>NC_052638.1:31966106-32269069 GCF_016161935.1 Mauremys reevesii
AGGGAAAACATCTTTTGTCTATTTTTTTCAATAAAAAACCTCAGTTTAGAATATTGGGGAGGGGGGTTCCTTCCTATTTTGGGGGGAGGTTTGGTGTTTCTCCCCCTCTTTTCCTACCCCTCTTTCTCCCTTTTCCATTTTACCACTCAGAAAGGGTTTGTTTTAAAGGTTAATCCAGTATGTATTGTATCAACTTGAATTAGGAAACAAGTATTTGAGATTTCTACTTACCACTGCAACAGGCAAACTGGTGAAAACCTACAGTCAGTGGAATCTTAGGAAGGTTCTTGTACAGATAACTAAATATTCACATGTATCCTCAATTTTCAGAAACCTACTTTCATTAAATCACAATTCTAAGGTGAAATTATTATTTATTGTATCAGATTATTTTGGCTAGTGTTTGTCAAAAGGGCAAATAACTGCTATGGTATTTCTACCATAGATATCATAAACCTAAACTCTTGAAATTCTTGTTTCAAGTCAGAATTTAAAAAGTAAAAAATATGTATATCATTGTGTGTGTGTGTGTGTGTGTGTCTGTGTGTATTTTTACACACACACACACACCCCTCTCTACCTCATTATAACGCTGTCCTCGGGAGCCAAAAAATCTTACTGCGTTATAGGTGAAACCGCATTATATCGAGCTTGCTTTGATCCACCGGAGCGTGCAGCCCCACCCCCTGCCCCCCGGAGTGCTACTTTACCGCGTTATATCCGAATTCATGTTATATCGGATCACGTTATATCGGGGTAGAGGTAGGGGTGTGGGTGTGTGTGTATATATATGTATATATGTATATATGTGTGTGTATATATAATGATTTTTAAAAATTTAGTTTGAAACAAGAATTTCAATAATTTGGCCTGGATCCATAAATGGACTTAAGTGTTGCAATACCTAACTTCTAGGTGCCTTGAAAATCACTGAAATCCACAAATCCTGAGATAGGGGCTTAGGCACCTTATACCGTGCATGGGGAGAGACAGGCACCAAAGAATGGGATCTCTAAAAGCTGGCACAGTAGACAAGACACCATGTAAGTTAGCCAATATCAGATGCCAAACAGAGGGAGTTTCCTAAGCCTCACCCCTCTTAGGAAGATGGGCACCTGACTCCACGAGAGGTTCCTGACTGTGTATCTTAAGCGCACATATCCCTTAACTCCCACCATTCCATACTTGGGTACCTAAGTGGCACATGTGTCACTCCACACAAAACATATGTGAGGCCTCTTCATCCACCTGGCTACCTTTTAGCCCAGAGTTAGGGAGCTCACTTGGGATGTAGGAGACCTCATTCAATTCCCTCCTCTTCCTGATGAAGAAAAGGGATTTGAACAGGGGTTTCTCATTTCCCAAGTGAGTTTCCTAATTATTGGACTATGGAATATTCTGATGTGGGCTGCTCTCAGTCCCGCTGAAGCTGTTTTATTGTGTACTGAATATGCAGCGGGCCAGAGAGAGAGAGAATGACTTTGTAGTGCAAGTGAGCAGGTGTTTTCTACATTGACATAAATCTGGGCTTTATGGATCTGGATCTTTGTTTAAATGTTTACAATAAATATATATAACTTGGAAAACAAACTTTTCCAGTAAGAAAAATGATTTTCATTGGGGCTGCATAGAGGGGGATAGCTGTTAGAGCAGAATTTGGTCCATAAAATAATAATCTTGTTTGAAATGTTTTCCTCTTTTAGAGGAACAGTCTATATAAATACTGTAATAGATGAATATTGTACTCAATCGTAATGTACTATGGACCAAATTATCCTTCTATACCCCATTATACAACAGCAGCATTTACATGATTTGCTGATTCACACCCATCTATATTTTGGGAGGGATTACGCTAATTTAGGTACAGACATGTCTCTGCAAAATGTCTTAGAAACTTTTTTTTTCTTGAAAAGATGTAATTCTCTGATCAAGGCAGATTATTCTGTTTTGACTGACTGTTTTTTGCCTTCTGTTTACAGCAACATTTCTGGATGCACAATTTACCTGATTTGTTAAGAAATATTAAGCATTAACATGTGTTGTATATGGTAAATGCTTTTTATGGGGGAAAAACCCATAATTGATGTACTGAAGTGGACAGGCAGAGGAGGCTTGTGTTCTCTTCCCATCTCTTGCTTGTTAGCTGCATGACTGTGGGCAAGTCACTTAACTTCCATGCCTCGGTTTCCTCTTTGGCAAAATGGGAACAATGATTTACTCACTTTTATTAAGTGCTTTGAGACGTATGGGTGAAAAGTGCTATATTAATGGTAAGTATTATTCCACTAAGTGGTAAATTAATCCTTTTTTGTTTTAGCTGCATGACACGTTTATTTGCAAAAGCATAGTAGCTTAATTTAACTTGCATATTTTTTCCTTAAAATATCACTTTGTGAGAGTCATATGTATCCTGTGAAATTTCAGGATTTTTTTTTTTTAAAGGGCTGCTTCATTGTGATTATCTATAAAAGCAGGAGAGAGTCCTGTGGCACCTTATAGACTAGCAGATGAATTGGAGCATAACCTTTCGTGGGTGAATACCTATGTGATTATCTAGAGATTTTCTTGCTCCATTTTATTGTGGCTTTTCATTTTAATAAAATGTGAGGGACTTGAAGGTTAAACCCAAGAAGTTTCATAAAAGTTGGTTTTGTAATTGCTGCAAAGAGGTACTTGTATTTGGTGACTTGTCCAAACAAAGGTAAGAGAAGAGATTTTATCTTGGTGATTTTAAAGAGTTGCTGTCTGGGGTTGGGAGATCGGGTGGGGTGGGGTGGGGTGGGGTGGGGGGGAGAGGATGTTAAAAGATCATTGCTATATGTATATAAATAAATATTTAGTTTTCAAAACTAAAATAGTACAGGTGTGTATGCAATTTTGGTACACAGTGTGTAAATGATTGATGACAAAAGGACTTTATTACATTAGGGCAACTCAGCTCAGTGTTTTTGGGCTCATGGGTTTACACACTGAATCCTCACTAATGCTGAGGACTGAATGTTGTAAATGAATCTGTGCTTTAGGGTGGGATTTTGTGATGTGCCCAAGTGAGTTAGGTGCTTCTAAAAAACTCACCCCTAAGTCATTGAGTGTTGAGATAAGAACATATACCTAAAGCAGGGGTTGGCAGCCTTTGGCACATGGCTTGCCAGGGTAAGCCCCCTGGCAGGCCGGGCCGGTTTGTTTACCTGCCGCGTCCGCAGGTTCGGCTGGTCGTGGCTCCGGCTGGTCGTGGCTCCCACTGGCCGTGTTTTGCCATCCCAGGCCAATGGAGGTGGCGGGAAGTGGCGGCCAGCATATCCCTCAGCCAGTGCCACTTCCTGCAGCCCCCATTGGCCTGGGACTGCGAACGTGGCCAGTGGAAGCCGTGATCGGCCACACCTGCGGATGCGGTAGATAAACAAACAGGGTGCTTACCCTGGCGAGCCGCGTGCCAAAGATTGCTGACCCCTGACCTAAAGTATAGTAAATCTGAAAGGAAGCAAAACTAATCAGACACCCAAAAATCATCAGAGGATTTTTGTTTAAATCCTAGCCCTATCTTGTTTTGTGCCTGCAAACAGTAGCACCAACAATAAATTCTTGGTGTAAATGGTAGACCTTCCATTTCTAAGTTTCTGATTGTGCCCATAAATAAGATAGCTAGACAGTTAAGTGTTAACCATTTTTCACCTGCAGTTATTTTTGGGTGAAAAGCAGGAAGCAGCAGTTCAAAAGTGGGTTTTGAGTGTAGATAGAGAACTGAATTGGAACTCATGTCTTCTGGCTCCGCTTCTAGCCTGCTGGGATATCTTCCTTGAGCAAGTCACTTCAGCCCATATCATCATAGGTATTTAGGTGCCTAACTCCCATTGAGGATCTGGACCATCAGCTGTGTGCCTCAGATTCTTAAAAGGGAGATAATGATACTGATTGCCTTTAAAAAATGCTTTGAGTTGTACTGATGGAAAGAGCTGGGTGTTATCATTTTGTAATTTACCGTGATAAATATAAATATTACTACTCCTGAAGCAGTAATATTGGATACATGGATATTTCACAGAAAACATTGTAAACCCTGAGGGATGCCATAAAGGTATCTCACATGGACACGAGGACAGGGATTTTAAGACAAAACTCTTTTTGTATTTTATCTTTCATACAGAACATGTCACATGAAAGACAGTAGTTATTTACAGTGCATGTGTGTATATACACACACACGCCTACTTTTAAACTTGCTATCATTCTCTGTGTGATCTGAAGTGTATTTATACACGTACTTCAATATAACCCTTCGTGATGCTGTCTAATTGAAAATGTCCATTTGTATCGTTGCTACCACTGTTTAACAATTGCAAGAAATTTTTTACAAAATGTACCATGAAAGGTGTCAATGAAAAAGTTAGTCTATCAAGTATGATTATTCTGGTGAAATCCATGCATCATCAGTGTATCTAAAGTTATGAATATTGGCTCTGTATCTGTATCTCCAATGTGTTTGTTCCTGGGGTAACACCCCCAATCTCGCCAGCCCATTGTGAATAACTATTCAAGCTTGATGGGCCATTAAGAAGAATCAACTCTCCAGGTCCTTTTCCTATGTATGTCTCAGCAAGAATATGGGTGACTCATCAAACCAGGTAAGGACATGTGATATGCTCAGGTGACCCTGGACTCCATCTTGGGTTAGTAACTTTCGAGAGGCTGTGAGCTTTGTTTGAGCCAGTACATTTCCAGGCACGTGGAAAAGGGTATAAAAGATGCCTGAGATTTCTCTATTTTGCCTCTTTGCTGCCCTCATTCTCTGGACTATAGATTTTACAACTAAAAATTTTTTGGAAGATACCAGAGAAATTTTACAAGCCTACAGTTTATTCCATCGCTGCAACAAACCTGATATAAGGACTCTGCAATTATTTGTATGTATATGATTTATTAACTTTCTTATTTTCTTTTAGTAACTAAAATCTAAAGTTTTATTAATAAAGGATTGGCAGCAGTGTGATTATTGGGTAAGAGCTGAGTTATATATTGACCTGCCTAAGGGGCTGATCTCTTGAGATTAGAAGGACCCTATATTTGATGAAATTGGTTTTCTGTAACCACTTATTATAGAGTCCACTGTCTGGGTGGTGAGACAAAGGCCGGAATGTCTAAACAGACTGCATCTTTGACTTCCTGTTAACTTCTGTCTCATCACACTGATTTACTTTTGTTACTAGTTTGCTATAATCTAATGATAGAATTACCCCACATCTGGAGTGAGTCTGCCCTATTTCTCAGCAGATTGTCCTGAATCTGGTATTCCTGGCTGTGAGCTACTGAGGCACGGTGACACCCTTTTTAATATTGAATGACTATTTACTAGGAGATTAAATCTTGCATACTGTTAGCACAGGGGTCGGCAACCTTTCAGAAGTGGCGTGCCAAGTCTTCAATTATTCACTCTAATTGGGTTTTGCATGCCGGTAATACATTTTAACGTTTTTAGAAGATCTCTTTCTATAAGTCTATAATATATAACTAAACTATTGTTGTATATAAAGTAAACAAGGTTTTTAAAATGTTTAAAAAGCTTCATTTAAAATTAAATAAAAATGCAGAACCCCCCGGACCGGTGGCCAGGACCTGGGCACTCTGAGTGCCACTGAAAATCAGTTGGCGTGCCATCTTTGGCACGCATGCCATAGGTTTCCTACCCCTGTGTTAGCATATCTTAGGATATGTAGATACTTAGGCTGAATATCTTTGATTCCCCCTTAGAAGAGAGCTGGCTGACAACTAATTTCCATATTCCAATTAACCTAGCAGCATACAACTTCAGCCATTGATTGTTGGGAGGAGGTAATGAAACGAGGAGAAAACACTCTTAAAATAACCGCTTTCTGCCAGTAGTCACCAATAAGTTGTTAATTATGGATTTCAAACCTTGGAGCTACAATCTTGAAACAAGTGACCTTTTTAGCTACTAAGTTGATCTGGAACACTCTTCTGTCATAGGTCACTTGTGCAGGCGCTTCCTAGGGCTGGCAGGTCAGAGGTGAGCATGTCACTGAAGTGCCCCTTCCCTTTTGGATGCCTGCACCCAGCAGGGAGCTTGTTGCAGTGCTTTTCAGTACTCCCAGCCCTGCTACTGTAAGTTCTCTGCTGTAAAAATTGGCACATCCATAGCCAACACCTCTTATGACTGACTGACATGAGGAACTCCTTCAGTGTCACTTCTCAAATGTGATGGAAGGGCAGGCCAGGAACTAATTTAAGTCTTTGCAGGCAGACAGGAATGGGTATGCAATTATTGGGGAGCAGGTGAGCTGTATAGTGCCAATAGTGCATATTCAACTTTATTTCTTTGTCTACAGTGCCATCTGCTGCAGTCTCCAATAATTACATTTACAGCCCAGCAGTCTGTATTGCTCACTCCTCCAAGGAATGACTGTGAGGAGGAAGGGGCTGAAGAACAACAGAATATAGTTAGCAGAAGAATGAAGGCATTTTGTTTAACATAGACTCTGAGTGTCTCTCTCTCTTAGAGAGACGGACTTTGTTACAGGAGACAAATCTTATATCCCAAGTACTCTAGACTCTATTGGTATTTACCAGACCAAAGTCCTGTGTTCTAACCCCACTGATGACCCATGACATTACAAATGTTCACAAGCAACAGACCTGATTACTATGTATAGTTATCAGGATTTCAGATTCCACAGATCTGAAAAAGGAGCCTATGGAGACTGCTCATTTAGGTGGTCTGAAGCCACTGAAGAGAGGTGATTTTTCACTGAAGAAAGTTATGGTATATTGATACCACACCAAGCTGAGCGCTATGTAAGCTATGACTAAGGTATATATCCTAGTTCTTGAGTCCAAATGGAGGTCTTGGCAAGCTCTAATCTGTGGTCATACATTTCTCAATTGTTTGAATCTTTTGCCAAAGCATGTGCTCGTGTTGTCTTAACTTCATTATGGCAGGAAAATAACTTTTCTTTAATAATGAAACTTGCTTTTGTGTTGTTCCTTTATCCTGAGGCCTATTCTTTGCTTTCATAAAGAAAGGTATGGTCTTGTGTTTAAAGCCCAGGACTCGGAATCTGATTTTTATTCCTGGTTCCACCCCAGACTGGCTGTGTGGCCTCAGCCTAGTTGCTTAATCTTGCTGTGATTCAGTGCCCCAACACCCCAGAGAGGGATAACACTACATCCATGAGGTGTGTTATAACTTAATATATTAACAACTATTAAGCATTTTGATAGTTTCTGATAAAAGCTGCTATAGAAATGTAAAGTATTATTCTAACAAATCCTAGAGAAAGAAACATAGAGACTATTTCTTGCCTAACAAGCAGCAGTAACAATGTGATGGTACTAACTAACAGTATTACTACTGTGGTCTAATAACCTTAGCCCCTGACAAGTTATTGTATATCTTGGTTTCTTCCACTATAAGCATGTTGCTTGGCTCTGTTTGCCCTCAGCTACCAGGTGGCTTATATATTGATCACTAGACCATGACCATGTGTCGTTATGATCATTTACTCTCCATGATTCAAAGATGAATGAATGGCTGGAGAGTTAATACAAAGGGGACACAATAGTCATCATTGTCAGCAAATAGCCATACATCACTGCAGTCATCCTGCTGCCCAGTCTTGGGAAATGGGCCATGCACTGGCCATACAGAGTAGTCCTAAGCTGCAGTAAAGTGAAGGCAGGGGCTGAGACCTAACCAACTGTCATTTTGGATGCAGTTGTTAGCTCATAGGAAATGGCAAATGTATTTCTAGCCCAGTAAGGGCAAGGTTATGCAATGCTGGCCTGGCACCTAGAGAAACTAAAATGGGCAAATGGAGCAAAAAGTGGTCAAGGCCAAAGCCCTGGTCAATGATTTTTCCTTCTAACCAAAAAGCGATTAAATAAATAATCAAGTAGCGTAAATCTGTGGCACCCACTAGTGTACAAAAGTTAGCAAGCTCAGTGATCCTCATCTGTGTGTTCAGAAAAGAGCACTGAAAAATGATCAGATGCCAATGGGCAATTTGGAAACTATCGTGTTTGATTATTTAATGCAGTGGGTCTTGGTATTTTCCAATTGCACCAATCCACCATATACAAACAACCAGCGTCTGAATCCCCTAACTGATGAAACTGGCTTAAAATGAGGATTTCTTAAGTGCTACAATTGATTTGGGTTTTTGAACCTTTAGGCTCCACTGACTTCACGCTCTTCTCCGCCCTCACTCTGTAAGGAAGGCGGAGAGAGTCGGGCGACGTCACGATTCCAGCCTGAGCTCGCGCTTTCGCACAAACGCTGAGCCGCCCTGGAGGCACCGGCGTGAGCGCTGCAGGCGCGCTCGGGCAGACTGTGAGCCCAGCCCTCACGCCGCAGCGCCCAGGAGAGGCGGGCTGAGAATCGCGGCTTTACAGCCAAGGTGCCTGCAGGCTGGGGAGCGCCCGGGGAGCGTGTCTATTTGCGGGAGTGGGGCTCCCTGCGCCCGCCTCTCCCAGCCCGCCGCACGCACCGCACCTGCCCGGCGCGCCCCTCTCGTCCGGACTACATTTCCCAGGGGGCATCGGGCTCCCCTCGCCACCCGATTGGCGGAGCCCACCGGAAGGGGCGGAGCCACGAAGGGAACGGGCCGGTGGCGGTTGCTCTGGGGCTGGCTGGATCCTCTCGGCCCAATGGCTGCTCTGAAGTACGCGGGGCTGGAGGACACGGACAGCGAGGAGGAGCTGCCGCCCGGCTGGGAGGAGCGGACCACCAAGGACGGCTGGGTTTATTATGCTAAGTAAGGGGGCGCCCGCCGCGCCGGGACCCTGCTGACCCCTCTTCCCCCCCCCCGCCCCGGGTATGGGGGGCACGGAGCTGCCCGTCCCGGGTATGGGGGGCACGGAGATGTTCCTCCCTCTCCCGCCCGTGGGATGGGCAAGGGCATGGAGCTGCCCGTCCCTCTCCCTCTCCTGCCCTGGGGATGGGCGAGGGCATGGAGCTGCCCATCCCTCTCCCTCTCCTGCCCTGGGGATGGGGGAGGCACAGGGACACAGTAGCTGCCTTTTGCATCTATCCTTGCTGCCTTTCCTAGGTGAGGGCTGCTTCTTCCTTACACAGAGTAGCACTAGCATAAGCTGGGGTGGGGTAGAGAGGGTGATAGAGCTCTATATGGAAGGGAGGGAGGGAGGGTGGGTCATGAGAACTGGACTTAGTTAAGTCACCTATTTCACTGCATGTCAGTTTCCTGATCTGATACTTACCTCATGGGGTGTTGAGGTGATAGATCTACTCATGTGTGTGAGGTGCAGTAAGGTGCTATGGTAATGAAGGGGGAAAATAAATACCTTGGATACAGAGAAGGGAAGGGGTCAGGAATGCCCTACACATCAGGGGAGACTGGGATAGGGGGAATGGGATAAATTCTGCTTTATATGTGGGGATCAATAAGTGCAATACTAAGTACATGTAGGTGTAGCTGTAGTCTGTTACCTGGTAAGTGGTAACGATAGAGCGCTACATAAAAGGGGTAAAACTCCATTGGGAGGGCTGTAACACAGGATGTGTTTGGGGGAATATTGCTGTACATTTTTTGGGCTGAGGATATAACTTTTTCATATATTTGTGTATATATACGGGGGCAATAGTGTCCTACATAAGGGATCATGGTGCTCTCAATTTTGTCCTGGGCAGGAGGAGAGGAAAAACAAGTTCCATAATATTCTGTGTGTGGGTGGCTATTGGAAGTTATAAATAGGTGTGTAGCTCAGTCTGGATGTTGAGGTTTGCCAGAGTTTTGGCTGGGTGATTCATGGGCCCATAGCTGCCACCCTGTGCCATTATGAAAATGTTAAGCCTAGACATTGCCATATTCTGGGCATTTAGCAAGAGCAGATGCACTACAGGGCTGACTTGTGAGAGGAATTTCCCTGCTTTTCTATTAAGGCTCCCTTAAATGGAATGGCAGTGGAGTCAATCTGTATTGAAGTCTGAATGATGGCTCCGGTTATAATGCTAGCATGATCTCCCTTTGTGGAAGGAAAAAAATGTAGCGGCAGTGTTTTCTCCTATGTACTGTCAGATGACTTCTCTTCTCCCTACTTCTGCACCCCCCAGTGCACTTCCTAGCTTGTCCAGCATGTGAGGAGAATTAAAAAAAAATAAAAATTCTTCTCCACAAACTAAATTATTCTGTCTAGATTTTAACTTTTCCTTTATTCCCACCAACTTCAGTGAGCCCAACTTTTGGTAATCATTACTAGCATGTTTTTCAGTAAGATCCTATGCATGTCATCTCTGTCAGACATAATTGTGCTGGCAAAAGCCCCTAGTGTAGAGTGAGAAGACTTCAGTTTTGCTGCCATAGCTTATTTCTCTCGGGAGGCTGTAATAAGCCATACCACAGTGGCTCTCAAACTTTTTTACTGGTGACCCATTTCACATAGCAAGTCTCTGAGTGCAACGCCCCCTTATAAAATAAAAGCACTTTTAAAATATATTTTACACCATTATAAATGCTGGAGGCAAAGCGGGGTTTGAGGTGGAGGTTGACCGCTCGCGACCCCCCATGTAATACCCTTGCAACTCCCTGAGGGGTCCAAACCCCCAGTTTGAGAACCCCTGCTATACCAAGACTAAGTACAGCTTCGCTGATATAAGCTGTGGCCACACTAGGAATGCTTTCCTGCTGTGGGATACTGGTATAGCTATACTGGTAAACCATTCCTAGTATAGATCTGGCCTGTGTGTGTGTATATATCTATATATAGATAGATATAAAATGTTTGTGTGTATATATACACACACATATTTTATTTTATTTTTTTCAATAATTTAAAACAATATGCTAAACCACAGGGGAAGTACCTTATGCAAAAGAATTCACTCAGTGGGTCAGACTGTTAGCTAGTGTTGGGTATGGCAATGTTTTTTTTTAAAAAAGGCTCTGCATCCTCACAGGTCTTGCATGCTCAGGGCCTTATTTATTCACAGTTCTTCCTATAAGTTTACTTTGTCAATAACAAGCTGATGTTGTAAGCATGGGTCTATAATCTATATACTTTAATTTGGCCCTGCTTGTTTACCTGAGCTCAAATGTAGAAAGCTAAGTGGTATTGTTAGATCTGTTCAAATGAATATTTTTCAATTGAATAATAGCTCTAGATGGGATATAATGCCATCTTCCACCTTATTTAATAACTAACTAATGAATAAATCAGTGGTTTGAAGACTTGCTATGACTTTCATTTGCTAAGGTGGAAGTTCTAACTCTTTTACATCACATCTTACATATGAAAATTACTTGGGCAAAACTTTGAAAGGGATTTTTGTGACTTCAAAGTTTTCTATTATGTATTCCCATTGGAATCCTGTGGATCCCATTCATGGTTGCATGTTTCGTGCTCTTCCCCTTAAGGCCAGCGGCTTTTGTACGCAATTTCTGAGTCTGTTAATGTTGCTCTTTAATCGTCCAGAGGGGTTGTTTGCTCCCTGCCAGCCTGAGAAATGAGACTTGGATCCAAACTTGTGTTTGAATTGTAGTGGCTTCTGTTCTGTGTGACTAGGTTTTTCTCAAAAGCCTGGCACCATAGAATCTAGTTACCTGAGGCAGCACTCATGAAACTTCTTTTAAACGGAGGGGATATTATTAATATGTAGGGGGAATATATTTCTTTCCTCAGAGGTTTACACCACAGAAAGATATAATCAGATTGCAGCAGGAACACTACTATGGTGATATATTGTATTGAAGGTAAATAATAGAAATGCATCTTTATGCTACTCTTTAATTGTCTTTTATTTATTTTTTTAAACAGTCATCTTGAAGAGAAAACCCAATGGGAGCATCCTAAATCTGGAAAGAGAAAACGCATTGCAGGAGGTTTGTGTTGGGCTTTTGTAACACAGTAAATTACAAGTAATGATCAGAACGGATGGAGGATCTAGATGGCCGATTTATGCTGTATTTGGCCCCAATCCTGTCAGCTACTTTATATAAGTAAAGCCCTGTTGATTCACCAGGGCCCGACATGTTTGCCAGGGGTCTGTGCATGTGGATTAGTTTGCATGACTTTATTTCTACATAAAGGCAAAGAATAGGCAGAAGTGCTAAGGTCTTCTATTTACTGTCCTTGTAATGGACGCAGAGACTCATGGCAAGATTCGTAAATTGCGTTATGGCCCCTTTCCGCCACTTGGGTGACACAAAGGGTCCTTATTTCAGATGTAAATGCCAGCAGAGAATTCTGCTTGTGTAGGGGGAATTCCCTGCCAGTGCCAGGGACTGTTCCATGTCTCCCACACCTGGGCTAGGTAAGTGTCAAGGAAGGAGTGGGCAGGAAGAGAGCGCGGCAGAACTTCAGTAATCTGCCACTGGGAAAATGCCCATTTAAGGACCTTCTGTCAGTGGCTCAGGTTAGAGTGCTTTGAGAATCAGGGAACCCAGACTGGCTCCCTGAAACCTCCCTTCCCCTGTGGTAGCCCAGCTCCAGCACTGGAGAGAATAAAATCCCTCGTTTACTAGTATGATCTCATCTTGCTTAGCAAAAAGATTGTTGATCAGGGGAAAGCTTCAATAAATATAGAGGATAAATAAAAACAGTGCATTTTAAAGGAGGCAAAGTTATATATACAGAAAAACAGCCCTGCATTAAGACTAGATGATGCATATTAACATTTTCAGTAGATTAATATTAAAGGGATATTCGTAACTTTTTGGTTGGGGCGGGAGGATGAGAGCATTATAAATAGGCATGCCAAGGAGGGACTCCATTACTAAATTTGAGGTTTTTTATGTGATCTTTTATTGTGTCAGTAAAATCTTTAAAGCCATTAAAGAAAGGGATAGGTTGTTCATGTGCTGCTGATGTCTCATGTTTCATATATTGTCAATAACGTGCACATACCTAATTAGAATGTTTTCAGTATATTTGAACTGCCACCCTGATGAATTACAGCTCATATTTTCAGCCAAGTTTAGCTTCTTTGAAATAGCAGGAAAATTCCTTGATTTAAACATTTTAATGACTATTTTATAATAAGATTTGGAAAATATTCTGTTATACTTTTTATCATTTCTTTCCTTTAACAACATATCACCTCCTATAACAGTATTGTCTGTCATACACTGGGGCTTATTCACATGTTCAGATATGTAATGTGCATTATATACAATATTGCAGAATCCAGTATTATGATAGCTGCTGTACTTGATCGTGCATTCACACCAGCTCTGCCCAAAATGCATGGGACATGTGCAGCATATTACAAGGCAGGATCAAACCATGTGAGTTTGTACTGCAAGTAAAGTAATTTGTGAAAGGATTACTAGCCTCCTGCAAACATCTCTATATCCTTGTTAGTAATGACCATATGCCACACAATATTATTTATTCTAGATCTTCTGAATATTATACCTTTCATCTGAGAACCTTTCCTTTGTTTTGATGGTTTGTGAGCAGTTCTTGTTTTTAAACTTAGCTTCAGTGTTCAAGTCAAGCAGGTAGGAGTACTAGGGATGGAAATGCTTGTATATATTTCCCATATTCAGCAATGCCAGGAATTCAAACTTCCTGTAGAAAAGGCTTTGAGATATATTTTCTGTATTCTAGATCTGCCATATGGGTGGGAGCAAGAAACAGATGAAAACGGACAAGTCTACTTTGTGGAGTAAGTACTTGAAAACATAGAACATGAATGAATAGGAAGGATGATGACATATACAAGATTTCTGATCAGTCAAGTGAGTTGCAATGCTATGATTCTTTGAGTTAAATACACAGAAACCAGTAAACAACAACTTAATATTTTAAACTTTTAGGCATGTAATAAATCTCCCCTCCCCACCAATTTAGTAAATTGTTTCATGTAAACATAAGTATAAACTTGCAGTGCAGAATTGAGAGCGACTTAAACTTAATTCTATGACACAATACAGTAACTCCTTGCTTAATGTCTTAGTTATGTTCCTGAAGCGAAATGATGTTAAACAAATCCAGTTTCCCCATAAGAATTAATGTAAATGGCGGGGTTAGGTTCCAGGGAAATTTTTTTCACCAGACAAAAGACTATATTTTATATTTATATATATATATAAAATTGTGTGTATATACATATGTATACACACACACACAGTATAAGTTTTAAACAATTTAATACTGTACACAGCAATGATGATTGTGAAGCTTGGTTGATGTGGGGGAGTCAGAGGGTGGGATATTTCCCAGGGAATGCCTTATTGCTAAACGATGAACTAGCACTCGGCTGAGCTCTCAAGGGTTAACATGTTGTTAATGTAGCCTCACACTCTACAAGGCCGCATGAATGGAGGGAGGGGAGACAGCATGGCAGAGAGAGACAGAGACTGTGTGTGAGAGAGACGCGCATTGCTCCTTTAAGCACGCTGAGCCCACTCTAAGTACATTGCCTTTTTAACTAGATCAGCAAGTTGAGACAGCAGCTGCTGCCAGCAAGCTCCCTCTGTCCTGAGCCCTGTCGTGTGTCTGTCCCCCCCACCCCCAGCTCTGTGGATGGGGTAAAGGAGCGGGGGGGCGGGGGCCATCCTGATATTAGCACCCTGTCTGCGCTCCCCCTCCCCCTGCCTTGCACAGCAAGCAGGAGGCTCTGGGGAGCAGCTCCAAGGCAGAGGGCAGGAGCAGCACATGGCAGTGTGGGGAGGGACAGCTGAACTGCCTGACAATTGATAGCCTGCTGGGTGGCTGCAACACAGGGAATTTAGGGGAGCTGCCGCTCCACCCTGGTTCCAAGCCCTCCCCAGCTAGCTCCAAAGGGCTGCTCTTTCTGCAAGCAGTAGACAAAGCAGGCAGCTGCCAAACAATGTTATAAGTGAGCATTGTGCAACTTTAAACAAGCATGTTCCCTAATTGATCAGCAACATAACAAGGAAGCAATGTTAACAGGGACGACTTTAAGTGAGGAGTTACTGTAATTGTGATATCAATAGATTTCCAGCATCCTCTCCCAGCTAAACAGAAGGTGGAAAGAATCTAGAAACAAATTTGGGAAATAATAATAATGAAATGAGGAATAATGGAGTGATTCAAAAGATAACTCCATATGAAGATTGGGTTCCCAAAGAGAACACCCAATGATATGTTAATATCCTCTGTTGTAAAGTCAGGAGAGAGAGAATTGTGAATTCTTCATACAACAAATTTTGACTGTGGTAGACCAAAATTCCTGCCTCTTCAAAGTGTGAGTAGGTGAGGCTCTCTCTTCTTAGCCAGAAAAGTAATTTAAGAAATACAATAGGAACTTGATTTCGTGATCTCAGCTCAGAAAGGATAATTATATGGATCAGTTTTTGTAAAGCAAAGCCTGTTTCACACTTTCTACATATGACTTTGCTTATATGGACCGCCAAGCTTCCATAATTGATTGGTCTGTTTTTGCAATATGCTCAAAATGTGTTGGATGCTGTGAAAAACAGAAGGAACAATCCCTGCCCCAGAGAGCTTACAATCTAAAAGATGTAGGGCATCGTGGGGAAGTTAAGAGAGGTTGAACAAGGGGCAACAGCAGGAGGGGTGAGGTCATAGGAGCAGGAAGAGGAAAGAGAGGAAGGAAGGAACGATCATAAGGAATACTGAGTCTGGCTTTGAATAGACATTGGTAGAGAGGAGAAGGGAGGTAGTTTCAGTAAACAATGAATCAGCAGAGAGGGAAAAATATTTGCAGTCCATACTGTAGAATCTGTTCACACAAGGGGAGCACAGGTGTTGTGAAGATCATTGATCAGAAATGAGTTGAGAATTTTTTGACAGAAAATGCAGTTTCTGCAAAACAGAATTTTTCCACGGAGCAGGTGGGGGAAATTTTTTTTTTTTTTGCCAGACTTTCTTTTTTTTTCCATTGGGGAGGGAAATTTAAATGAAGTATTTCATTTAGGGCCAGTTCAACCCAAAATAGAATACTTTTTGTTGAAGATTTATTGAATTGAATTTTTTAATCAGTTCAATAAAACATCACATTGCATTTCTATTTCAGCAGATTGCTTTATGGGAGTTATAGTTCAAACCCCGGTCTCTCCTATGGGCTGGGCTGAGCTCCGCTCCCTGGTGGACTGTATCTCCCATAATCCAATGTAGATTTCCCTCTGATCAAGTTCTGTGTGATTTACCATGGGAAATGTGGCCTGGATAGGGAGCCTGGCACAGAGGGGAGAATGGGGGCCTCAGGTTTCTGAAATGCAATTCCCAAGAGTCAAAGCATTACAATAGGAAAATGCAGTTTAATGTTAAAGTGACTCAAAGTGAAACATTTCTGTTCACTTCAATTTCAGGAATGTTAAAATGTTTGCATTAAAAATCATAGAATATCAGGGTTGAAAGGTACCTCAGGAGGTCATCTAGTCCAACCCCCTGCTACAAAGCAGGACCGACACCAACTAAATCATCTTAGCCAGGGCTTTGTCAAGCCTGACCTTAAAAACCTCTAAGGAAGGAGATTCCACCACCTCTCTAGGTAACCCATTCTAGTGCTTCACCACCCTCCTAGTGAAAAAGTTTTTCCTAATATCCAACTTAAACCTCCCCCACTGCAACTTGAGACCATTACTCCTTGTTCTGTCATCTGGTACTACTGAGAACAGTCTAGATCCATCCTCTTTGGAATTGTCTATCCACCTTATAGTCTATTCATCCAGCCCATACTACTGTAACTTTCCGGCAAGAATACTGTGGGAGACCATATCAAAAGCTTTGCTAAAGTCAAGGAATAACACGTCCACTGCTTTTCCCTCATCCATTTAGTCTCTTCTGAACTGAAATTGTTGTGGGAGTTTCTGTTTCGTGAAAAATGTGGATATTTCAATTGAAATGCTGGAATTTCCTTTGGGACAGAAATTCTGAATTTCGTTTGGCTCAACTGCTCTGCCAGGTTAGTCCTGCTGTTCCTGGGGAAAGGCTGCGACCAAGGATGAAGATACTGCTTCTGTTCCTCCTCCAGCTTATTTGGCTGTGGAGTGGTGGTGGATGCTGCTACAGTTTGAGTCCAGAGGTATAGCCCTTTGGAGCATTGGCAAAGTTCTCATTCATTTCAGTGGGGTCAGGACTCAGCCTGCGTCCTGCCCCATTGCTTGTTAGCAGATCACATGGAAATAAAACTGACTCAAGCACATCTCTCCCTCTTTTTGGATAATATCTCCCATTGTGCAACAAAGTGGAACTGCCATTTCTTAACAAGGGGGTGGAGGTTTTGTAGAATACTGAAATATTGCCTGAAAGAGCTGTCAGCAATGGATGCATATTTCACAGTTCCTTTGATTGGATTAAGGTGTGGTTAAAGCACTGGAATTGGAGCCACCTGTGATCTGAGTTTTAGTTGCAGATCCTCCACAGACTAAACTTCTTTTGACTCACTTCTGGTTCCCCCCTCTGTGAACTGGGTATCATAATCCTCATATACTTTATATAGGTGTTGTGAAGCTTAATTTGTTAAAGTTTATGAAGTGCCTTGACCGCCTCAAATAGAGTGAAGATGAAGATAATTTTGCACTTAGAAATGCTAAATATTATTACACTCAAACATCACTTAAAAGCAAGCAAAACATTTGGGAATGACTGGCTGTGAAGAGTAGAATGCAGACAGCAAGCATAAATGAGATGGTGAGCATTGGGAAGTAGCATAAGTGATCCTATATTGGAATCAGTAGGCACTTGACTATTTTGTTTCTATTCTTTGATCTTAAAGGCCTCCAACTTGCAGCAGTAATGGGAAAGCTAGATTTCACTTCAGCCAAATGATGACAGCATTAGAAGAATCTGAGTTCTCTGTCTTTCCACTGGTCTGTAGTAAAGAGTAGCCGTACAGCTCTCATGAGATTGGACTGTTTGGGTATGGCAATTAGCAGTAGGAGACTGCTGGTCTACACTGGGAACTTATATCGGTATAGCTATGTCTCTCAGGGGTACGAAACATGCACACTCCTACAAGATGTAGCTATACTGACCTAACCCCCGGTGTAGACAGCGCTAGGTTGAAGAATGGAAGAATAATTTTTTTGACCTAGCTACTGCCTCTCGGGGAGATGGATTACCTAAGGTGACCCGAGAACCCTTTCCGTTTTGCGGAGGTAGTGTCTACACTGCAGCAGTGTTTCAAATATAGATGAGTCATAACTCTTAAACGGCTTTGTCCCTGAGGTAAAAAGGAGAGAATAAGTCACATGTTCTGTTATTAACATTCTTGGTATTAATAAGACATGCTTATTGTAGAAAATTGGCAACACTTCAGTGTTTCCCTAGAGCTTGCAACCTTACTGCACAGCATAGAAGAAACAAAAATTATTTTGAAATCTTGTTTCTGATTTTTACAGCCATATAAACAAAAGGACTACGTACCTTGACCCCAGACTGGCATTTACAGTTGAAGATAATCCAGTGAAGTCTACGACTAGACAGAGATATGATGGAAACAGTACTGCAATGGAAATCCTTCAGGGTCGTGATTTGAGTGAAAAAGTGGCTATAATCACTGGAGCGAATTCTGGAATAGGTAGGTCAATGTGACACTTAAATGAGTAAAATATTATGGTTCATGTAGTTGCAAGTCGTTTTGACCTAACATTGGTTAGGTATATTTAAAAATGTACATTCACTCTTTAATTCTGGATTGAATTGACATCCATTATTACGAAGATTAAGTTGCTTGGAGAATTAGTTCCCCCAAATCATCCTGATCATTCATCTTCTACAGTAGTTGGTTGTATGGTGGCATTGGAATAGGTGTAGCCAGTGTATAGTTAAGGCATTTTTTTAAGTTACTGATTAGTTTTTTTTTTTAAATAATTTTTGATGAAGTTTAAGAAGGGCTTAATTACTTTTCTCTCAGAAGAGGATCCCATAGACCTCAGTCTTCCCCCCGCCCTAGCCACTACCTTGGTTTGAGTCATTGCCACTGTGATTGTAGTAAAAGTAAACTGTACAGGACATCTCTTCTGTTTGATTTTTTTTTTTTTTTTTTGGAGGAGGAGCCAAAGTTGCTGAGACACAGTTAGATGGGGATTAGGTATTAAACTTGGTTCTCTCTCAGGCCTGTGCAGATAATCCACTGAGCCCTCCAAAATTTTATCTAAAATTTAAATTGCTGTTCGTCCTTTTTTGTGGTCTACCTTTTGAGTTGTAGAACCATCACAACTGTAGTGGAAATATCCTTATGCAAGTTATAGCTATTGTTTAAAAACAGAAGCAGATTAAATCAAAAAAAATATTTCAAAGATTGCACCTTTTGAAGGACCCATGGCCAGCTTGGAACTCTCTTGAACAATGAAAGGATTTTTGGACCAAGTGTCAGTTTGAATTTCCTTTGGTGCAGTTCGTCCTTAAATCATTTGAAAGGGAACATTCTCTGAAATAATATTTTCAGGCTACAAGAAGTTCTAAACTTTTCTTATTGTCAGTGTGTCTTGTTAAATCTGTTTTTGGGAGATTTTATATCATTGACTGAATAGCTTTAAATTTATGTAAACATTACCAGAGCTTGCAATACTACTCTAAATTGGCTTTACCTAAATGCAGCAAATTTGCTTATATAATTATTAAATAAATTTGTTTAATCAAATGGTGCACATTTTAAAGTATGTAAAATTTGGGGGGATAAATCAATCAAAGCTTCTCCTGCCCCCCTTTAGAGTATTTTTAATTGAGTCCATTGCTAATAATCTGAGACTGTGTATCTCAGAAATAACCTGGCTCTTCTCTCTCTTAACCTTCAACCAGGTGAGGTTAGTCTCATCATGTGAACATGTTGAGTAAAACAGTGTTCCACGCTTCTATAGAGATACTATAGTCAAAGGGTTTAACACCTCATCCAGATTTGTGATGCCTGTGAAAAGTAATTGTTACCTTGAGAGGATGTCTGGATTTGTATTGTGGTTCCTCTTCCTTTTCCCCACCCAATTTGCAGTTCTGGGTGGTCATAGCTAAATACATGCACTGCGGGACTAAGTGCTTGCTACCAATGGCTACTATATACTGAAAGCTACAATATGTTAACCTATCAAGCTAACAGGAAACTACTTCAGAACCCTGTTTATCCTATCCTCCGTTATCTGGTTCTCCATATTAACCGAACTACCAGCACGCACAGGTCCAGAAGTGGGCGATCTCTCCTTTGGCTGCTAGATGGCGCTGTAGCCTCGCATTTGCCCATTCTCTGCATTATCCGAATTTTTGATTATCCGATCGGGCCCTGGTCCCAATTAGATGGATAAATGGGCTCTGCTGTATATTAAGAGGCGAATAGAAGCATAAGTGGGTATGCGAGACAAGGCAGGAAGTATTTGCTGACTGTTTGAAAATCTGAGTATTTTGTTTTGCGGTTTGCTCATTTTTATTTTGAGCGTTTTCCTCATCGTGGGAAATAGCCAAATAAATAAGGCTCCCTGTCTGACTGGAAAATTAGTATTAATTACAAAAGTGCATCTGAAAAGGCTGCACAGAATAATTGGCATTCAGCACTCTCTCACCCTCATAGAGCAGACTTCTCAGCAACTCAATTGTACCTGGATGATCAAGACGCCACCTGTTTTACACCCTTTTGTTTGTTTTAAAGCCTCTGCAGCAGTCAGGGTAATGCAACAAATGACATTAGTGGCATTAATGGAGTGAACGAAACATTGGGCCTGTACTGCTTCAAATTGTGACAATATAAGGTTCAGAAAACTTGAAGTCCAGATGGTTTTTCTCAGTCGAACTTGAATCATATGTGAATGCTTGAGGTGAAGACATGGCCTATGAGCCTCAAACTTCTCAGATGCCGTAATGTCTTCAACATCACTTTAGGTTCCATCTCTACGTCCAGCACCAGTTACCAACTGCCAGAGAGCAAGATGTTTCAAGGGTGAGGCCATTGGGTTGGGACTTGGGTACAGGGGGATCAAGTAGAGTCCTGTGCTGTTTGGGCACCCTGAGTTGTCCTGATTTTGTGAGGCCTAAGTGTGAGGCTTGCTTTCTCCTTCACTGCTTACTGTGAAGGGGAGCTCTCTTCCTTTGCTTCCATAGAGCGTGGCTGCTAATGTTCTTTTCCAGGCCATTTGGATGTACCTTGTAAGTCCTGAAGATCTGTTGAGATGGGGCTATTTAGAAGATTGAGATGACTAGAAATCATTAAACACTGAATTCTAGTCCCAGTTCAGCCACTACAATGTTGCGGGGCCTTGGGTAAGTAACTTGCCCTCCGTATGCATCAGGGATAGTACTTCCCTATCTCGCAGGAGTGTTCTGAGGGTTAATTAGTTTGTGGTTGTATAATGCTCTGAAAATCAAGTACTCTGTTCTGTGTCTTTTAGTGTGATTGGATGTTCTAGAGCAGTGTTTCCAAAACTTGGGACACCGCTTGTGTAGGGAAAGCCCCTGGCGGGCCGGGCCAGTTTGTTTACCTGTCGTGTCCACAGGTCCGGCCGATTGCAGCTCCCACTGGCCGCGGTTCACTGCTCCAAGCCAATGGGAGCTGCTGGAAGCAGTGCGGGTCGAGGGTTGTGCTGGCCGCCACTTGCAGCAGCTCCCATTGGCCTGGAGCAGTGAACCTTAGCCAGTGGGAGCTGCGATCTGCCGGACCTGTGGACACGGCAGGTAAACAAACCGGCCCGGCCCACCAGGGGCTTTCCCTACACAAGTGATGTCCCAAGTTTGGGAAACACTGTTCTAGAGGAAAATATTGCTGTGTTCCACTAGCTAAAAAGTGATTAAAAGAAAATCTTGTTCAGCCTTGGCAGTTTGAAATTTCATAAGGTCAGAAGCACTCGAATGGTTTTTTAAAAAATAATGAAATATTAAGGCTTCTCATTATCAAAATCAGTTTGCAACATACTTTAAAGACTGATTTGACTGTCTCCGTGAATGGAGTTTCTCTGGGGAGGAGGGATAGCTCAGTGGTTTGAGCATTGTCCTGCTAAACCCAGGGTTGTGAGTTCAATCCTTGAGGAGGCCACTTAGGGATCTGGGGCAAAAATTGATCCTGCTAGTGAAGGCAGGGGGCTGGACTCAATGACCTTTCAAGGTCCCTTCCAGTTCTAGGAGATTGGTATATCTCCAATTATTACCTATTACCTTTATTACCACATCATGGGTAGGGAACTTTGTTTATTTCAATATGACCGTCAGTTAGCTCCAAAAGACCAGTTCAATTCAAGTTCAGATTTCTTGGTTTTATCTAATGGCTGCTTTCCCATATCTTTATATATTTTGTTGTACTTAGTCTTAAAAAAAAAAAAAAAGGGGTACCATAAAACATATTCAAGAAATAGTCCCGTCCGTCCCCCCGAGGTATATTTAGGATATATAATGAATAAGTGAAAAGATGTAAAACTTATGTTGAAAAGAATTTACTAAATATATCCACTAGTTGCTTCGCTTGAGGCAATTTTTCTAAAATACTTAGATTTTTATCAGGGTGTGAATACTTACCAACTTCTTTAAAATTAAAGCTGGTGTTGTGAGAATGGTAAATACCAAACATTTTTCTTCCTTTCATTTTACAGATCTCTTCTAGACAGTGATAAACATTCTTTAGGTCTTGATTAGTTTTAGCCAGGACTGAATTTTCATGTTCTAAATATTGCGTCAGAAAAATGTTAATTATTTGTGTACTGCAACACTATATTATGATTAATTTTAACTTCAGCTATGAATGGTCTTGTAATATTAACCCATCTAATTTCAGAAACAGACCCTGTTCCTGCAGAGACTTACTCACACACAAAGTAGTTCTTTTAAAGTCAATGAGACTACTTGCAATATATAGTTAATGGTTAATGCGTAATTAAGTTTGCAGGACTGGAACCCTAATTTGGTTACAAAGAAAGAGTCCTTTAGTTTGTATCATGCATACAAATAAAAATAATTCTTTATTTTTTGTTTTTGTTTTTTCCCACTAGAGGGCTGTATTGACCTTTGAAAATATTAAACAAAAGAGAGCTTTTATATTTTTTTCCTCTTCTGTGGTTTTTTGTTAAATACTTTTGAATTTTTGTAATGTATCTTATGTGTTTTTAATTATCAGCGTTAAGTTCAAAATATGAGAAGTATGTTTCATTGAGTTCTAGTCTATAAGAAGATAGAATATTTTCAACTTTGTTTGCAATCAGTTCTGCCAAATTACACAATGTCCATGTTTTTAGTAGTATTCATTTTCAATATCGGGGAGACTGTGGTGTGGATTACATATTTGTAGGAAGCTGAATTACACAACTATTACTGTACATTTTAAGGCTCATCTAAGGCTATACTAAATGACTTTAAACTACATGTACCTCAGCTTCATTTTTTTTTTTTTTACAGTACACATTGGTTACCTAATCCATTGTGAATATTAGACTATGTAAGAACAGTAAAATATAAATGACACAGTACTACTTAGGCTGTTTTACTGGCATATTGTAGAGCAGGGGTAGGCAACCTATGGCACGCGTGCCAAAGGCGGCACACAAGTTGATTTTCCATGGCACTCACACTGCTTGGGTCCTGGCCACCGGTCCAGGGAGCTCTGCATTTTAATTTAATTTTAAGTGAAGCTTCTTAAACATTTTAAAAACCTTATTTACTTTACATACAACAATAGTTTAGTTATATATTATAGACTTATAGAAAGAGACCTTCTAAAAAGGTTAAAATGTATTACTGGCATGCGAAACCTTAAATTAGAGTGAATAAATGAAGACTCGGTACACCACTTCTGAAAGGTTGCCGATCCCTGTTGTAGAGGGACAAAATGTGTATCTTTTTGTGCTGGGGCAGAATTCGGAAAACTATTTTTTTTTTTTTTTAAAGAAGCCATCTTATATGAAACTGTTCTTTTAATTGCAGTTTCATTTTTTTCTCTTTACAAAGTCATCATGCTTTTTGTATTCAAAGAACGGGAAATAGTCCTATTTTGGTTATATCAAGGTCATAAGCAATCTATTAATTACATATCTTAGGGAATGCCCAGATCAAACACAGAGGTGACCTCAGAAAATTAAAAGCATTCTTGGCTTTGTGCAGCTCTACTTTTTTAACCAAATACTGAAAAAATTCCAAAAACTCTTGTGCTGAACATGAACTGTCCGTGCTGCATTTTCTTAACTCTTGAGTTACAAAGCCTTTTTTCAGTCCATAAACTTAGTTGATCGCAAACATTTCCACTGTTTCAAAACCAGTAGCTGTGTATTAACACTTTTGTTAAATAGAATATTATTTTGTATTGCAAACTCCTAGAGACTCCAGTCAGGAGTGAGGTCCTATTCTACTAGGCACAGTAAACACATACGAGAGCTTTCATTCTCCGCAGACTTGTAGTGTAAAAAATCATCTTGTTTCTACTATTGCCAATACAAAGCTGCAGTATTCAAAAGTTTTCTAACATCATATTGGTGCCTAGAATGAGGATAAGTTCTTTTAATATATCAAAATTAAGCTTCTGCTATATAATTTATTAATCTGTTTTGGATAACTGGCCCTTTAATTTATAGAGGCTTTATAAAGATGTGTATTTCCCTGCTCTTTCACCCTTGTCTGAATTACCTGTGTTATAGGTGGGCTCTGCCTTGTGTACTGGAGTTTGACTTGCTTGTCATTTACTAGAACACTAGCCTGAGACAGCTGTTAATAAAGATTAAACAGAGGGCTTAATTAGTTCCTAGTTTTGTAGTATGGTGCTAAATTTTAAAATCCAGGAGTCTGTCTTGGATTACCATTTTTAACTATAATTTAAGTCTCAAGAGAAGAGGACATGCTTCATTAAGGCTTGCTTATATAAACGAAGAAAACACTAAGCATCTTAACTACAAAAAAATAGGTAGCAGCTCTATCCTTTTAGTCTGTCTTAAATTGAATTATATTATACCCATTGATGACTCTTTGTTGCTTAAACAAACAAGTAGTATCTGTGCATCAGGCTATGGAATTGGGGAATACATTTTCTACATTAGCTAAAACTTTTCGCTTTGGGCACAGCTATTATGTATCTTCTTAATGGAATGTATATGTAATGAAGCATATTCTCAGTAGCAAGTGCTATAGCTAGGGTTTGCTTCAAAATGACAATTGTGTGTTCCTAAATACATCCGTCTTGTAAAGCTTTACTCACCCCAAGAAAGTAAGTATCTATTAATTTGCATACTGTCACCATGATAATGTATGGGTGATGAGATTTTGTTCATAGGTGGTCGTGATGTTTAGGTGATTGTATTTATCATGCACCTTTGACTGTCGTACTTGCTCTCAGCCCACTAATCCATCTCACCTGGAACTTTAACATTTCAAACCCGTAATCAGTATGTAACATCTGCCTTTTTTGTGAAAATCAGTCTGCTCTCTAAAAATCACAAATTCAACTCGCTCTTTGCCCAGAAAATTAAAAATCATTTGCAGTGGGCTAGCCACATTCAGCCTTGGATCTGTGACACATTTTAGGTTTGGTACCTCGAGGGGAATATGTGAACTTCAGACCATTGGAAACTCAGGAATATCTCTCCATTCCAGTTAAACACATTGTTATGGTATATATATCCCACACAGGTGATGAAAGGGCTAACTGGAACCTCTCTCCCCTCCCCCCGCCCAAGATGAGTCCCAGCTGAGGAAGGAGCTGAGCTTAAAGAGAGGAAGCCCAGAGCAGAAGAGAGGTCTGCAGCAAGATGCTGTAGGAAAGGGCAGTTTCCTGCAGTAGTCCCTGGAGGAGGGAAAAAGACCCCAGAGGAGTGCCCCTGGGGCCACTATACTGAATAAGGGACAGGGAATTGGGAGAGAATCTAGAAGCCAAGGGGCGGGTGGACATTGTTTGTGTTGGTCCTTTCTGTTTGGGCCATTTGAACTCTAGTAGGGATTCTGGGGCTGAGAGCCCGCCACTGTGAAGGAAGATTAAGACAGATGAAGAGCCTGGGTTCACAGAAGGCAGCAGAGCCAGAACCTTTTGAGTTATGGTCTTGATCTTAACTGTTCGATTTGAAGTGGCGTTAGTCCAAGAGTGTTGAAAAAGTACAGTATTCTTCAGGAGTCCTGAAAAGGGGATGCCTGCAATGCTATCACGAGCCACAAGGGGGAGAGGGGGAACACTCTGAGGTGACAACCCTGGAAAGACTGACAAAGGCACACAATGCTTACATTTAGTCCTAGGAGCTCCCAAAGTTTACCATCAAAGCATAATTTTAGATAGACAGTCGTAGGTAACAATGTCTATTCTCTCTCTGTATCTAAAGCTTGTACATTTGGACAAAAGCTAACTAAGGGCCCTGGTTTAGTGATATGAAGCTTGTGTGCCGGTCCATCTAGTCACATCACACTGCAGGATTGAGGCCAATGGCAGCTTCTTTTACAGGTGGAATGATGCTTCTCATAATCCCAGTAAAAATTCTAAATTCAAGAATCTTACGTTTTCTCACTAGGTTTTGAGAACTTACCATCATACGTATCAGAATGACTTTAAAGTACCTGAGTTTGTGACAGGCTCAACAACTTGAAACAAGTGATTCAGAATCTGCCTTCAAGGAGCTTGATGTAAGGGCAGATATGTAGCATTCATCCTCTTTGCAATTCTCAAGACACTTGGATAATAGAATAGTTTTGATCATTGTCTTCAACAACTTTCTAAACTGCTTATGGAGAGGTCTCCGGTACTTGCCAGCTAGCTTCTTCACCAAAAGCTTTCCTATATAGGTGGAAATGACACACTCTCCTATACGAAACATATAGATCACTTTGTGCATATAGGGAAACATGCCAGATATGGGAGTCTGCTCAGGCTTTTGGCAGAGGGGACAATACTCTTATTATGAAGAGATGGTGGTGTGTGTGTGTGCGTTCATGAATGATGTAGTAGTTGCCCCTAACTAGACAGTACATAGAACAGTATCTTTAGTCAAATCCAGATCATATGGGAGGAATAAAACGGACCCAATAAATATCAATGAGGACTATCATGTTAATGATATTAGTCTAATTCTTTAAGTTTGTTCACTATATTACATTGCTCTTGGTGGTCTCAGCCCACACAGACCCTTGTCTGAGTTTGTTAGTAAGGAATTGTTCACCTCTGCTTTGGAGCTAGAGGACACAATTTTCTTCCTCTCTAGAAGCGTGCATACATTTGTCTGAACAGACATTGGTTTATTTTCTAATTTATGTCTTTATCCTCTTTCTGTTTGTCTCCAGATTAAATAATAGTTAAAAAGATTATATGAACTGACATACAACTTCTATAAATGATTCACTAGACATGCTGTCCTGTTCTAGACTCATTTTCTGATTTGTTGCAAGTCTTCTGAGTCTATTTCACAGTTTAGTGTCTGATTTTTACCAATCTTTCTTTCCAGCAGATAGTACTTTATGTGTGTGTGTGGGGGGGGGAG
Organism: Mauremys reevesii; assembly: GCF_016161935.1. Lineage (NCBI taxonomy): Eukaryota > Metazoa > Chordata > Testudines > Geoemydidae > Mauremys > Mauremys reevesii. The sequence goes on from NC_052638.1 coordinate 31,993,418, forward strand.
GGGGTTTGGGAATACGATTTTGAAACCAATATGAAGCACTCAGGCTTGGTTGTTCAGTTGTACTGAAAAATAAGAACATTTTATTTAAGAAGGATCTTTTTATATGGAACTTTTCTTTTTGTTTTTGGTCTGCTTTGTACTTTAGCTATTGTCCAATGCACACCAGTAGTACTAATGCAACCTTTCATGCAGCAGAGCGCTTTAAATGCAGATTAGCTGTTTAAATGCTTTTTTTTTTTTAAATAAACTCGCTTTAATGAAATGCAAACATCAAGAAAACTTGCTTGTATATTGCTTCCACTACTTGCAGTGCCTCTTGGGGTATGTCCTCACTGCATAGTTAACCTGGGCTTCTTACCTGTGTTTTAGCCCCCTACCATCCTCACAGAAAACCCTCTAATCTGGATTTGGGTCTGAAGACTGGGCTAATTTACCCATCTGGGGTATAGTTTAGAACCCAGACTCTAGTTTAACTCTGGATGGAATCCTCCCACTTTGCAGTGAGTATGCAGACAAAGTTACTTGAATGCTGATGATCCTCCAGTGCCCTTCCCACAATTTCCCTGAAGGATAGACAGGGTCTCCCACAATTGACTGGGAAAGAATCTGAGCATCTCAGCACAAAGAACCATGGGATATGCCCTCAGGGAGACTTGGGTGAGTCTAGAAACCAGGACATGGTAACACAGATAGGGCTTTGGTGTGAGGATGCTCGCATCCAGTGTAGGCCAATCCAGGTGCTTAGGCCTGGGTGTTGATCACCCAGAATAACTGTGTAGTGAAGATTTAGGGCTTGTCTACACCTGAAATGCTACAGCTGCTTCACTGTAGTGCTTTGACACTATGTATGCTGACGGGAGTGTCCTTAGAGGTTGTAGCTGGGTTGACAGAAGAATTCTTCCATTGACCTACCGTGGTGTATGCTGGCTTAGTTATGTTACTAAGGCTATGGCTACACTTGCACTTCAAAGCGCTGCCGCGGCAGCGCTTTGAAGCGCTAAGTGTAGTCAAAGCGCCAGCGCTGGGAGAGAGCTCTCCCAGCGCTGTCCGTACTCCACCTCCCTGTGGGGAATAACGTACAGCGCTGGGAGCCGCGGGGGCTTTGACCACACTGGCGCTTTGCAGCGCCGCATTTTGCAGCGCTGGAGAGGGTGTGTTTTCACACCCTGCTGCAGCGCTGCAAATTTGCAAGTGTAGCCATGGCCTCAGTGGTGTAGATTTTCTTATACCCCTGAGCGACATAGCTGGGTTAACTTAACTTTCTAGTGCAGACCCGGCATAAGTCCTTCCCTCCTCAGAGGAGGAGGAAAAAGGAGATGAGGGAGTTAAGGCCTAATTCAGCCCTCGAGGAAGGCAGCACTTGCTTACTCCACAGGCCTTGCAGTAGAACTGCTGCTGCAGTAAAGGCCCTGCGGAATCCAGAGGAGGGAGTGTGGCTCTACACTGTTCCACCCATTGAAAGATGCCTTGTTCCCTGGTTGCCAAGTCTTTCTCCCTCTGGGATCAGCTTAGGGTAAACTACACATTTTGTAGCTTGGATCAAACAAGTGGGGAGTGTCCAGGCCTTTACAAATGTGATGAACTACATTGCCAATTAACTCAATCTGTTCAGTGGAGTTTTTACCACCTTAAATTAATTTTATTGTATTGGGGTGAAGGAAGGCTGGAGACTTTGATCAGTAGTTGGATCTTGTGCCCTCATCTGGAATTGTTTACTGGATATCTAGTTGTGGTGGCTAACTCTTGTAGCTTTTTTGATTGGCTTTGTGGCTTGATCAGTGCTGCCACTAGGAACTGGGGATAGGGAGGATAATAGCAGGTATTTGTTTCTGCAGGTTTGGGCTTTTAGTCCTTTTGTGATCAGTAGCCTTTCAGATGTAGGCCTGCAGCTAGTGGCTTTGTCCACACTGGACTTTTGTTAGCAAAGCTTTTGTCGTTCAGAGGTGTGAAAAAACCACCTCCCTGAACCACAAAAGTTTTGCCGCCAAAAAGCACCAGTGTGAACAGTGCTTTGTCGGCAGGACAGTATCTACCATCCGTGATGAGATCATTTTCTAATCAAGACATGGGCTATTTTGGAGATGACTGCAGGAGTGTGCATACAAAATCTGAGACACATGCATACACAAAAGTTGGGAAGTCTGGGTCTGTGTTCTGGTAAGCATATACCAGTCTTTATTTTTCATGTAATTACTCCATTTCTCAAACTCTGTGTGCCTACTAGATAATGCTTCATTGCTATGGAAGCAGAGATGTAAGCAGTGAGAGAGACCTAATATGTCATCAAATTAATTTCTCTAATAATGCAGCCGAGTTCGCCACTTTGTCTCCTAGTGTTCTGAGAATTCTAGTTTTAAATGTCCTAAAAAATGGGAGTTTCTTCCATTTCTGTGGAAAGAGACTGTCCTACAGCTTCATACATTTCACTTTTGGGGATGCAGCCTGAAGGAGTCCTTTCTTAGTTTCATAGTGTTACTTTGGCTCCAACAGAATTTATTTATTCTATAGGGCAGGGACTGACTCCAACACTGCAGCTCTTAAGCTTCGTACCAGTTGAGGATGTGTCCTGCATGTCTTTTAAGATGCATAATAGTAGAGTGCTTGAGAGGCCCACAGTGTGGGGGCACGTGGTTGTTCAGGGCGCTTTGGGGCAGTGGCCAGGAAGAAGGGTAAATTGTGTGGGTAAGAGCTTCAAGACAGGCCTTGTGGTGGAGTTCTAAGTTCCACAGATCTGAGGTCCCTGTTCTGATGACTCTTACGAAGTTAGAAATGACCATTCATAGGTCAAAGTGTATTTTGAATGACTGAAAATAGTGAAAAGCAAACTGGCTCTTAAAAACTGATTTAATCATATAAAGTGTTAATTACAAAGGTAAGGACCCTTTTTTTGTTTTAAAATATAATTAAATTGCTATCATCCTTTTAAATGAAATTTTTGTTGCCTAAGATTTAGCTTGCATTCAAAAAAATCCTTTAATGCATCTTTTTTTTTCCTTTGTGGCTTAATTTATTTGAATACTAGGTATAGCTTTATTTTACACATGGCTCTTATGTTGTCATTGTTATAGTCCATAACAGTTAATGAGTAAATTGCATTAATCCGAAAAGTTCTTTTATGAGGTAGACTAGAAATGGTATCCGATTTTCATATTGCTTTTCTCATGTCCGTTTTGATGAATCTATTTATTACTTCTGTAATGAGTAGTACACATGGTTGGTTAGCCAAGTTATTGAACTTTATCAACCTTGGCTGAAATTCACAATGCATGCCAAACTTCTTGTAACATGTAAGAAATTACATCTTGGCTAAAAGGTTCAATAATGATTACTCTTGTAATGGAATCTTTTCACAAAGAATGAGATTTAACTGTATGCCTATGCTTTTTAAAATTCATTCTAACACTGAAATAACATGCCTGTAGATCAAATTAATTCATTTATGATACACAATCACATTTTAGAATGTGTTCAATTATCTATTATGAAAGGGTTAAAAAGACTTGTCTATGTGCCTTGGAGGAACTGGATCTTTCTTGTCAAATGTCTTTCAAAATATTTTACTTGGAAAGGTTTTTCTGCTTATAAACGTTAATATAATAATAATACCTTTCATGGGATGTGGAGATGGAAAAGATGTTTTTGATGAATCAATCCATCTCTCTACCAGAGCAGGATTTATTTCCTATGGTGTCTTATCTATACATATTCTGAAAGTCAATAGCACTAGAGCATCATGGTTGTCTGAGTGACCTTAGCTGTGCATTTTAGAGTTGGTTAGGAATTTTCCATCAGAATGATTTTCCAACAAAAAAAATTGACATTTTCCATGGGAAAAATTCCAGTTTTGCTTAATACACCTCTACCCTGATATAACATGACCAGATATAACACAAATTCAGATATAAAGTGGGGGGGCTGTGCACTCCAGTGGATCAAAGCAAGTTCGACATAACGTGGTTTCACCTATAATGCGGTACGACTTTTTGGCTCCTGAGGACAGCGTTATATTGGGGTAGAGGTGTAACTTCAATTTTTTACTGGGCAAATGGAAATTTTGTGACTTCCTGGCTGCTTGCCTAAAAGATTCTTGTCACTTTTCTTCCTGCAGGCAGAAAGAAAAAAAAGTGGAATTGAGAACGGCCTTCAGGCAGGCAGCAAAAAAAAATCCACTTTTGGTTCTCCTAGGACAGGATCTTTCTGGAAAACCCTTCCCTAGAAAATATTTAATGTTTTTGAATTTTCATCCCATTCAGGGCAAAATTTGTTTTTCAAAAACACAAAATTTTTCTTGGGAAGGGATTTTCATTTTCTGGCCAACTGAAGGGCATTTGGATTCTCTGCAATGCTTGTGATTTCTTAAGTAAAACAGTAATTATTGATTTACAGGCTTCTTAATATTTGTTTTCTAAGAACATAAGAACAATCATACCGGGCCAGGCCAATGGTCCATGTAGCCCAGTATCCTGTCTTCGAACAGTGGCCAATACCAGGTGCTTCAGAAAGAACAAACAAAACAGGCAATCATCAAGTGGTCCATCCCCTGTCACCCATTCCCAGCTTCTGGCAAACAGAGGCTAGGGACTCTTCAAAGCATGGTTTTGCATCCCGGCTAATAGCCAGTGATGGACCTATCCTCCATGAATTCATCTAGTTCTTTTTTGAACCCTGATATAGTCTTGCCCTTCACAACGTCTTTTTGCAAAGAGTTCCACAGCTTGACTGCGTTGTGTGAAGAAATACTTCCCTTTGTTCGTTTTAAACCTGCTGCCTATTAATTTCATTTCGTGACCCCCTAGCTCTTCTGTTATGAGGAGTAAATAACACTTCCTTATTTACTTTTGCCACACCAGTCATGATTTTATAGACCTCTATCATATCCCACCTTAGTCGTCTCTTTTCCAAGCTGAAAAGTCCCAGTCTTATTAATCTCTCTGCATGTTGAAGCTGTGCCATATCCCTAATCATTTTTGCGGTTGCCCTTTTCTGAACCTTTTCCAATTCCAATATATCTTTTTTGAGATGGGGCGACCACATCTGCATGCAGTATTCAAAATGTTGGTGTACCATGGAAATATATAGAGACAATATGATATTCTATGTCTTATTGTCTGTCCCTTTCTTAATGATGCCCAACATTGTTAACTTGACTGCCACTGCTCATTGTGTGGATGTTTTCAGAGAACTATCCACAATGACTCCAAGATCTTTCTTGAGTGCTAACAGCTAATTTAGACCCCATCATTTTATATGTATAGTTGGGATGACGTTTTCCAATGTGCATTATTTTGCATTTATCTTTTCTAAGGAAAATGATACTGTCTTCGAGGGATTTTTGACTGAAGTAAATGATAGATCCTTTTAACTCTAACTTTCAGCTTTAAATTTTTTTTTCCCCCATGGGAATTCCCTTTTAGGGTTTTTTGTTTTTGTTCTTTTTTAAATCCATCAGCTCATCTGCCAGCATCTGCAGGAAAAAGGCTCCCTCTAAACTCTGCAGGAGACCTAAACTGCTCACAAGGGACCAACTCGGGGAGATTTGCTTCTTTGGAGTTTAGAAGCTCAAATCTGTAGGAGCACAGCTCCTAACTCCTCTTCAGTGGTGTTAAGAGTTCTTTGAGAGAAGGGGTAAAGTCTTGATGACATTGAAATCAATGGCAAAACTCCTATTGAATTCAAAGGGGCCAGAATTCAGAATTTCACCAAAGTGCATATAGTATCTAGAGAAAACAGATCCATTAACAAATTAGATGGATGAACTTAATGGCTGAGGATACTCAAATCCTCTGAACTGTGTTTAAAAAAAAAAAGACTAATATTTACTATGTTCCTTTTTCATCCATTTGTTTTTGATTCTCTTTAAAAATCAAGTTTCTTTGAAGACTTGCATTTTAAAATTTGTATTGCTTATATAGCTCATGGTTTTGTTATCCTCTGCACAATAAGCAATTTTTCCTTTTAGTATTTGTTCCATTGTTTTGCTAGGGATAAAAGGTCTTTTGATATTTTTAATTTTTTATCCTTCTGCTGCCTTTCTCTTTCCCTGCAAGCTGAAACTGAATATTTGTTTGCTTACTTCTCCCTTTTCCATTTACAGTAGAGGTGTTTCTTTTTAAACCTCAGACTTCTGCATAGCCCGTTGGGCTGATTCTTAGTTCTTCTGTTTCCTTCTTCCTTGCACATTGTCTTGTAACTAGTTACACCTTTTTGAATTTTAGGCCTGCCTTCTACAGAGTGACTTTTAATACTTCTCCCGGTTGTACTGAACAAACTTAATTCCACCAAAACTTGTTTTCCTGAAATCCCAATATGTTGCATGTTGTGATTTCTTTCCGCTCTCTCTGTTGAATTCAATTGTCTGGTCACTGGTTGTAAGTTGCTATTCTTGATCAATTCTTCCTTGCCACTAAGAAATCCACCAGGATATTTACAATGTGGATCATAACATTGTTTTAAGGAACCTTTATGATGCTTGTCTGTCTATACTTGTTTAAAATCTTCCATGTGCACTGAGGCTTAGCATACAAAGAGTTACTTCAAAAATTTTCTGTTCTTACAGTCATTTATCCCGGTTGTTTTCAGGAGGTATCTTTTGGGTCATTTCTTGTCAAATAACTGTACCACCACACTTCTCATCAAATGCTAGCTCCCTAGCGTGGTAGATGCTTTTGTAGCACAGTTATTGCATTTCTTCCTTCCTTTCTGTCCCTTCTGCGTAGAAAACATCCATCAGTAATGACTGAAGCTGGATGAAATATCTGTAAATATAGATATTTTTGTCTAAATTTAACAGCTTTCAAGTTCACGAAAAATTGGAAAAAGGTTCTGAAATAAAAAAAAATTAGTGACATTTTATATGAAATTGATTGATCACAATCAGAGGGTAAAACTAAGTTATTTTTGTGCAAATATTCATTCTTGTGAATTTTGAAAAAGCTGCTGGATAAGTACATTGGTCTCTGCCTGTCCAAAAAAATCTCCCAACAAAGCTATAGTCTAGTGGATTTCACACAGGGCTGGGAGCCATAAGTGTTTATGGCACTCAACATTTGATGAAGTAAGTTGTTATCCTTATTAACATGGGTAGTTAATACTTCCAGAGGCTGACTTACCTAAAGTCAGAGTAAGTCTGTATTAGCATTAGGACTACAGTTCAACTACAGGATGTAAATAACTTCCATTGACTTCAATGGGAGTTACTTTTATTCTGTAGTGGGAGCAGAAGTTGAATGGAGACAGTTTATGGCAGTTTGGAAAGTTGGTGCTTCCCCAACTCTTAATGAGTGTGAAGAAAGCCTTCAAAAAAGATGCACTGGGTGTTCATCTGGGTCATCACCCAATCTGAAACAGTTGCTTTGAAAAACTTTGAATTGACTTTAGTCATGAAAATGGATGTTAACTCTGAAGGCCAAAGATGACACATGTCAACATTAACTATTTCATATTTGGTTGAAGCATGCAATTAAGGAGTGATGAACATGCACACAATCTACTGTGTATGACAGCTCATTTTGGAGTCTAGAGGGATGGAGCTAGAATTACAGGCTGAGTTTGGGAAAAGATCACCATTTCCCCTTTCTGAGACCTGCCAGTCTTATCTCATCAGAATAAAACCCCAGATCTCCTGTATCTATTTCCTATATCTAATCACCTAAACTACAATCTCTTCCAGTCAAATCCCTTGAACTTTAGTGGGTGAAATGTTTAGTGGGTGTAAGGATAGTCAGATGTCTGTTTATCATTAGAAACTAATGGGAATTAGGAATCTAACTTACACTTGTGTCTTGGAAAACAGATACTGAGGGAAATTCTTAAATCAATAGAGGAAACATAATTAGCAAGGCAATATCTGAAAATATAGAGGATTTAAGATCTGAGGTTGCAGGTACTGATATGTATGTATTGTTGACCTGTTTTTACACACTTAAGAAACTGAGGTTGAGTGTTACTGACCTGGTGAACCCTATGGTCCAGCAAACTGGCTATAGGAGTTGGGCAGCTTGGATTCTGTGCAACCTTTAATTAATTGTTTAACCTCTGATCCTCTATTTCTTCACCCCAAAAATAGCTTACCTATTTCATAGGGGTGTGACAAAACCTAACTTTGTTTCTATAGTGCGAAGTATTAAGTCACTGGCGGAGTTGGAAATAGAATACAGGACCTAATAGCTTTTGGCCAATATGTCTTTCTTTGTAAATGCAATTGCTTCTCCACCAGATTTCAGAATTCACAGGTGTAAATTTTCATATGAAAATACATTTTTGGATCTTGCACAACAAAATTGCGCAGAAGGAATTGACAAAAAAATTCATACTTATATAAAAAATTATCAACAAGTGTGTCTAGTTCTAGTACTGACTTTCCACAGGTGAGAATCTTTCCACTGAGGCCTTGTCTACACTGATGGATTGCCTGATTCCAACTGCTGGTGGCCAGACACTAGTGTAGCTGCTTTTACGTAAATCTCACGTTTAGAGATGCAAGCTGAAATTTGCCCCACTGCTTGAAACTGAGGCAGAGAAGGCTTCAGTTTCAGACATGGCACTAGGTTATATCATGTAAAGACTTCTAGTTCTTGCTTGTTTCCCATGCTCCTTGCATTTGTATACAGATGCTATATGTTAATACTCTTCTTATTCTTCATCTTTTGTTTCAGAACAACTCCATCTCCTGCCTTACTTTGTATGTTGGAACCACATGATGGATCATTTGAGTTACATAACATCTCCCCTTCTTCCTCTTTCCTACGTAGTTAAAAGCATTTCTAAAAGATCTTCCAGTTTTGAACCTGGGAGGCCGATACCCATTCTGTTTTAAATGGAACCCATCTAATCCAAAGAGGCTCTGATTGTAAGAGATGTTCCAATGCTGTGTAAATCCCCAAACCTCCATACTCCAGCCTCCTCCATTAGTCACTCTTCAGTGTCAATCTTTGTTTGTTTGTACCTGAAGAATCTTTGAAAAGATGAACTGCAACATGCCAGTATTAAATTCTCTTCACAGGATCCTGAAGTGATTCATGACTGTATTTAAAATCTTCTGTTGTTGGTTAATTAAACTAATCACGTTCATCTCACATTTTCCCCAAGAAGACAAAGGAGGGCATGGAGAAGACTGGCAAAAACTGAACAAATTTGTGTTCCATCCTTTTGTCACTCCTGTTTCTGTAATATAGATTGTAAGCTCTTCAGGGCAGGACCCTGTCTTATATAAAATACCTGTAAAATACCTCGCACAGTTTTTAGACCACTACAGTGTTTGTGTAAATAATAATAAATATTAAGTTTAAGAAAATGGATTTGGTCAAATTTTATGCAAGTAGAGCTCACAAGTTTTATAGAAAACTCGGAATATCATGGAAAAAACTTGCAGGATAGTGCTTGCAGTATCCAGCTCTCTTTAGCCGGCAGCACAGTATGTCTTTTAATTATTCTGTCTTAGATAAAATATTCCTTTTTAATTTTATTAAATTTACTTCTCATATTAACATTGTGTGATTGTACTCGCCAAAAGGAGATTTAAAATGTGCAGCTAATTTTTTTTAAAGAATGCTTAATTAGGACTCAGCTCAGCAGTGGAGAAGCCTATGATACTGTTGGCTCACAGGAGGTCTGTGCAAAAATGTTTGCACTCAAAAAAGAAACTGGAGACATTTTGGCTGCCTTCTCTGTTTTGCTTTAGAGTAAAAATTCTGGTGTATGATTTGAAATTATGACTGAGAGGAAAAGCACATTCTAGATGTGCCAAACTGCCCTTTCTCCTGTCTAATCCCCCCCCCCCCCACACACATGCACACTTAATAGGAAAACTATACAAGGTCCAATCAAGAACAACTTTATAAACCAAACCAGTCTCTGGGTCCTACTGAGAGCACCTCAGGAAGCTGAGTGGACTTTCAAAACAGGTAAGACCGACCTATTAGTTGGGGGAAAAGGGATCCCGCTCACCCTGAACAACCAGTGTTCTTCATGCCTGTCCCTTGAACAATTTTTAGGTGTGAGTGAGCGGGAGGAATAGAAGGGGGGCGGGGAACAGAAATAAATCATTTAGTGCACAGGATGGCTAACAATCCCCCAACACCAATATTTCACAAAATGAAAAACTTTGAACAGCTGTTGCTAATGGCAGTTCTGAGTGGTTATGACAGGTCTGAAGCAGAGTTTCTTGCTACTAATGTCAGGTGAATTCTTTATGTATTTTTTTCACTATTACTGTGCGTTTTCCTGGCATATTTTTTACAATTATTTGGAGTAAAAGATACTGAAGCATTACAGATACTTTAAGTAACACACTAAGACATTTATTCTCCCCTCCTGATTTTGTGTCCTTGAAAAGTGTGAAAGTAACAGCACTCGTACGCAGGCTAGGTTTATTAACAGTTCTGATCAGTTGTCCATGAGCAGTTAAGTCTTCAAAGGCTGTCTGACAGAGAAAACATTCACCATTGTAGAGTCATCTTTGTCAAGTTTGACTGCCATCATGGGTCTGATCTTCCTGTTACTGAAGTCAATGTGAACAGGGTTATCCTCTTCTTTTGAATATAGATTTTTGTTATGGTCAAGAATTCTTCTTTTCTTTACCATATAAAGATTGGGTTTACAACCTATTTGTGGCATAGCAACATATTTCCACTGCCTATTACAGGTGTAAGTATATGAATTTCAGAATAAACAGGCATATGCTAATTTCAGCCAATATATTTTTCTAAGAAAATCAATCCAAATAAAATTGGGGAATATGGGTAACACTACTTTTTAAAAAATAAGTAATTTTTTATTTTAATGTTACAGGCTCAGATTTTTAAAAATGCGCATGTGCATGCAGTTTTATGATCATGCCATCGTGATAACTATGTGTAGATGTCCCTTTTTTGATGTGTGACTTTTCATTTATGACTAGCTGCCTTGAAGTTGTATGCTCAATTCTTACATTCAAAGGCACACGGGAGAAAACCTGGCTACAGTGTTTAAAAGAACGAAACACTACAAAGACAAAAGAAGTAAATAAAACACAGTGCAAATGAAGTATTACTACACATGTTTTTGAAAATTTATTAACCAAATATAAAATGGAGTGCCAAATTCAGATATTTTTCTTTTAAATATAAAGAATGATTTGTGTCTGTAGATGACTGGCTTTCTTGCTGAAAGCCAAACTCTCACATGTAAAGACAACCAAAAGAAAGCATGAACTTGGCCCATGCTTAATAAAACACTGAGGAGATTATAAAGTTCAAATAGATCATGACTTGGTTGCAAATATGAAATTGTTCAAAGGTAGTGAAAACTTGTGTAAATGTCTACAAGGGATTGTAATGGTAGTAACATGACACCATAAGTGGTAGCTAGCATGGCCGTGGTGCCACATGCTGCAGACAATCGGAATATTTAAGCACAATCTATCCTTTTAGAAGCATGCCCTACCACTGGACAGAATAAGGGAGTAAAAAGTTCAACAAAGAAACAAAGGCTGAAATTTTTGAAAGCCATTGATGCTATTTAGATGTCTTCTATTTTAATGGAAGAAGTGTGTCTAAATCCCTTAGACTACTTAGGAAAATGTCAACCAAAGTGTGTCTTATAAGCCAAAGAGTAGGTACCAAAGATCAAACTGGAACTGCGTTGAAAAGAGTTATATACTCCAAGCTAGTCTCCCACTGCACCCTACAGTCTACTGGTCACATAAACAAATGCCTAATGGGGCCCATCCTCTATAACTTGAAAAAGTGCTGCTGAAGAGGTCATCCACAAGACTGTATTAAACTCAGATTTTGGTTCAGTAACTAATACTTGGTTATAATCTGATTATATTTTAAGTAATTTATATATCAAGATTTTTCTTAGATTAGAAGACCCTTTTTTTTTTTCCCCCTGGGTGTGTGCCAAGCCTTTGTGTTTTGAGGCAGACACTCAACATGAAAAACTTTAGCCTGACTGGTTAGTTTCGGAACACTATAAGCAAGCAGAAAACAGGGTCTTGTAATGAGAAGTGTCTGGTAACCCTAACTATAGGTGGCACTTCAAGATTTTCCTGTAATGGAGTACCTGTCACAATGGGGCTCATGCTGATGGGAACCTCTGGCTGCTACTGCAAGATATTTATATTGAATAATAGCAATTTACAATATAAAGCTAGGAAATGCAAGTTCACATATGTTAACGAGAACAAATGGATATAAATACGAGAACAAATGGATATAAATTGGCAGTCGGGAAGTTTAGGCTTGAAATTAGACGAAGGTTTCTAACCATCAGGGGAGTGAAATTCTGGAACAGCCTACCGAGGGAAACAGTGGGGGCGTAGGACCTCTCTGGCTTTAAGTTTAAGCTTGATAAGTTTATGGAGGGAATGGTTTGATAGGATAACACTATTAGTCAATAGGTCAATAACGTGCCGCCACTGGTAATTCGTACCGAGGGTCAATGTTGGGATATTGAAAGTCTTTTTTCCGAGTGTCTGGCTGGAGAGTCTTGCCCGCATGCTCGGGGTTCAGCTGATCGCCATATTTGGGGTTGGGAAGGAATTTTCCTCCAGGGTAGATTGGCAGTGGCCCTGGAGGTTTTTCGCCTTCCTCTGCAGCATGGGGCAGGGGTCGCTTGCTGGATGATTACCTGCTACTTGAAGTCTTTAAACCAGGATTTGGGGACTGCAACAGCTGAGTCAAGGGAGAGAATTATTTCAAGAGTGGGTGGGTCAGCTTTTGTGGCCTGCATTTTGCGGGAGGTCAGACTAGATGATCATAATGGTCCCTTCTGATCTTAAGTTCTATGATTCTATGAATAAGCAATAGTTTTTAATAGTCGTTGACCCAAGATTTATAACATTTTGAAAGGGTAAATCTGATCAGCTATTGGAGGTCTAGCTGGGTATGTATGTGTCATAACTGCATAGATTTCTTCATGTAAAACAACTGTTTTGTTGTCTCATAAGGTGGTAGGACTTTTCAGAAAGTGTAATTACACCAAACATTAATTTTTGGCTGTCTGAAGGCATTTGGCTCTAATCTTGAAGTGCATCTGCTGGATAGCTCTGATGTAATTGTAATATTGTGTTTACTGTACAGTAAATGATTAAACTTTCATTTGTTTTTCCTGTGGAAAATTAGCAAATGCACCAAATGAACCAAATCAGTTAGATACTTAAGTTTTCTATTTTTATAGTTTACAATATATTTGATGTAAGAAAATGCTTTTATATTTTTATTTGTTGAAAGAAGATGGTCTTCCTTTCACATTAAATACATATTTTTAATTTTGTAATCTTCTCAAAAGTAATTATTTAAATTATGTAAAGTAATTATTTTGCTTTGTTTAGAACATGATGTTAAACTGAACAAAAAAGTGTAATAACGTGAAACTGTTTCTTTTATTTTAACATTGGTTGGAAGGAAAACAGAACCAACACATTAGTCGTCCTAATTCATTTTGGTTGGCTTTCTCCATAACTCTTGAATCCAAGAGCAACAAAATTGTCCATTTTTAACTCTCACAGAGAGGCAGGATATAATCTTAAATTTAACATCAAACTTTGCAATGAAAATCCGTGTCTAAAGTTAGTGTTAGCAAGATGAACAAATAATATCAAAATACTTGATACAGCTTGCTCTTTCTAAAGTCTTGAAAAAGTTTTTAAAAAGCATGCCATTCAGATTGCTTGATTTACATTTAGTGTGACTCAATCAAACTTCTGGAGCTGAATTACCTTTCTTCAATATTGATATTCAAAAGGAACAACAATTTGTTCCCAAACATCGCGGTCTATGTGTATGAAATTGTTCATCGCTTATTTTTGGACTCTGAAAAGTCAGGAGAAATGCATATAACTTCGTGACATATATTTTGTAGTGGTTTGGAAATTGTTACATGGAGAATACTGTCTGGATTTATCAAGATCTCCAAGAAGAAGCTGCAGGTATTTCAAGCCACCTCCAAGAAGCAGAAATCTGTTGTCATGGCACAGGAGACTGTTTGTTTGTTTTTCTTTGTTTCAAGAAACCTATGTTAATTTCGACTGTCAGTGACTCCTTGTAGTCTCTGCTAATGGTATAGGATTTAAAAAAACTCATGTTTCTAGCATTATGATGTGCGTTATAAAATGGAGTAAAGAAGTTTCTCAGCCTTAAAAATACTTGCAAGATGTTGCTCTTGTGGCATGGGACAGGCTGAGTTTATTCAAAATGAAAGATCTAGTTTATTGTGTAACACCAACTTACCATGGCTAGCAAGGAAAAACTTAGCTGAAATCTTTTGCCTACTCCTAAATAATAAATGATCAAGTTGCGAAGATTTGTGATTTCATCGCAAAACTCCGCTTTAAAGGGAGCTCAGTGTAAATCAGTCCTGCCCCAAAACTTCATGCATTTGGAATGCTTGGATTTGCCTTATTTATTCTAGTGAAGGAGTGTTTACAAGGGCAGCTTGATTATTCAATGCTCTTCTTTGTTGGTGCTTAGTTCTTACTTTGTGTTAAAATTATCCCAGTGATGCATCTATACAAGAACCAAGTCATTTTACCTTTGCTGCATGTAGTGCAGTTGATAAGGGACTAGAAATTATTGTTGTGTATGAGGCAGTCTGGACCCTTGGTATAGAACTTGGGACTGGAAATCAGGAGACTGGGGTCTATTCCTACTTGTAATGATGACTTGTTAAATGATCTTGAGCAGGTGCTTAATCTTTGTGTGCCTTGCTGTCTCCCTTGCAGAAATGGGGTTATACCACCTTGGTAAACATCTGTGAATGAAAGGTACAGAATAAGTGCAAAGTATTATTTAAAGGGGTGTATGTAATGCCTATAGTAAAGGTTGCACTAGTGTTTTATTTTTAAGGTGTTGTCATTTTGATTTGATCTTTTCAGCCCAAAAGATAAACGTGGCAGGTTTGTTCATGACCCAAGAATCCCCTTCCCCCTTTAAGTTCTAACAGTAGTAACACAGGTTGGGTGTCTGAATCTTTTTCTCTTTAAATAAGTTGAAAATATGCTTATCTTGATTAGCTCTAGTTCTTTAGTGGAACAGTAAGTTGAATCTTTAAATTTGGCTGGGAGATGGAGGTTCTGTTGCAGACATACCTTGCATGGTCTTGTAAAAATTGGCTATAGTTTATCAAAGTTTTTGAGGTTTTAAACGGTACTTTGTGGGTACACACTAGATTCTATAAAGTGAAGTCATAGCTGACTGCCAGTGTTCGTTGGTTCTGTGCTTGTGTGCATAGCACAAGAAAATTCATAGGGAGTATTATTTTTATTTGTCTTGGAGTAGTGCCTCAGAGTCCCAGAAATGGACCAGGACCCCTTTATGCACTAGACATATAAACACAGAACAAAAAGGCTGTTTCTCCCTCAAAGATTTTACAATCTAAGTAAAAAGTGTAATAAATGTCTCTATGCTGAGTTAGAGGCAGGGTCAGAAAGGAGACCTACTTCTGATGAAGGTACCAACAGCATGGTGACAAAGAGCTGGGAAAAGGGGTCCTGTGCTACATTCCCCCCCTAAAGTGCCTCTTTGCTCAGAGGAAGGCCCACTGGACTGACTTTGTGTGAATAATAGACATTACCAGAGTTGAAACTTGTATGGGGAGCCATATGGTCCTGAAGTTGCAGTTTAAATGGCCTGTACGGATGAGTAAGGAGTTGGAAAAGTTGCTATTTTCATAGCGTACACTTGTATCAGGAAAGTTTCTCTTCATGGCTGATGTTTTAGATTGCATTATAAGTAAAAGCTACTCACTTTTATTTTTATAGATTCATAGATTATAAAGCCAGAAAGGACCATTTTGATCAACTAATCTGACCTCCTGCATATCACAGGCCATAGGACTTCCCTGAATTAACTCCTGTTCTAACTAAGCCATGTCCCTTAGAAAAACATTTCATCTTGATTTTAAAATGACCAGTGATCGAAAATCCACCATGACCCTTGGTACTTTTGTTCCAACCTTTATTTACCCTCATTTTAAAAAATGTGCACCTTTATTTCCAGTCTGAATGCTTATCTACATGGCAAGTTACTGCACAGCAAGCCAGAAAGAAATTATACTTTTCAACTACCACTGCTGTTCTTTTGGAAATACTTACATAATTTAAGAGTAATATTGAAGAAGATTCTTCTTAACCTCCTTGTACTTAGAAGAAAAATATAATATTCTAGAAGATGGTCTGATTCATTCTGAAGATTAGGAGTTTATTGGGCTGTACAAATGGGGACCCTTGTGACAGATCGGTTTGCTTCAAGTTAGAAAGGAAACCTGAAAGTCTTAAGGAACAGAGAAATACAGACCATAGCAGTGAAAAGAGAACCAAACACAGCTGTGAAAACAATATAAGTTTAGTAATATAATATGCTTACAAAGTCAGAGTTGGTTTCTGCTATTGTAGAGGCTATAAGGAACCCATCAGAGTGTAAAAGGGAAGAAACATGCATACCACACAGAAACAGGCCAACACTTTTCACTTCCAATCCTACAGACCACTTTAATTCACTTAGTCAAACTTGTTGCTTTTACTCTATTACAAGAGGAAAGCATCTCTCTTTTGCAGTTTCTATTAGTTTATTTTTACGTTTAAACCACCTGTGACATAAGGCTCAATAAAACTCCGTGAAGGTTCTAAATCTAAAATAAACTACATTGCAAGGATTTATAATCTCAAGTCTTTGAGAGTACTATTACAGGGTGAGGGAGAGTCAAAAGATGTTTTTGGAGAACTTTCAAAAAGTTTTAGGCTTTTAGTCTGGGGAGATTGGAGAGGACGGCTGGATATCTTCTTTGTGGATGTTTTGTAGTTTGTCTTGGAAAGAGGTTTTCTGAATATGGGGAAGGTCTCCAGACACCTGGTCCTAGGTATTCATGGGTGGTTGTGTGAGCATTCCGAAAAGTTGAATCAGAATCACTACTATTTAGCATAGTTTAGCTTTCATCCTCTCTCTTCTTTAATTCTTTTATCTCTGTATTGGGTAATACTTAGTTCTTATGGAGACTTGGAGTATTTTAAATTGCTTAAACATTTGGTTCAAGTTTGTCATCATTAGTTTGTGGGATATTGTGTAACTAAACTATGCTCCATTCTCTCTAAGGTTGCTGGTTTGATTTAAAGCAGACCTATTTTTCTACCCACTAAGTGAATGCTATCTTGATTGTAACTAAGTGAGCATCCTATCAGGGTGTGAAAGGGTATGAAGAAAGTGTAAGGACTACTAGTCATTTAGTAAGAGACAACTTGTTCTTTGGAAGCTGGCTACTTGGATCGTGGTTCCAGGAGTTCCAGCTGGGGGAACTGTGACACCTCCCAATAAAAAAAAACAACCCTGACATACTGGCCCTGTAGAATGGTAGCAGGGCAACGTGCTACCCTAAAGAAGACCAATGTGGAAGAGCAATCTCAGGATGTTTGTTACCAAATTCCCTCAGTTGATTAAAGTTCTATTTATTTTCGATATGCCATCCTGTTGAGTGTTCTATGGAGGATGGCACTTATCTGATAGAGGCAATATTCTCAGTTAGGTCTAAATCGACATTGCACCATTGGATTGAATAGAGTTATACTGACTTACACTACCTGAATGTAGGCAGTGATGGTAGTCAACAACTAGCAAGATGGGTACAGTGAGTATACAGGGGAAAATCATGGCCTCAAGAAGAAGAGTTATGAAACCTAGGACTCTAACATGTTAGCCCTCAGGTAAGCTTATGTGTACTGAAGGGGAGGGACTGAAGAGGCTTCCACTCCATTCAGAATGACAAGGTATGTCTACACTGCAATAAAATACCTATGGCTGGCCCGAGTCAGCTGGCTTGGTCTGCAGGGCTATAAAATTGCAGTGTAGACATCTGGGCTTGAGATGGAGCCTGGGTTCTTAGACCCTCCTCTCCCCCCCCCCCCCCTCGCAGAATCCCAGAGCCCGGGCTCCCTGCCAAGGTTTGTCGTCTACACTGCCCTGTGAGCCTGAGTCAGCTGACATGGACCAGTCACAGGTCTTTTATTGCAGCGTAGACGTACCCTGGGTGACACAAAAATAGTAGTAAGTTCACCCAAGCTGCAGTGAAAACCTTTTTAAAATCAGTAAGAATAAGGCCATGTCCTGAATGCACTACTGGAATTGTCTTACCCAGACCATATTTTCCCTAACTTTAATATGAAGGACAATAAAATATTAAGGTTTAGATGAAAAAAGCCGCCTATTTATAGGTGGAGTGCTTTAAAGTTCTATAGCCAATCCGGAGCAGTTATGCTTTTTTGTTACCAACCCGTTAGGTCAGCCTTTGACAAAGAGAACTGTGCCATAATGTTTGTCTTCATATATTTCTCATTGTTATTCTTAAACAGGATTGTCACTTGAGGGTCAGATTAGAGCTCATTCAACCAGAGCAGTGGCAGCACTAGTAGCCAGCCTCAGGTCAGTCTTGCCTCTTGAGATTTTCAGGGCAGTCACTTGGAATTTATTGTATAGTTTTACAAAACATTATTGCCTCAACATTGTATTGCATAGAGAATTTAAATGTAGTGTGGTTGTACCTCAATGTGAATTCCTTTTGAGCGCACAATTCTCTTTGCCATATTTTGGGATATATCTTTTTCTTATCCTGTGTTTTATAATATATATATTTCATCTTGTTTTATAAGTAATTACATCCTTAATGTGTATATAAATTATGGTGTGTGTGTGTGTGTATATGTGTGTGTGTATATGTATGTGTGTATAATATTGTACTGCATATTTTTGCACGTGGTTTATTTCCTCTTGTAAAAAGAAAAGTCACTATTAACTTATGTTAATATAGTATATTTCCATTCTGTTAGGGGCATTCTCTTAGTTTTGTAACATCAGAGCAGGCCACTCTGTCATTTGCAGCCCAGTGCAAATCAGAGGGTCAAAGGTGCTGAAAATATTGATGTACCGCATCTATGTTTCACCCCAATTCTTCCTGCCAATACCCTCTTTTGCTTATTACACCAGTATTGGCATAACATCTGTGCCACCAGTCGATTGCCATTTCACTGGGATTACCTGTTTTGCTGGTTAAACCATTTTTAAAGATAGACCACACTGGTAGTGCTATACAAAGTGGACTTACCTCTTTGGAGGCTATACCCCATTGTGTCTCTTGCAAAAAATTACCCTACCAGGTTCAAACTTTTCAAAATAACCGTTCAGTTATAATTGATGCTAATGGCATTTGGAGTCCTGAGTTTGAAACTGAGTTTTAAAGAAGCATCCCTTCCCAGGGTGTTGCTGCAGGGCCAGAGTTAAGGTGGTCAGGTCCCTTATCTGTGCATTTCTGTACTTTAAGGTGCTTTAGATTTCTTTTATATGTAAACTTACCTCTGAATTTCCTGGATTCGTGATGCTTGTTTTGGGTATAATTGAAACATCCTTAAATAGTTTACCCTTAAGTTACTGATATGTAATCAACATTGTAATGCAATTTTTATATAATGGACTAGGCGGAACTTTTTCTTCCCTTTTATAGAGTTCAAGTCTTTTAGTTGTCAGCACCGCCATTACAATTACTGTTCAGGGTTTGTATTTACTCTAGGCTGAAAATTAACCTTGTAACATTTGAGTCCAAAAGCAAATTTTGTTGCCAAACTCCAGTCTTTTGCTGTTAATAAATTCAATATGTAAAAAGACTTTTAAGTGACAAAAGCTTTTTCCCCTACCTCTTTTGTTCACTTGGGGAAAAAACGTGTCACTCATTATCAGACACACAAAATGTCACTGAAACAAGCTATTGCACATAGAACACTGGAATTCCCAGACTGGATCAGACCAACATATTATCAAAATAATAGAAATTGGTGTGATTATGTTGTGTTACTTTGACAAACATAATATGCAGAATTTTAAAATATTGTGTGCAAAATTTTTATTTTTTGGCACAGAATTCCCCCAGGAATACTAAATACATTTTGTTTGAAAAAGTTTTACCTTTTACTAGGTTTGAATTTGCTACCTATTAATTTAATAGACTGTCCCCTCGTTCTTGTGTTAAGTGACAAGTAGAACGGAAGTTTCTATACCAGTCATTATTTTATATACTTTTATCATGGCTGCTGATTCATCATCTTTCGAAGGTAAACAATCCCAAACGTTTCAAACTCTTTATGTGAGAGTTTTTAACCAGGGCTGTGATCATTCTCGATCCCCTTTTAGTTCTGCAATATCCTTTTTGAGATGGGGAGACCAGTACAGTGCACAGTATTTTAGCTAAGGCCACATTGTTGATTTGGAGAATTTTGTAATATCTTCTATATAAATCTCTGGCTTTACCTGCGCATTGAGCAGAAGTCTTCATTGAGCTGTCTACAGTGACACCCAGATCCCTTTCTTGAGGTAATAAAGCTAATTTAGAATGCTGTAGGGTATATCAGTAGGTTAGATTTCTCCATCCAATGAGTATTACTTTGCATTTATCAATAAATTTCATTTGCCAACTTCATTGCATTGCTAATTCACCTAGCTTGTTTTGATCTCCCTTAATTTCCTAGACCTGTTTCAGATTTGTGTACCCTACCTGTGAGAGTTGCATTCACAGCTGGTCCCTCTAGTTTCCAAAGGGATTCTGAGGAAATGGCTATAGGGTACTGTTTCCTCATTGAGGAGGACAGATGGTTTCTGAAATATTGCCTCTTTGTCTTCCTGATGGCCACATGCTTCTCTTGTATTAACACACCTGCCTGTTCCCACCACTCCCCCAGCTCTTCCAGCCCCCAAACAAACACCGTAGTCTACCACCTTTGCAACACACATCTACATCACTTATCTGGTATATCCCTAGGACCAGTGCTGAAGCCCCATCCACGCACACAGCCCTCTCTTGCCCACCCCCATGTTACTTCAGTTCTCCTGCACATCTTGCTCCTGCTCCCTTGCTTTCACCACACTTGGGTCCTGCTTTTCCAGTTCTTGCTTCTGTACTTCCTCCACCCCCAGCTCTTGCTCTCCTGCATCTGTCATTTTCTGCTTCCCACCCTTAGTTCTTCTCTTTACCTCATTCCTAGGCCAGCCTTCTGGATTCTGCATCTTGTCCCTTGCTGTTTCTGGGGGTGGGGTAGCACAGTATGCTAGGCCCCAGGATGGGCTCTGGTTGTTCAATGACTAGATTGCAGAGATGGTCCTTGATTATCAAAACGAGCTATCTTCAGGGTTTATATTTATTCAATAAACATTGGGTAAAATCCTGGTCCCATTACTGTCAATGGCAAAATGCCCATAAATGTCAGTGGAGCCAGGATTTCACCTATTCCCTGAGCTGAAATCTGGCATGTACATATATGGCTTGAAGACAGTACTGGGGGAGCCATAATTGTTCTGTGCTCTCTTCCTCTCCCTACTTCTGCTGGCACCATTGTTACATACTGGTGAGTGTGGAGTTAGCGCCTGGCCACCTCCTCCTTCCTCTCCTTTCCTCCTTTCTTTCTGCTGCTGTAGGCTTCCAGGTCACACATTGTTGGATAGTTGGATTATGACTTCAGAGGTATGCTTGCTAACCATCCTTTTTTCCATCTATCTTACTTAAGCGACCCCCATTATCAAAGTATCTGCATGCTTCACAGTCTTTAACATGTGCTTATCCTCAACACCCATGTGGGGTAGAAAAGTGCACTTATCTCCATTTTACAGATGAAGAACTGAGGCACAGAGAGATGAAGTGACTTGGCCAAGATCATACAAAAAATCTGTGGCAGAGCAAGGAATCAAATCCAGGTCTCCACAGAGTCCCTGGCTTGGCCCCTAACCACTGGATTATCCTTCTTTTCTACCTCTGTATACTCTCTAGTGTTCACCCTGAAAAACTTCTCAGTTACTAAGAATCAAGATTGCTTCTTTGTATTGTGTTTTTTTAAAATTAGATTTTTTTATGGGTGATTTAAAGATACAATGTTTCCCCACTTTTGCCTAAATCCTGAATTTTTTTTGTTGGTTTTAAGATAGTTTACCATTGATTGTTATGTTTGTGTGTGCAGGTAAAATTAGCTAAATTGTAACATGTAACTTTATTATTTCAATTTTAAACTTTGTCAGACAGTTCATATTTTTTATAAGAAGAAGTTATTAACTGAAAATGAGAGGTGTGGAGTTAATTATTTTGCACAAAATATGGCACAGGGTAGACTTGGCTAAGTGCAGCTACATTTAGCTAATTAAACTGGTCATCAGCTCCACATTGCTAGTATTACAATACAAAAGAACATGATTCTCAAGGGTTCAAACCAGATTTTAGCAATATGTAGAGCTATTAAAATTAGTACTTTTTTGTAAAACAACTAACATATGGCTAGCTAACAATGTTGCAATACAACATGTGCCACATTTGTTACATTTTAAAATTACCCTGCTGTATGTGCTCAAAATGGAATTAGGAACAGGGGAAATATCCTCTGCATGTGCTGAAGGTACATTCGTGCGCATACAATGAATTTCCCAGGTAATTAAAGTTGCTTAGTACAATGAATGGTTTGAAAAGAGATGCAGGAAAATTGCTTGGGCTTAAATACCATAAGTATGTAATTGCAGAGAATGGTATACATTTTTTCTGGTGTCTGTTGTTTCTATAATCTGTTATACCCTATGTTGTAACTGAATATTTTTTTGCCCCAGGGCATTTTTGGGAGTGAGGCAGCATAATTTAATACGTTTTCCCTGGTAAACAAATTTTAAAAGGAAAACATGAATATGCTTTAAGCTACATCAAGCTGGAACAAATAGCCTCCCCTTCTCTGTGACTTTCTAATATGTTCATACTCAAATTATTGGGCATTATGATTTGATTCTTCATGTTCTAGTTTTAAGCTTTTCTAATTGGAACTCATTAAGTGCTGTTATGGGTGAGTTGCCTCTTTCAGTTAGATGGAAATTTCTCTTTCATTGTTACAGTGCTCCATAGCAATAGAACACCCAGTGATAATGCTGAATGCCCCACAAACCAACTTGCCCGAGGTGGAACCCTAGTTATTGACCCAACCCTGTGCATTGTAAATCAGGCACTCTGCACTCGCAAGGGCAGGTTCTCAGATGGTGTAAACTGGCATAGGCCCATTTCAGTTAACTGTAATAAGCCATGGCAATTAACAGCAGCTTGAGGCTATGTACCTCAGTGTCTTGATACAGGCCCTTAACAAATAAAGGGGAGTAGGTGGGAAAGATGAGCAAGGGAAGCAGGTATCTTTCACTGGCTGGCATCTTTATTTCTCCACACTCTGTGCATTGGATGTCCAATCCTGCCATAAGTGGCCCTCATATCGGTCAATCACGGGCCAGCTCCAGGTGTGTTAAATCCATCCAAGCCTGTAGGCACACCTGGGCCCCTCTCCTCATGCCTTTCCGTGCTGACTTGGCAAACATAGCAACATATGCTTCCATTCAAGGCTTGATGCAGCATTTTAAAGAAACAACAAAACTCACCTCTTCTATTAATTGTGGGTAGGAAAGAACTCCATAATTTCAGATGAGTTTATGATTTCAGTTTTGAAGAGAAAATCTGGTCTGAGTTATGATCACCGTTAGCACTCATATAGCACTACTGCAATTCATGTATTGTGGGCTTTAAGGATGAAATCCTAGCTCCACCGAAGTCAATGGCAAAGCTCCTATTGAAATCAGTAGGGCCTGGATTTCTCCCTAAGTGCTAAATCTTCATAACTCTGTAAGGTGGTAAGTGGGGCTTCTAGGTACTATGGTGATACAAATAAATAATAATAATTATCCTCATTTGACAAATGAAGAAACTGAGGCAGAAGGGTTAAGGTGCTATACTTATAAGAGCACACGTGGAGTTTTGCATGCACCTAAGTTTTGTGATCCTAAAGTCTTGCTGGCATTTACCTGTATGCAGACCTGACTTGCATGTGCATGCCAGGCATTTGCTGGGCACAGCTCAAGTATACTCAAGTGTCCGTCACCTTTTGCATGTGTGCCCTTACAAAGATAGGCTCAAGTAACCAGAACAGTGGAGATGCATATTAAAGAAATTTCTAAGTTCCTGGCTGCATCTCCCTTGAAACATGAGTTTATACCTCTTGCTAGACTCATCTTTCTCTGATTGGAATTTTTTTTTTTAATTTTTATTTTATCATAGGATTTGAAACTGCAAAGTCTCTTGCACTCCATGGTGCCTATGTCATTCTTGCCTGCAGAAATATGTCGAGAGCCAATGAAGCTGTGCAACGCATCCTAGAGGAATGGGTAAGGAAACACACATTTTTCAACGCTTAGCAAATTCTACCATCTTCAACCTCATAATTGCACATTGTTTTGTTTTGTGCAGTGTACGCCATTTAATGTTGTTTGTCACTTATCAGAATTCAAGAAAACAGCTTTCTTTGTATTGCAATAATCACTTTAGTACTTAAATGTATTTATAGCTGGAACAAAGGAGCTATGTCATTTTATAATGTGTATGTACAGTTAATTTTAAACATCATCATACTGTGCTTGAAAGGTTATTTTAATACTAAAAAATTCAAAAGTACTAATCAGGCGCATGCCATTGATGACAGAAAGATAATTTTGTAAGCATCTAAATGTGTGCTTAGTTATTCCTGAGATTGTCAGTGTAATGCCCTTGCTACCCTAGTCACTATTACTTTGAGAGTTCCATAAAATTCTGCCTATAAGATGTTTCAAGGAAATCATTTGTCTCATAAATACTTATTCTTCTTTGAGTACTATTCCTGTGGGTGCTCCACTTCAGGTGTACGTGTGCCTCTTGAGCCCTTGATTGGAGATTTTCTGTTAGCATTGTCCATTTGGCCTATACAACCTCATGATGTGCTCAGAGGGTACCTAGGCTATGCAGGTAAACTGCCTTCCATTTCTTCTTTTAATGCCTGGGCCTGAGACAGAGCTCTAGCGTGTCCACCTCATGCATGCCTCAGCATGTTTTGTAGTTGTTGTTTAAATAGTTTAGTGTTTCTAGTAAGTATTATTGTTGGTCTAGAATTAGTTAGACAGCTGTGAGAACTTTGTTTGTCATCTTTCTTTTTTCTCTCCCATTTTTCTGGGGAGCTTATTTGGCCTGGCTGGACATGGCTCACTCACCGGTTTTCAAACACTGTCTTTCATGTCGGGAGGCTATCTCAATCAGCGACAGTCACTCTAAGTGTATCCATTGCTTGGGAGAGTCCCATATCTCCCAAAAGTGTAACTTTTGCCTGGCTTTAAAATCTAGAGCTCAGAAGAAGCAGGAGACTGAAGCTGCTGCTGATGGAGTGCTCTCTTCAACCTGTTTCTGAGTCCAATCAGGAGACCCTCACATACATCTGTCTTTAGACAGATCCAGTGCCCCCTTTGACTTCAGCTAAAGTCTAGCCTAAGAAGGGGAAGATCTTGGAGGACAAGGGAAGACTCCTAAGAAGAGGAGCTCAGTCTCCCAGCATAAGGAGTCAGCTCCCAAGAATTCCAACCTCCTGCTAGGTCTATGATATCAGTGGCCTTGGCTTCTCAACTTGGTACCATGGAGGCAAAAGTCTCTTCCTCTGGTACTGGCAGAGCAGGGAGATCCCAAAGCACTTTAGAAAAACACCGCACCAGCGAGGCCCTAGTACCATCTGCCTCCAAATTGGTAAGTCTGAAATAGACTGTGCCAATGGTGTCTTCTCAGTTGGCTCCATTGGTACTGACGAAATCGAAGCACACACCTTTGGACCTGGCACCTACACACTCCAAACCAATGGTACCACCCAAGTCAGCTGCTATGTCGGTATAGACCGACTTGGTGCCGCAGGCATTCGGTTACTTCAGAGACTTGTCAGTGTTAGATGAGCTGGAGTCCCCACTGCTTATGGGTACTGAACAACTCTCAGTACTGAGACCCCAGTCTCTGGTTTCCCAGTGCTTCACAGTACCAGGATTCTCCACCTGTTTCTGCTGGGGCCCCTCCATCAGAGGACATTGAGGAGGATGAAAGAGACGTTCAATCAGTCTCCTCCTCCTTATCCCCTCCACATAATTACAGAAACAAATACTTTGACAAAGACCTTCAACCACATCAGGGATTGTGGGGTCAGTCAGGGGTACCTCCTTCTCTCCCGTATGGACCTCCCCAAGGGCTATACTGTGATTCTTGGATGGTGTATCAACATTAATTTGCCAGACCTCTGGATCCACTGCACCAGGAAATGATGATCACACAGTCTCCTCCCAACTTCAGGAGACCTTTGTGGAAAAGAAGGCTAGGGGGTGGATGAAGAGGCTACCCCTCAAACTCCTCTTTTGTCTTCATCTCTGGACCAAGCAGTCATGCCTCCACCATAGATGTCTGGTAATTGTAATCAATTCCAGGACCTTATGAAGAGGGTGGTGGACATCCTCCACGTACCTTTTGAGGAGGTTAAAGACTTATATCATAAGTTCTTGGATGTTTTGCGGTTGGCAACACCCACTTAGATTGCATTGCCCATTAATTAAGCGCTCCTGGATCCAGCAAAAACTGTGTGGTAAACTCCTGTTCCCATCCTGCCAACTTGTAAATGGGCAAATAAGGAATATAATGTCCCCCCAGAGACTTAGAATTTTTGTTTTCCCATCCCCACCAATTCCCTGGTGGTGGACAGCATTTTTCCAGGTCTATTCCTTTTATGACAAGGACTAGAAAAGGTTAGACTGTTTTGGATGGAAGGTGTAACTCTCTTGCAACCCTCAGTTTGTGATCTGATATTTGTCAGGTGATTGTGGACAAGTATGACTACCTGAATTACAACAAGTTTTCGTCCTTTATGCTCTCGTTGAAGATATTCAATAGAGAACACTTCCAGGCCAACATTAAGAAGGGTCAGTTTTTAGCCTGAACCTCTCTCCAGGTGTCCTTGGATGTCGCAAAAATGGACAATATTTGACAAACCTTAAAGACAAGAATGAGAGATGATGAGAATGTGTCAAGGAACTATATATATGGTGAAGATATTCCTGAAAAGCTCAACGAGAGATGAATCAGGTAAACCTGCCAATAATGGATGAAGGAATCATGGCAGCAATAAAAAGACCGTGAATGGATAAGCACTATGTTGTGATGGAATACAGGCTGAATTGTTTAAAAACATAGGGGATGAAAGTTTGTAAGCCCTGTCAGAGGAATGAAGAATATGCTTGAGACAGCAGAATTGCCAAAAGACGTTACAACCTCACTGTATATCCAAATCCTCAAAAAGAACAACTCTATGGATTGTAAAGACTACAGAACAGTCAGTCTAATATCACATGCCTCTAAGATACTATTGTGAGCTGAATGCAAGGAAAAATTGATAAGGAAATAAGCAAACAACAATATGGTTTAAAAGGTGGAAAGTGCACACTAAATGCCATTATGAACTTGAAGCTCATAATAGAAAGATCAATCGAAATGGGGAAAACAGTATACTTGTTAGGTATTTCTTTTTATTTGGGAAGTCATTCTACTCATACAAATTACTCAATATATTAAGGTCTGTAGGGATTGATGGATACAACTGAGCAATAAAACAATTTATACTGCAATCAAAAGGCGATTATAATGAGAAACTAAAATGAAAATCTAGTAGGGATCAAGAGACAAGTTAGGTTTGTACAATGTCACTGACTTTATTCAACACTTGTATCAAGTTTAGATGAAATTAAGCAGAAGAAGGTATTAAGATGAATGGAAAATGGAATAATATTTGCTATGCAAATGACACGGCACTGTTGGCTGATTCAGAAGAAAGTCTGTGCAGTTAGTGGAGATTATATATGCATATGACAAAAAATATTGCCTACGTAAGGTCATATGTATATGGACAAGTCAAAAACTATGGTGGCATGCAAGGATCTTAGAAAGACATGCAAGATTACAGTGCATAACATAGTAATGCAGCAAGTGAGACATTATTGCTACTTAGGAAGCATCAATACAGAAGACGGAAGATCAGATACTGAAGTCATCACCCGAATAGCAACAGCGAAAGAGACATTCTGGAAGAATAAACACCTGAGGAGAAGGGACATAAATCTGAAGACTAAATTCCAACTCTTAAAACCTTTCATTTGGTCTGTGTTAAATTACAGCTGTGAAACATGGGCATGCAAACAATCAATAATAAAGAAACTACAATTCTTCAGAAATGATGTTATAGAAGAAATTGACAAATATCATTGATAGAGGCGTGATGAAAAAGTATTGGAGATTATTGGAACTCAGCAAATGCTAGTCGGAAATCTTATGAAAAGAAAGATTTGATTTGTAGGGCACATTTTAAGGGCTTCAGCAGGTGATGCATGTTTACAGGCACTGAAAGGGAAAGTTGATGGATGATGTGTTATGCTGGATGAATCAAAAGGACTATTCATCCACAAGAGATTAGTGGAGAGTCATACAGAATGTGCTACTGTGATTGCAAACCTCCTGTAATGGAGATGCCACATAAGAAGAAGAATAATTTCTGGAGCCCAATTTCTTGAAGAAGGTATTTTGGATTAAAGCCTTATCTCTCTTGGGCCTGTGAGTTCCAAATACTGTATTTTAAAGGTTTGTTTTTTCCATAGTTCCTAATTGAAATGGAAGCTGCCTGTTTTCTTTGTTGCAGTACCACCAGTGGAATATCTAAAGGGCCCATAGAAAACTGTGTGTGTGTTACTTTTAAATTTGGCTTTAGATTATCTTCCAACATAGGTGGATTTTTGAGTAGACCCTCACTTGAATTGATTTAGTCTCTTTCTAAATGTCCATAAGTAAATGTAATTAAACTATTTCAACAGAAGAGTGAAATGATATGAAATAATGGTGAGTGCCTCTTACGTATAATTTGCTTTGCACATTTAATTTAAAAAGTACTTTTCCAGAAGTTATCAAAATTCAATTAAAGCAAAAATTGTTTTTAGTACTTTGTTCAGACAAGAGTACCAGACTACTTGTGTAAGTACATATATTACCTCACTGAAAGTTAATGAATGGGTAATTGAATGAAGATTACTGTCTTGGTTCAAATTACTTAAAAAAACACTACATTTATTTACTAACAGTTCTCAAATTCTAATTGTTCAGAATACAATCCCATCAGTAAACTGGGTAGCTGGAGAACCTTCAATGCATCTTTGTAATGGCTTTGTTGTTGTTTATTGAGAGGCACTAATTAACTTTGATTATTGCACTAATATTGTGGCATTTTGACAGTCCCTCAGATTTATGACTCTGGGAAAATAAACAAATGAAATGCAGGTGCTGGAGCAGAAAGAATAAGTTATTACTGAACTTTAATTACTTGGAGTGTGTAACCAGGAGAGAATTTGTTGGTGAATTACAAGGTGCTTAATATTTACATAAAATCGTAAGCAATCTTGAGGAGAATTGGGTGGGGGGAGAGGGGGAGAGACAACACAGTTATTGTAAATAAAAGGGGGAAAATACATTTGTAATACTTATGCATGTTAAATTAATCTGATTAATACTAATATTACAATATTGATACTGATATTTATTTTATAATACATTTTTATGTACATTTGTCTTATATGGGTGTGTGGAAGCTTGTTAACCTGAACATTCCACTTTCCTGAACAAAGTGTCTTGATAAAGAAAACATGGCTTAATGTTGTTCAGTGGAATTCTCCCTACAGGGCAGGAAATACTGTACCCTGCTGGAAAGGAGAGCTTTTAAGTGGCCATGACCTTTGACTTTGTAGTTTTAGGGGAAGCTATATGATCAAGAGGACTTGGTTCACTTCAGTTGAACTTGAGAATGTAGAACTATATTTGGAAATATACCACCTTAGGGCGCAATCCTACATAGTTTAGCACACATTAGTAACTTTACTCTTGGGAGTAGCCCTATCGAAGTCAGCGGTGCTATCAATGTGAGTAAATTTACCCATATGCATAATGCTTTGCTGGACTGAGCCATTAATCTGCATTGTACAAGTATAAATTCTGCATTCCCTAAATTCTCCCATGAAGTGGGTAAAACAGCTTTTAAAAAATTCATAATATTAATGGAAATCTAATGTTATTTCTCTGTGAAATTGTCTATGAATATTTTCAATAACATTTAATTTTATCTGATTTTTTTGTTGGAAATACTGTATGTGTGATAATTTTAGAAATTTATACTACTGCTTATAATACCCATATAAAAGTCACAAATGCACAATAATAACAAACTTAGTGTGTTTAAAAGAGTAGCAAATCTGTTACAAGTGTCTGTGTCCTATCTAAGGTTTTAGAAAAACGTTTGAGAAATAGTGTGATTAAAGATTTGTATCACACAACTCAGTCAACCTGTGGAACTCATAGTCAGAGGATGCTGTGAAGGCCAACATTATAACTGAGTTAAAAAAGAAATAGATAAATTCATGGAGGATAGATTCATCAATAGCTATTAGCCAAGATGATCAGGGACACAACCCCATGCTCTGTGTCCGTACGCCTCTGACTTCCAGACGCTGGGACTGGAAGACAGGAGATGGATCACTAAATAATTGCCCTGTTCTCTTCTTTCCCTCTGATGCATCTGGTATTGTCCACTTTCAGAAGACAGGATGCTGGGCTAGTTGGACCATTCATCTGACATAGTATGGCCATTCTTATGTTCTTTTAATATGACTGCATAACTGGGCAGAGTTAAGGTTGTGCATTCTTCCTTAAGGTTCACATTTCTTACTTTGAGTACTTCCCTTTGCAGCCTTTACATTCTGTTACTGTAGGGCCAAATACTAAGAGATACTGAGCACTTACAACTTCTAATGAACCTGAGACGTTTTTTGCTTATTTTAAAGTAATCAGGAATGTTCAACTACCCAGAACATGATTAAAGAAACAAATATTTTTGTTTAAAGTTTTTATTCTCTTGTATTGACTTATTATGTATGTATTATATATCTAAACATTTTG
This sequence comes from Mauremys reevesii, assembly GCF_016161935.1. Classification (NCBI taxonomy): domain Eukaryota; kingdom Metazoa; phylum Chordata; order Testudines; family Geoemydidae; genus Mauremys; species Mauremys reevesii. Next base: position 32,024,249 of record NC_052638.1, read on the forward strand.
TGGGAAAAATATAATTCTTGTTTAAAAATATGTGAAGACCTATTATAATATAGAATTCAAAAAAGTCAGTTATGAAGTACAGTCTGCTTAAATGAACTTATGAGAACAACCTGAGTAATGCCCTTGACCTTCTGGTGTGTTTGATTTATGAGATCATCGTCAATAGTGCCATAAAATGTAGGTTCCATTAGTATCAGTAGAGCGCTATCTTTTTTGTTGGTGTTAGTTTTGTTACTACAAAAGAATCAGTTATTGTTACACAAAAATCAATTTTAGATTATCTCTTTTCAGTGAATGTTACTTTTATGTCTGAATTGCAAGCTTTAAAAAAAAAAAGCCATGTGGACTGAAAAAAACGTAACCTAAAGGACTTGAGGATAATACTAATGATATCCAGGAAAACAAGGTTTGTCAGATCAGCAGTTGCATGCACTGTAAATTAAAAAAACCACAGGGGATGACTTGGCTGATTGTTGAAGACAAATGTAGAAAACCACGAATTTTCTGCTATTCATATCCAAAATGCTATTTTGTGGAGACTGTTAGGATATAGATATTCAGGCCTGTCTGCAAAGGCCTATACTTTAAGAATTTAGGTGTATTTTTAACACTTAGCTAGTTATGGAGGTATAAAAGAAAGAATTAAAAAATTACTGTCTGTCTGTGTAATGGCCTTTTTTTACTGTGACAGTTTGAGGCCTGGTTTTTTAGCTAAGCAGCAGAGACCAGCCATAAACTGGGAAATGTATGGTTACATTCTTACATTTCAAACTAGTTACATTGAAATAAGGTGCTATTGGGCTGTTAGGAATACAATCCTGTTCTGATATTCTTATCACTTTCAGAGAAAGGGAAAAGCCTAGAAGATGTAAAAGGAAACTTAGTTTGATAGCATTTTGTCTGGCAAGAACTTACTTACTTATTAATAGCTGGGATGTAAAATCCTTATTTTTGTATTGTTCTGTTATTGTAGTCTTCACTTTCCTATTGATTGTCTGTATAATCTCTCTTTAGTTCTGTAATTGTTTTTGTTTGCTGTATAATTAATTTTGTTGGATGTAAACTAATTAAGGTGTTGGGATCTAATTGGTTAAATAACCATGTTACAATATATTAGGATTGGTTAGTTAAATTTCAGTAAAATGATTGGTTATGGTATAGCTAAGCACAACTGAAGTTTTACTATATAGTCTGCAGTCAATTAGGAAATAAGGGGAGGGGGATGGGAACAGGGACTGGGGATGATGGTGGGGGAATTGGGATTATGTTTTGCTAAAGGGGGAAATGGGAACAGGGTATGGGAACAGAAACAGGGACACAGGCAAGGCTCTGTGGTGTCAAAGCTGGGAAGGGGGACACTAGGGAAGGAAACTGAAATCATGCTTGCTGGCAGTTTACCCCAATAAACATTAAATTGTTTGCGCATTTGGAGTTTGGGTATTGTTGCTTTCTGTTCATGCAAAAAGGAACAGGGAAGTGAAAGGGTGAAGGAATAAGCCCCCTAACATCTTAGTGCCATTGACTCGGATGCATCGCATTGGATAGGTGAGTGGCAGCCTGTAAGTCCCCCTCCCCAACAGTCCGCACAGCTGCTTGGAGGGGGTATAGTGAACTTTTGTGATGGTAGTTGCGGGTTCTGGCAAGCCAGGGTAAAGGATTTTTTGGATAAATGGATAAGGAAGAACCAGGGCCCATACCAGGTGCAGGGGTCAGCCTGGGATGAGATTAAAAAGGAAATGGAGGAAGTGTTAGGGGACCCAGAGGAATGGGAGGTGGCTGAGGAGCCCACCCTCCTTTGATATATGGGTAGTGAAAGAAGGTCCCTGCCCATTGGGACTGAATGCCTTCCAGGGAAAGAAGCACTTCAGTCCACTTGTGAAAGATTTGAAGTAAGGGCAGCATTACGGGAAGCTGCCAGTAATCTTTCAAGTTTGGTGCTGTTTCAGCAGGGGTTGCTGCAGTGTTGTAAATTAGTTAGGGTGGTTAAAGACAATTTGGCACAACAGAGTTTAAAGTCAGAAGCAGAGTTAACAGACCACCTTTAGAGACAGGAGCTGGACCAGGGAAGTGAAAGGGTGAAGGAATAAGCCCCCTAACAGAGAGTTTGATACCAGCTCTGCAATGATCACACTTGAAAACTTGTCAGCTACATTAGGTAACTGCATAACATTTAATGTTGTATTTGCGGTATTTTACTTACTTCCTATAGTATAGTGAAGGTTACGTAATACTGCAAATACAGAAATAATTGCCTTATCTATATACCTAAAGCAACAACTTTTCAAGTGTGGCCATTGTAGCTTTTCTTTTTTTAAAACCATAAGATAAAAAACAAACAAAAAAAACCCCAACCCCAAAACCCATACACATTTGAGGGGATAGTAGTGGAGTATGTTGGTACGGACTGAGATATAAAGGAATCAAACCAAAGAGAGACATGGGTTGCTTTACAGTAGATGTCTTGAAAATGGAAGTTGCGCATGCATGATAAAGCTCAATATCAGTTTAAAACTGAGTTTGATAATTTCTTACTCAGAAGAAAGGAAATTGGAATTTTAGAGCTATAATTAATTTTAATCATAAATTGTCAAACAAATTTCGCCTTGAGTAGTGGAAAGGCCCTAAAGCAGCCAAGAAAGAATATCAATACTTTGCAAAGGAGGAATGATTGTTCCAATTCGCAGCTTAATTGACTTTAAGGCTTAATGAAAAACACTACAGTGCTGTTAGTACACATAGTTGCTCTGATGAACATTGAAATCTATGCTCCAGAAAGAGGAGTTAGGGAGCTTTTTATATTTTATTATTGATGCATTTTTCTAACTGAGTATAAGCATAACAGTTGGACAGAGCTACATAGCTCCAGATGTTAACTATATTCTCAAGAAAATTCTTCAAAATGTGGATGAATAAAATATCATACAGCTTTTTGTGTTGAGAAACTTACATGTATATATTCCTATCAGATTTCAGTCTTTTAAATCTATATTAAAAATAAATTGAACATTTTTTTTCTTAACAAAAAGTCTAAAGAAATGTTTCTCTTATAGTTTTTTCAATATTAAGACGACAGTTACTTCAAATAAAGATTAAATTATTGGCAAACTTAAATTTCTGTTACATGGAGATGATTACAAGGCATAGATGTAACAAGAGTACAGAAAACATCTAACTCAGAACTGCAAGATAAGTTTGACACTTGCCTCCACTCTCTTCTCAAAGTATTGTCCACCTGAGGGTAACTCCTATAAAGAATGATTGATTGACAGACACTTGCTGATTAAATTATTGTGATAGAAATTAAAACCTGATCTTTCAGGTTTGGCTCTCCAACTGTTACCTAACAGAAATATAGGAAGACAGGAAGCAAGCTGTATGCCCATGCTTTGTGTATGTGTCCCATTTGCGAGGAATGCAAGCAGCACTTTTCATGCAATCTATACATTAGCCTAGTTTTTCAAGGAGAAGGGACTATTCTGCCAGTTAGCCTCAGATGTTGATTTTGGTTCTGTGTATTGAATATGTTCATTGAAAAGAAATGTTACCTCTATCAAGCAAAAACTCTTGTGCAGCCTTCAGCATCTTGAACCCTGTGGATGTTAATCTTGATCTAGAAGATAACTCTTGCTACCCATTATGTGCTAAGTCACTGAGCTTCTGTTTTACCTCAAGAATGCCACAAAACCTATATAGTTGTTTTCCTCACCATAGTCCCATGTATAGGATGCCTTATTAGGAACAATCCACTAAAAATGCTCTAAGTCCACTGACATGCTCACTGGAGAAAGGGCTCCTTGCGGCTGATTAGCAGTGAGCTCTAGAGGTCAGTCATGAAAAGTCCTAAAGGATATGAAATAGACTGCTTCTGAAAGTACAGGTAGGGATCAGTAACTGTTGGGTTCCACAAAATGGCACCGAATGGCACTTCTGTTATGTATTTTCTGGTAAACTTTATAATGAATAAACACTCTCAAAAAGTAAAATGTTCAAAAAAACAAGTATAGGTATTTCAGGATACTTTACTGCAGAGTAAACTCAGTGTGGGGAAGGGCATGTTTCTTCAGTGCTCTAAATCTGGCAAACAAGCTGAAGACTGCAGATAAAGATAGGGAAAAGGGATAGGATAACTAACAGGACATAAGCTTTTTACTTTTTAAAGGCCTGATCCTACTCTCCTTTAAGTTAAAATCTTTCAGTTGATTTTAATGTGAGTTAGATGAGAAGTGATGTTACTAATGCAGTTCTGGCTGAGGTTGGTAGTAATCAAATATCATAACCATCTGAGAGCAGGCTGTGAGCTGTGTGAAATGAATTGATCCTCAGTCCAGTTTCTAGTAGCATCTATATTAGTATGTGGTCTCTATCACTGACCCTTCCAGTGTTGAGGGACACAGAGGGTGTGGTTGTTGGGGCCGCTAGTAAAGCCATTTTCCAAGTACAGCTTGTAAATAACTTGTTATACTGTGATACCCAAGACTTTGAATAGCATTCAAATGTGTCTGCAGCTCTAAGAAAAAAATAAGGCTCAAATATACTCTAACACAGCCTGCTAATGGAGGAGCAAATTAGCTGCAGCTTTTGAACTTCTGAAGTAATTGATAGGCTATAGGATTCTAAATTGTATTATGTTTTTGGTAATATATATATAGGTAATGCAGCTACCCATGCTGATGTTTCTCAGCCTGTCATAGCAAGTGGTCTTGATAGATTTCTTCAGTGGTAACATCTCTACATTCTTCTTGTCAGGCACACACCTTTTTAACAACAACAAATTTAGTAACTGACAATAGCAAGAGGGTTTTTTTGTAATGATTTGCAAGAAATTTATATGTAAAAGCAAATGGATGAATTTAAAAACATTAAACAGCTTCACCAGCATCCACATGGATGAATTGTTGAGATCTATTTTTTCTTGCACTATAAACATATGGCATGAATTTGCTGCTCTCATTACAGATGCTGAGAGAAGGGAAAGACAAATATTTAGATTACATTCATGTTTTACAGTAAAAACACTATTCAGTTTGTTTATACAGTTCCACTGTTACAGTTTTTATGGTTGGTAATGAAACCACTGTAAAACAGAGTCTGAATTATATAGCAGATGTGCTAAGGCCCTTGCATTTAGAAAGATGCCCAACATTGAATAGTGGATATCATTTATACAATCTACTGACTACAGCTGAACTATTTCAGACCTTTGTCTACATGTACAGTTAGCCTTGTACCATTATTGTAGTAAAGATGTAGTTTTATTATCCAAATACATTGATATTTTACAAGAATAACATTTATGAACTATAAAGCAGACTTCTAGTCACTATGGGTGGGTGCGGGAGGCTTTAAAGGATTTGGTAGGCATTTTCCAGTCATTTAAGACCTCATATGGCTTCCATTTTCATTAAACATTATGGATGCATTCCAAATGTTTAATTAATATAACATCTTACTGTTTATTCACTTGAATTTCTTGCCACAGTTCTGAGAACTTGGAAGTGTTTTGATTCTTTTTCAGTTGATAAAGAACTAATTCCAAAGAATGTGTATGCTAAATACATGAATTAGTAACAACAACAAAAATTCTTAAAAGTTAAAGTTTATCACTGTTTTTATGTATTTGAAAGTATCGGTAGAAAATATCTAGTCAGCTACCTTTCCACCAATGCCCTTTTTATACAATCTACCTACAGCCAAAAATATATATTGTTGATTTAAGATTTCTGCAGCCCCCGTTGGCCTGGAGCGGCGAACCGTGGCCAGTGGGAGCTGCGATTGGCCAAACCTGCAGACCTGGCAGGTAAACAAACCGGCCCAGCCCGCCGGGGCTTTCCCTACACAAGCGGCAGCCCCAGTTTGAGAACTACTGTTCTAGCTGCTACAAGCACTTACTGCCAAACGTAGTGCTTCCTATCACGACTGACTTCAGTTGCACTGTTCATGGTAGCAAGCACTGCGCTTAGTGTTAACTGTTATCAGTACTTGGCCCTTATTTGGTAAACAAAAGGTTAGGAGAAGAAATGTAATTAAAGAAATGGGATCTGCATTTTTTAGTTTAGTTTCTTGTAGTTTCAAAGCTTTTTGTCAAAACTTATCAGAAATCGCTGCAGAAATGGTTTAGCAATGGCTGGCAAGCTGAAAGAAGACCATTAAAGGGGCTTTGAAGAATTTGAAGTGGCTTGGGGCACTTGCATAAGAAATAGGATTCAAAATGACTGGTGACGTGAGTGGTTGAAGCAGAGAGCCCTTCATAAGGTGGGAAGATTTGGGTTGGGGAAGATAAAAAGGAAGGGGAAGCACAAGGAAGAACACCGAAGCTGAGGATGAGGAGTGTCCTGTGGAAAGAAACAAGAAGTGTGTTGGAAGGGTTTTAGCAGAGAGGAAGAATGATCAAAATGGTGTCAAAGGAAAATAGTTGTGGGTGGGGTAGGTTGACTGGATTAGTAAAAAGGGCAGAAAAGATGGGTAGGCAGATTAGACTGGGGTGGTTGCAACAGTCCTTGTGGAAGAAATGAGGGTCTGATGGTCTCACAACAGTAGGGGCTGCTAGTTCTGAACCAAATGTACCCTAGCACCAAGTGTACTCTAAGTAGTCTCATGAAAAGAAGGGTGAGTTCTTGGCATATCTGCCTTATGCCTATTTCATCCATGCTTGACCTCAGGGAAATATAGGTGAAAGAAAGCAGGGGGTTCATTCTGAAACGAGCATATGAGCACTCCTTTCCAAAATGTCCAAGAGAGCCAAACTGCAGCATCCTGTCAGTTTGAATTTCACAAAGCCCTGCTGACTTATGAAGGCACCAGCCTGTTTTGTGTCCTGATGGAGGCATTAGCATCCCTCTTAATTGTGAAGGGGTATCCAACAATTTTGTTCCACCTAGTGTCTTTCTGCCAAGGTCAGCAAAAATATCCCATTGCATTCTGGGCTTTTCATATGCAGTGCACAGAAGGAAGTTAGTAGGGTGACAATAGAAGGAAATTCACCTTGGTAGTTTAATAAAATCTTGACTAAGGGATAGTCCAGAATAGTAAATTCTGCCTTGGTTTCCTGCTGTAATTTTGGATTTCTAGGTTACTCTACACTGTATGTCAACATCTAACTGCTCTAGTCATAATCTCATTGCCAGCTAATGAAAACAAAAGTACTGTCACCTGTCTATGAAGTTAGTGTTGTATTTAATTAGTGTAAAATACAACTTTTCATATAATAGTGTAATATAGATTTTTAACCTGCTATCATAATGTACATTGGAACCAAATCATCTGAAGTCGTCTTCCCACTCATCTACCATCTCAAAAATGTCTGAAATGTAATTTTAAGAAATAGCCGCAGTGCCTCTCTTCCGTGTTTTATACACGTTATATTGGCAGAAGTGGGATATTTGGTTCATGATTTTAGTAAAACACTGTTCTTCTTGACACAATTTCAGTGTTCTTCATTACAAAAACAAACAACCTACCTTCAGCATCCAGGAAATTGGCAAAACATAACATGAGAGAATATTGCCTGCAAATCACTCAGCCATGACTAGTTTTCACCAAGCTTTCAAAAAATAGGTGCCTAAAGCTGGGCTTCTAAATTTATGTTTAGGCTCCCAAGTACATTGATTAGCACTTTTGAAAAAAATCAGGCCATCAGTGCTTCAGTTAAAACTAATGGGAGCAGCTGGCTGTTCTGCACTTCTGAGAATCAGGCCTAACTTTAAACATCTGCTTTTAAATCTTGTCCCTTCTGTATTCACATAGCCTCGCTTACAGATATGTGTAGATAAGCTTCATATTGACGTTTTAGAGATCTACGGAATACAGCAGAATCCTATTTATCTGAATCTTTCTTTCCATAAACTCCTATTGTCTAATTACTTTTCCCACAGTGTACATTGTTGGTATGGAAAACCCCTCTGTTTGTATATACTCCATGTCATGTATTATTTTCACATAAATATAATACTCTTATTACACTTGAGAACTAAGTTTTGAAAATAAGTTAAACTGGCTTGATTGTAAATTTTTAATCATCCCCACAATTACTCTGATTGTGATGTGAGCTTGTAATATATTCCGTTAATGAAAAAGGCAAGCTTAGCTTATGGTAAATACACTACTAAGTGTTTATTGTACATTTTATATTTTACATGATTCCCTTTATAATTCTGCTTATCTTTTCATTCTAATTCCCTAAAGGACATATAAAAGAACCCCTAAAGAGAGTAATTACTGCTCTACTCCTTAACCAAGGCTCCTTTTGCAAAAAGAAATCTGAGCTGCTTTTTAAAGAAGGGAGTTTTAAATAAAAATGCAAATAAGCTGCTTTGTAACCACATTAATTACCCACCTAGCTTCCTATTACCATGTTTGTATTGTTTGCAAACACTATTTACAGTCGTGTGGAAATTAACATTACTGGTCCTGAGGAAAGATTGTTGTTGGTGGGTTGTGCTTTGGAACCAATTAGAGTGAATCTTGTCTCCATTGAGACTCATGGGGAATAGCATAGCCTTGCAATGTCAAATAATAACATTAACTTAGACTACACAGGCATAGTGCTGTAATTATATTATTGGCCCTATTTTGCTTCTGCATTGAATTTCTCTGTCTGCATTTTAAAACCAGCAGGCTGCAGAGTTTGTTGCTAATGATTTAATACTGTGATAACTTCTGATGAAAGTTGTGGTGAAATCCAGTGGGTCGCTTTATCACCAAACTGATTTTTTGTTTTCTTTTATAAAACTGCCAAAACTAGCATCTATGTTGAAGACTTGATAGGTTTTCATATAATTAATTCCCAAACTGACAAATTTGCTAGCTTATTTCACATTGTGAGTGAATAGGATGGAATGTGTGACAGGGTACCAGTAAAGCAGTATATTCACACAGTGAAAATAGATTGTTCACCGTCCTTTGCACACTTATGCTAAGAAACATATGGGGGTTTTTGTTTAACGCCGACAGACCCCAGTCACTGGCAGGCGGGATCAAAGTGGGGATCTGTGGCACTCAGTGTATGAGCCTCTACCGCATGAGCTAAAAGCCAACTGGCTGTTGACTAAGGCTGTAGAGCAGACTCATTTTATATCTCTCTCTCTCTCTCTCTCTAAGTGGTCTAAGTGGCCACTAGATGGGCCAGAACACCACACCCAGGAGGTGTGTGGGTTACATTAGCAAAATATAATTGTGAGCTGGAAACTGCAAAACAAACTTTTTGATAAAGTATCTTTTAGGCTCTCTCTCCTTTTTTCCCCTTTTCCCTTTCTATTTTTTTATGAATATGTCATGGACCTTCAATCATTTTAACATCAAAAAAGTTAATTTGAAAAAAAGAAAATGATGCAAGTGTGACTCTCTTCTATGTTTTAGGAGTTAGAAGTAGGGCTATGGACAAATCCCACAGGGTTCATGCAAATGAGTCATACAAAGTAGACCCTACAGGATTTGAGCTCTAAAAGATTTCCTCTTCTCTTTAGGCTTTTATTCAGACCCACCAATGTGATAGAAGAGCCCCTCCAGATAGCCAATAAACTTTTCTGATAATGGATCTTGTTCTACTTGTCTTTAAAACACCATTGTGTACATCTCTGTATACACCATTGTGTACATCTGGTGCTATTAAAAACAGTATGGCTGTCTTTTAAAAATTAAAAAATCCTACTTAATGTTTTTCTCCTCCAGTGACTTCTGTATCAGTTCTGCTCTAATCACAAGAGTTTAAATACTCCTCCACTGATAGAAACACTGTACCATGCTGGAGCAATATTTCAGCACTGAAAGAGGAAAGAGTGTGACCTATGCCTAATGAATCACCAGCATTACTTCTCCTAGCACCCGGGCTTGATTTGGGGGCACTCATCCAACAACTACCGGGCTTCCTGATCTTCCTCAGCTTGTAATCAAAGATCGAAGCTCCAGGTTGTATGGTGGCTGACCAGCGTAAACATAAATGACCTAAAACGCCCAGAGGAACACTATTCAAGAAGGAGGCATAACCAAAATATAAACAGTGGTAGAAATGTTACGCAAACTGTCTGCCTAGAGGGCATTGTTAGCTTTGTCAGTCTCTCTAAGGTATTTCTATTACTGTGGAGCTGAAGCACTGTGCAACTTCACTAAGTTTGTAATCAGTTTGCCATCGTTTTATCTCCTCTCTCCACCACGGGAAGTGCTACAGTATTTTACGTGCTCAGACCTTTTAAGAGCCTGTCACCTTTGTCTCCATTCTCTCATTTCACAATCCCTACTGTTAGTTGAAAGGAATGCTTCTCCTTACTTGATAATCTTTTGTTGGCAGCACATGGTAGGACGGTCATTTGGTAAGTGTTTATGCAGTACATAGCACAATGAGGCCCAACCTGGTTGTGGGTTTTAGGCACTTCTGCAATATAAATGTTGATTAATGATAATTAATGGTAGCCTCTCCTTAATAATAGCTTCTCACTTAATTCAATGTGTTAAAGCAGGGGTAGTCAGTTATTTTTCGTCAAGATCCAAATGTCTTGGGCAAGGTCCAGACTCCAGCAAAAATAACAATGATAAGATTAAGTAAATTGAACAGACCACAAAATCTTTTTAAAGTGTCTGGCGGGCCAGATTTGGCCTGCGGTCCACCTATTGACTACCCTGTGGTTAAGGTGTTTTGGCATGCAGAATGGTTTCTTTATGGCACTTAGTGATAATGCACGAGTTGCTCTGTAAGTCCACTGCACAAGTGGCTGTAAGGAAAAGGTGTATCTGAGTGGTGTATTATGTTCTTCTGCATAGTGCCACATTATTTTAGTTAGGGTCTGATCCAAAGCCCACTTCCTTTTACTTCAATGGGCTTTGGATCAGACCCTAGATCTGTTAAGCATGTAGAAAGATTTGTCTTTAAGGGGCCAGATTTTTAGTATATAGCTGCACACACATGCATATGCTTAACTTGGGTGCCCAAGTAAGGTATGCACCGATCCCATCTTGCTTGTGTACAAACTTCCATACATTCATGCAAGTCTGCCACTTGCAAAATAATATGTGCACTTTTGCATGCTTGTTTTAGAAAATCTGGCATTGTTATTAGGTCTGGCTTTATATGAGCTGCGTTGAGGGGGATTGTCCAATGTATAACTGTCCATTCGTTATGAAATAAGGTAATTGAAAAATCTTTATGCTGCTCCTGCTCCTTTCTGGTTTTTGTGCTGGAGGGAAGCACTTCGTGTATGTGCATTTCTGATTGTGCTATTGGGGAAAATATTATTTCTGAATGCAATTCATGTTGTTAAAAATTCATTCTCATTTTACTTGTGACATGCCAGGTGAGCATTCTGAACCAGAATGGATTGCTTATAATGCTAACCTTACAATTAAAAGGTAAACATTTACTTTGGTGTTTTCTAAATGGCAACTCTTGTTCCTTCAGCAATACTTTATTTGAAGAGGGAAAGCTAGATTGAAAATGCAATCCAAATGTTGCAATCTTTGCAGTAAGCCTCTATTAATTTCGTCCTGGTAAAGATTCTCAGTGCATCATTTTGCAGGAGCAGCTTTATTACTCAATATATAACTTTATAAAGAGGTGGTAAAAATAAGTTATAGTATGCTGAGCTTGTTCATAGTTTTTCTTTTCCTTATTTCATTTGAGATCACTGAGATACAGGATAAACTTTAAAATTAAAGTTTGATCATTACATAAAAATATTAAATTCCTGGAATGGAAGGATTGCCTTGTGGTTAAGGGATTGAGACTTGAGTTTATCTCCCAGCTCTGCCACAGGCTTCCTGTTTGACCTTCGGCAAATCACTTAATTTCTTTGTGCCTAGGTTCCAACATGTGTAAAATGAGGATAATAATACTCTCATATAAGTCCCCCCCCCCACCTTTGTTTGTCAGGTCTATTTAAATTGTATTTTAGGAGATGTGCCACTAGACTGTGGGGTGCAGTGAGCAGTCTTGTTTGCAGCATCTGTGGGAAGGTTTGCTTCACATTAGAAAAGTTATTTGAGGAAACTGTCAGATTTTTTCTTTCTCTGTATCATAGTGGGACTTCTCTAGCCACCCAGGATATGGCTTGACACCAGAAGAGCAGATGACTCCACCTGAACAATATTGTGTTCCAGCAGCTCCCCATTCAGACTTGACTTTGGTATTCACATTAGGTAAAATTCACAGAGTGGTGACGGTCAGCACAAGAAGCTGAACCCCTTTATCTCCAAGCTTGGTCTTTAGAGGATTTAATTGGAACAAAGTGAATGGTACAGTATTGTACGGCATGGAGTGAATTCCACCCAATGACTTTTTAGGGTATGTGTTCAGTGCAGTGTTAACTCTGATTGGCACCTGGGTCTGGGTCCCTAGTTTCACCTAGCCTGGGTGTGAGCAGCAGCACTGCAAAGCAACAGTCACATTACTGTGTCCTCGGTGGTGCTGCACTCACCTGTGTATGTCACTAGGACTTCTGGAGGCACATCCTATGGTTCTTTGTATTGCTAAGATTGTTTCCCAGTTATTTATGGGAGAATTTGTCTTTCCTGGGCACACAGAGGAATTGTGGGAAGGAATTGGAGGACTGTCAATACTTGGGTATGGTAACCTGTGTCCTCACTGCAAAGTGGGTGGATTATCACCCCAGGTGAAAGCAACACCTGGATGTTAGTCTATACTGCAGGATGGGTGAATTAGCCCAGTCTGAAAACACCACTAAACTTGGATCAGAGGTATGGTGTGTGGATGGGAGGGAGATGAGGTGCCACACCTGAGTAAGAACTTGGGGCCATGTCTACGCTACAGGCACTATAGCGGCATAGCTATGGTGCAGGTAGCTATGCCAGCATAACCCCATAGGAATCCAGCATACAGCAATGGTTTTTCCATCTCTGTAGGAACTCCACCTCCCTGACTGATGGCAGCTAGATCAATGGAAGTATTTTTCCATCAATCTAGACCAAATTAGGTCTGGCGCTCAGGGCTGTGGATTTTTCGTACCTCTGAGCACTCTAAGTATGTCAATCTAAGTTTCAACTGTAGAACAGGGCTGGGTTACTTCTGCAGCAGGGACGTCCTCTTAGGCCGTGTCTACACTAGAAGCACTTTGGCAGTATAGTTATATCAGCAAAGCACTCCTATGGGGTGCAGTTTATATCAACAAACCCACTTTTGCCAGTTTAGCTTATTTCAGTCCCCTCTGAGCGAAAAAAAGCGATATCAGTTTAAGCATAGTTTTGCCAATATAAATGTGGCTACACTAGGGGTTTTTGGTGGCACTGCTGTGTTGGTCAAAGATCACACCTCCTCACCCCCCGACTGACATAGTTATACCAGCAAAAGTCTGTGGAGTAAACCTGGCCTTATAGCCTTCTGCACTCCCTGAGTGCCGTGTCATGGTCCCATTGAAATCTATAGTAAAGCTGTCATTGACTTTAATGGGAACAGCACTTGGCCCTTTAAAAAGGTGTCAAGTATTGTTTATTTTGATAAGTGCTGTCAGGCAGAGTCACATAATATTAAGTGCTTAGAGGTCCCCCACCTCTGTTGTGCTAGGCACTATACAAACAAAGATGGTCTCTGCCCCTAAGAGCTTGTAATCTTAGGCCAGGATTAAGGTATACTAGCAAAAGTGCAAGTTTGCTGTTATGAGATCCATCCTTACTAGGAGAGCTTTGCCAGGATAGTATACCCGTTTAGCCCAGCCTAAACTCTGTATATGCACAATTCTTGTTTGCTCAGAATTGTACAGTTTATTCTGTGGGTTGCTTGCTACCAAAAGAAAAAAATTTCACCTGTGATGGAATTTCCACCATGCAGGGGACCAGCACAAAGCCTACACAAAACAGTTAAACCCTCAAAATAGAACATCAGTGGAATTTAATCGATGCATGGGCCTCATGGTGCCCCTCTGCACAGGGGATGCATTTCACCTCTAAAGCATGGAGGATGGGGAACTGATTTAATCTGAGGTTCTTGTCTCAAGTAATGATTCTAAAAGGTGACCTGTCGCCCATCAGCACATTCCCTTGTTAATGGGCTTATGTAATGGCCTCAGTTACATATTCTAATACGTACTTTAAATGTTAAAAAATACATTTATTGAAAGTTATATTCACGGTTATTGCACTTAGTAAAATGAAAGGCAACCCCACAAAATTGATGTTATAAAAATGATACAATATTTGATTTTATTTTCAGGAGCTGCTCCTTAATTTTGTCATATTTAATATGTTATGGTTGCAAACAAAGGCATAAATATATGCATTCATTTCTAATTAATTTGTGTAATTACATTTTATAATCTAGGTGTTTGCAAAGCAGAACATGGTACACCTCATTTACTGTGTGTTGTAGCTAGTAAAAAATAGAATGAAATAAATCTTGAAACTAACTTTAATTGTAAGTATAGATTAGTTATAAATTATATCTTTATTTATTTTTAATTTTGCAGTGTTGCAGATTTAGAGAACATACCAATTAGTGTAGTTATTCGAAGTAATGACAAGTTAATTACTGTACAGGCTCAGTGCTGTTTCTCTCACAATTAAAAACACAAAACTGATTTAAGATTTTTTAAAAAGTACAGCTAGAAATAAAAACAGATAAGAAATTGGATGACGATAATAAACACTTACTATAGGTAACATACCAGCTCAAATTTTAAGGGGCTCTATGTATTGTTCAAAATCATAACATAAATATATGAACTGATTTAGTAAGAAGGAAAAAACACCTAACTAAAAAGGCTTATGTAAAAACTCATTTGTAATGAAACCTTTATAAATCTGGATACAAATGCAGTAATTTTATAGTGAACGTCCATATTTTACTATACATTAGTATATCACTTGGAAAAAGGCAATTTTGCTAGTTTTATCTGAAACCGATTACTATACATCAACTGCTGCTTAGGTTTATTCAGTGGGCCCCTGTTACTTTCCAACACATCTCATGCTGATTGTTAGACATCCATGTCAGTACTGCTTCTTTTGTAACTAAGGCAATGTGTTTATTTTTATGAATATGTTTAAAGAGTAAAAATGCCTCTGGTCCAAAGCAGAATGTTTTCCTTTCTGATGAACTGTAGTAAATCCTACCATTTTGAAAGTGTATAGTATACCAATGAGAAATGGACTTATTCACAATGTTTCCTTGTACATGCATAGTGCAAGAGTTATTAATACTTTGCTTCTAAGATGTCTCACTCTAGAATAACTTTTAAATGCAGTATTTCATTTCTTTAGGTGAAACTAAACTTGTTTTTGCTTGTGAAATTGCCTGTATAACTTAGAATGAATAACTGTGCACAAATATGTCTACACTGAATTTGGGAAAAATGTTCTGGATAGCATTGACAGCGATATGTGTATTCTTCAGTCCACAGCTGTGACCCTTACAATATATTTAACCAAAGGTTCTCCATTAGGATCATCTATTTGGAGCCCCTTTGACTATTTGGAGTCCCATTCAAATGACATAAATGAGTGTGGAGTTACAGGGAACTATACTAGTGAATCCAGATGCAGGATTGAGGCCTTATAAGTTACTTGTCTTGCACTCATAAACAGGCAGTAGAATGGTATTTTTTTTCTATTCTTTCTGAAGAATGGCCAAGCAAAAAACAAAGACATTTTCAGAAACAGCAGCAGATGCTGCTGAAGGAGAGGGGGAGTATTCTTGAGGGAGGTTTTAAGGGGAAACCCCGCCCCACAATATTAGTGATGTTGAGAAAAATGACACCTAAGCCGTAAAGACCAAGACATTCCGGTTCATCTATTTTGTCATCTTATGACAGAAATCATTACAAGCGTGATAGGTTTATTTATAAAGACTTGCTTCAGTATTCAAAGTACATCTATTCCAGCATTCCTTATTTCAAGCGGGGCCATGGATCAAGATGAAAGAAAAATTAAATTGTATATTGAAGAGCTGTTAATTGAACTGCATTGCATTTAGCAAGGGAGCATCAGCTTCAGGCAGTCAATACTACAGAGAATTTTGAATGTACTGCATCACTAGATTGTCAGTTTGTATTGGAGAATGCAAACAGACTGCTTGGTGATAAAGCCCTGGAAACTTTTAAGTTGTTGAGGGGAGGAAATGTTATTTTGCTGTGATATGTTGTGACAAAGTTTGTGATGGAGCTAACTGCTGCATATTTATACTGGGTGTTAACGAGTACTTGCTCTTTTGTTGCCAAATCCTATTGAAGTATCCATTCTAGAATTCTGTACAGATTCTAATGTTGTCTTTTAATGTGTTGATAAATTTCTCTGTAGCCAAAATTCTGAAGCATTCCAGAATGGGCACAAATGTTACTACATCATTTGAAGGGTGTTGAATGTCTCATTTAAAAATATTAGTTCACTTTAGATTTAATTCTAAAAAGTAGCATATCAAAAAGCTTTAGAAAAATGTTATCTACTTTTCCTACGGCCGTGTTAATTTCTTTTTGTAGTACATTTATAGTTAAAGGTTTTTTTTAACAGCTGAATTATTTAAACATGTCTTTTGGGATAAAGTGATCTGTTTGGTGTTAAGTATGAAACATTTTTTTTATTTCATTTTCTTCACTGATAAAACTGAAATAACTGGGAGGCATTTCTAAAACCAGAACGGATTTAGGACTACAGTGTTAGATTAAAGATATGTTATGCTAAAACATAGCTGATTCTGGCTGCCACCCTTTAGAATAAAAGGCATCTTGTTTATGGTGGTCATCACCATGCTTAAACATTTAGTCCACTCCTGAAATAACCACCTTGGGCTTGAATCTATTTAAAAAGATCACTTGTTAATTTGAAAATTTTCTATTTTTTTCTTTTGGAAATGTGTATGAATTCGGTGATTGTCAAAAGGTACCAGAAAAACAGCCCCTGGAGATTTTTGGCCCTCTACGTATCTCTAGTATCGGTGGGCTCCAGACAGAAAGCTATGAACTGTAAGCTTCCACATAGCAAAGGCCTTCCAAATAATGCCTTTAACCGAGAATTAGAAGAACTATATATAGGAGCTGAAGGGTAATTTAGTATCTATCCACATTCAAATCTAGACCTCTCTGCTGAGACTGATAACTAAAGGCCTGTCTGCATGGTGGGGTAACGTGTTCTACAGGGATGTGATTTAATTTGTCTGTGTAGACCTTGCTGGTGTGCACTAAAGGTTCTTTAATGCAGTATTCTTCAAACAGCGCTATGTTAAAGTGCATCAACAGCAGTGGTGCAAGTGGAATCCATTTCTTACCAGTACAGGGGGTGGGGATGCCACGGGGGCCA
The DNA here is from genome assembly GCF_016161935.1 of Mauremys reevesii. NCBI lineage: Eukaryota > Metazoa > Chordata > Testudines > Geoemydidae > Mauremys > Mauremys reevesii. The sequence continues at coordinate 32,041,475 of NC_052638.1, forward strand.
TGTGACCCTCCACATCACTCCTCCCCAGCCTGCCCCCAACCTGGGGCCCCCATGGTCTCCCCTTCTCCTCCCCATGATCCACACCCTTACCTAGGGAGGGTGGGGTGCTCTGTCCTCCTCCTGCTGTGCTGGAGACTTCGTAACTGCAGCGGCAAAAGGAGCAGAGCGTGGAGCCGCTGGGCAGCCCCACCCCTGCAGCTTCTCTGGCGTGGCTCTACCACCCCAGCGATTTCAAGCAGGGTCTCCTCTGGCAGTACAGCAGCCAGCCCCGCTGGGGAGGCAGGGCTGGGGGCGGTACAGCAGTCGCACCGGAGGAGCTGCTGGTGTGGGGCCTTCGGGTGGCCCTACATTCTGCTCCAGTTCCCGGGAAACCGCAGCGGGGAAAGGAGCAGAACACCGGCAGCTCCTCTGGTGGCTGTACCACCCCAGCCCTGTCCTGTGAAGGGGGTGCTGCTGTACAGACGGAGCCGGAGGAGACGCAGCTCCCTGGAAGGGTGGGGAGGGGCGGTTGGGGGTTCTGCTCTTTTCCTGCCGGGAGGGGCAGTGGGGAAAGGAGCAGAATGCCAGCAGCTCCTCTGGCGGCTGTACTGCCCCAGCCCTGCCCCTTGGCCATCTAGTGGTGAACCAGAGAACAAGATAGAATGAGTTAAACCTTATTTGCATATTTTTACTCATCCATCCAGTGTGAACATTTTGGTTAAGATTTAAGTTTTGGTTATGGGGGGTAAGGAAACATTCTCATTGTTGTATGACAAAAGGGCAACAGAACTGTTCTTAATATGCCCCGGAAGAGGAGTCACCATAACCAAAACTTTAATCTTGAATGATTGGTAAGTAGGACTGGACGCAAGCCTTGGGGGAAATGGGCTCCTACTTTGTGGTGAGGAGTAAATCCTTGGTGGCAAACACTCTGCTCAAAGGTCCTTTAGGTCCTATATGCCTTTTAACTCCCTCCAAAGTGTAAAGACAGAGCTGAGTGAACTCTAGTCAGGACCTTGGTCTGGCATTGTAGAGATGGTGACCAGATGCTCCTATCTAATAGCACTAGAGGAGTAATCACTACAGCTGGACTTATGAGCCAGAGGGACCTGGACTTGGCATCACTGTTAGAGGCAACAGAACAGTGAGAGAGGCTATAGATTGAGGGATGGCATAGAGGCAGTATCCTGGTGAGAGACCATGCAGTTGTGATGGTGCAGAGTCAACATTGTGACTAGAAGTGACACAGAAGTGGCGACAAGGTATCTTCCCAAGGGAAACAAGCAGCAATAAGCCCTTCGGGCTGGAGATGGACTTGCCTGAGTGCATTCCTGGCCTCTGGTACTTCACTAGCCACAGACAACAAACAGTGAGTGGGGTGCAGCAGAGGGGAAGGGGGAAGTGTCTGGTGGGTTGGGAAACTGAGGCCAAGGACTACTGTAAAGATGGCATGGAGGTGGATGCTTTACTTATTATTCATATGAAAGTATCACTGATTGTTTTGTTTTCCCAAATGAATGCTGTGTTCCTTTTTCCCCTTTGTTCTTTCCTTGTTTTATATATAGACTCAGTATTGCCTCTTAAGGGTGTCCAGGGAAGGTCTTTAGTTCTTCCCAAGTTTCTGGGTGGCAGCTTGAGCTGGTAGTATGTGTTAATTTCAAGAGGAACTCCTAGATATTTGGACCTGATTCTTTTTGCTGCCTGCAATACCTGGCAGGAGGGTTACCCTCATATTGCTTTACTGTTAGACTTCAGAATTGTTTCAAAAATTTAATTCAAATAGACACACCCCTGGGGGAAATCATCTAATATATTTTACACTTCAAGCAGACACATATATGTATAAATCAGATCAGTCAGCAATCCATCTGTGCTGTAATTTCTCTTACAATTTGGGTATTTGCTTGAAAATAATCACGTCTAGCAAAGTGTTTAATGATTTTGCTACATTTGTCTTTTTGAGAGTTAATATTCTGCGTTGTGATTGGACATAATGTTCAAGAATCCATTTGTGATAGACAATTCTCCTTATTATACTGATTGTCAGAGGCGCTGATTAATGCAATAAATCAGAGTTCAGTAAGAAAATGTGGAGACACGAACTAAAATTTTTCACTTTTAGTAGTGCTCAAGTAAAACTTCAATCTTCCGCCAGACCCTGTATGTTACTGAATACCCCGATTATGGACCTGCTACTTATACCATTGCCTACAGTGGATAACACCTTACTGCACAAATAGTCCCATTAAAGTAAATGGGGGGCATTTGTGAAACAAAATGCTACTCAGCATGAGTAAGGGCATCAGAACCTAGTCCTTTATGTTCAGCCGCCTTCAGTGGAGAAGAATAATCACGAAGTAGGATTCTTTCATGAAGTTGGAGCCCCTTTCCCTCCCTCCCTTTCTGGCTTGTGTCCAGCCCTGATTCCCAGGCATTCAAGACTAAGGTTTTGGTTATGGGGCCTTCTCACTCAGGGCATATTGAGTACAGCTCTGTTCTGCATACAGAGTACTATATGACAGTTTTGTCATATAGTAATGAGAATGCAGGCCATAGTATTTGGAGCAAAATAGGACACATTTATGCAGGGCCGCCCAGAGGATTCCGGGGGCCCGGGGTCTTCGGCGGCGGGGGGTCCTTCCGTTCCGGGACCCGCCGCCGAAGTGCCCCGAAGACCCGCGGCAGGGCCCCCGCCGCCGAATTACCGCTGAAGCGGGACCCGCCGCCGAAGTGCAGCCCGGTCTTCGGCGGTAATTCGGCGGTGGGGGCCCCGCCGCGGGCCTTCGGGGCACTGCAGCGGCGGGTCCGGAACGGAAGGGCCCCCCGCCGCCGAATTACCGCCGAAGACCGGGCTGAACTTCGGCGGTAATTCACCGGCGGGGGGTCCTTCCGCCCCGGGGCGGAAGGACCCCCCGCCAGCGAAGACCGGGAGCGGCAGAAACTCCTGCGCCCGGCCGCACAAGAGTTTGCCGGGCCCCCCTGGAGGGAGTGAAGGACCCCGCTCCGGGGGCCCTGAAAAACTCTGGTGGGGGCCCCCGTGGGGCTCGGGGCCTGGGGCAAATTGCCCCTCTTGCCCCCCCCTCTGGGCGGCCCTGCATTTATGACCAGAACTTAGTACTTCCAGTTTTACCAATTTGAGAGAGCTGCTCTCAGAATGTTTCATTCATGCAGTTTTATGTTTAGAGAATAGCCGAGCACAAGATGGCACTTACATGACGCTTAACAAGAGCTTCGTGCAAAGATAGATGCAGAGCTTGACTTGGAATCTGGATGTAGAAAATGAGGTTTTCCATTTGCCTTCTGCATGCTAGAATCGGCGAAATGAGAGAGATCACAAATTGATTTTTTTATAACTGTTAAATTAAATGTAGCAGTATTTAAAAAAAAAAAGTTGAGTTGAGTCACAGTATGTTACATTACTCTGAGGTAATTAGTTAATGTTAATATGTTAATAGGCTTCTAGAACAGATGTGCATTTTTTAGACTTAAAGTTAATTTGCACAGACTCCTAATCTCTGGGCAATCTGATAGATAGTCATATGTTACATGTTACTGTGTGCCTGCATTAGGCAATATATTTAAAATGTAAAAAAAGCCTACAAAATGCACAGTCTGATAACAACAACAAATCTAATCTAAAGTGACAACTGGGAGACTTTCCCAGACGTTTTTCTCTTTAATGTAACATGACTTTAAATTGATGCAGCCCCATAGTGATTGAAAAACTCTGAGCTTGTCTCCCATGATTACATTTCTGATCTGTACAACTTAATTTTTTAACTTGGTAAATCTCAGTTTTGCGAGTGAGCAGTTTATTTATATTTTAAGAATGAGTGTCACTGATGCAAAGACAATGGAATAGTATAAAATAATCCTGACAGTAATTCTGGTCAGCAACATGTCTTTATCTGAAAGGTACAAAAATCTACTGTTAAATAGAGTTAGTGGTTTGTGATCCCTTTTATTGTGCTCTATTGATGGTTTTGCTGTTGAGATAATGTAGAACCTGAAAGAAAGTGTGAAATGTATTTGTTTTTAAATAGTTCAGTTATTAAACATTCAAATTAAAAAGATCATTTTCGTTCCTTTGTTTAAAGCATTTTCTATCTGTTTAGGCTACTTTACATCATGAATAACTGCCCATTTTCTAATGCACTGTTCAGATAGGATACCTATTACTATGCATTAGTGTGCATATTTTCACAAAGCATGATTATAAAAAATCTTCTTGATATCCTTGGGAGTTACCTAAAGGGATGTTAGCAAGCAGGCAGCAAATACTAAAATATTTTAGATCTAAACTGGTTCTAAAGAAGGGATGGACATTGCCTTAATCTAGCCAGTAGAGGAATTCTTCCATGGCTAGATGGGATATGGAAACCAAAGTGAGTGAGTTTTGTGTGCAATAGTGTTTATTTTTAACCCTAGCTGCTGAGTGTATTTAGAGTATAACACTGAAAGAAAGGGAAACAAATAACTGTTTTGTAGTTATAAAATTTAAGGAAGTTGCTTGCTGAAATATGTTGTTCCTCCTTTGATCAGTTTAAAGATTTTGTTTTTGCTTGTTTTCTCCAAGTACTTGTTTGGCTCATTATCCTTTTAGTTTACTTTACATTTGTCAATTTCAAATATTCATGGTTTCACCAGTGAAGAATTTGGAGCTATAACTCGAATGATGATAAGCCGACATCTGTGGTCCGATTTCTAGAATTTTGAATGGGAAAATGGGCATGTATAAATTGAACTGGTCACTTTTGTGGTCAGTTATGGTAACAGCACAAGCACCTTATGCATGTGTGCAATTCTAAAAATCTGATCTTTGTTTCTATAATGCTGTTCTCAAAAGCAAAATAATTGCAAAATTATGGCAAAGTGTTTACAGCTAATGAGGTGATTTCAGTTGAATTCCATGGCTTGAGATATTAGGTAGCAAAGTTTTATATAAGTGATGCATCTTAGAGTCTGGTATTAATGGGGTTGTGTGTGATTTAAACCATGGGAAAACAATCAGATTCAGAAGTTCATGGATTTAATCCATAAAAGGGTGTATAAAATACAAGACATAATATTACAATAGGTAATTTTTTTAAGATGAAACAGTGAGGTGAGGGCTATGGACTCTGAGAACATTTTAGCTCCCTTGATTAAAGATGGTAAAGCCCACAAGGTGTTGAAAAATAAAGATGGAAACAAAGCACATTCTGGGAACTACAGAAGAAGTGGAATTTGAAGATATAAGAATGTCTTTCACAAAGTGGCTATTTGACTTGGTGAGGCTGGTTGTGCTTGGTAATGTCATTAAAATTACCATGGCTAAAGATTTCATTACCAAAATCTTTTAACTTTTGTATAGGTAAGGATGGCTTTAAAAATAATCTGCTAGGGATTGCAGTTCTGGAATTAAGATAATTAAGGCAGCCAGATCTCAAGACCAACCAAAATACTAAGTATTTAAAATCTAATGTTTACTTCTTAGGAGCCATGCACTAGTAAAATGTGGCAGGCACTTTGCTATGAGCAATTAAGTGCTCATAAAACTGCTTTTCTTTTTATTGAGAGGGGACAGGAGGAGTGGGGTGACCAGACATAAACATTTTTCAGTTCATAGGAGGTATCTGGTTTTCTTGAAGGAAGCTGAGAAAGATGTCTCAACCAATATTAACTCAGATAATCAGATAATGGTTAACTTTATTTTTAATATTGTTTTTATGTCCTCCAGAGTACTAGTAATACCACATAGACTAATAAGATCCTGGGAAGTGTATTGACAGCCTTTAATACTCTAAAGGGAAGAGTAAGTAGGATGGAGTGGTTGGATTATATAAGCAAGCAAAACAAAAGTTTTAGATTTCTTCCCTCCTCCAACATTTGTCCCTTTAAGAGAATGTGCCCACAGGGAGTGGATAGCCAGATAAGAAATTATTCCTTTTGGAAAATTATTTCTTGTGATGCTTTGTGTATGGCCACTGATGGGCTGCTTGCCTGGAGGAACCAGAGAGATGGCCTACTTATATCCTGCTGGTATAGATGCTATGAAATTGTCCATTATTTTTGAATAGTACTGTTTACTCCAAGACTTTCTCTGAAATTTGTTATGTGAGTGTGGTGTTTGCTTGCTTTTCATAGTTGATTACTTTGATTTGGTATGCTGTCCATCAAGAATTGAAAGTTACTTCACTTGTTACTTCTGAGTAGATCTGGAACGTGTGCCTCTTTTAAGACTGTTAGGTATTTCTGAACCAATAGTTTTGCTAGCTACCATGACTGTTCCATTTTTTTTTCCCATTGTAAGTGAGAAGTATTTGTTGGGCCTGATGGGAACAAGTAGGTATCTTGGTCCTGCAAAGGGGATTCTCTTTGATTTTGGTAATATTTGATTAGCTTTTCCTGCTATGTCTAATTTTATGGTGTGCTAGTTTGACACGGTGACCAGTATGACTTCCAACTCTTGTTTCCTCCTCGGTCTTTCAGCTTGTATTCACCTGTCATTGCCTGGTGGCAACACTGCTCTTTGGGATAGGACACAATTGTTCATGGCTCTTTGATTGAGACTAAAGGGGGTAGGGAATATAGGTTACAAAAACTCTTTACCTGTCACCCCCTCTACTTAGAAGTTAAAGGGTTCTCTCTTCTTTGGGGACAGCTGCATGGAAATTACCCATATCACTGTAATCTTAACAAAAATTAGATTGATTAAAAACAGAGAAAATAGAATGAAAATGAAATAAACCATTTGTTTAGCATATCTAGGTTTACATGTCTCATAAACTAAACTAGAGAAGGCACTCTCATTACAGAAAATAATTTACCGCCCTGGAAAGCAATCACCTCTCACACCACTCTGCCTGTCAACATTATGCTGCTTTCTAGAGACAAACTTTTTTCCTCCCATCCCCAGCACCCATTTTTGAAGCCCCCTCCTCTGGGTTAGTTTCCATGTCCAAATACCAAAAGCCTTTTGTTGTGTCCAGGTATCTCTTATCAAGATCCGTGTTCTTGGATCACTTACTCCTGCTTTCCAAACCCATTTTCTCCGGTTATCTACATATGCAATGGGGTCTGGATTTACTGCTTTCTAGATTAGGAAATGGACCATAGACGGCACAAATAACCCTCTAGTAGTGATTAATAGCTGCCTTTCAGATGCTTATGCCCCAGCTCAGATCCCCTTTTCTGGTTGTTTCTTGTTTTAGTTAGGCCTCTTGTTAAAACCCAGTAAAGATCTTTTTTTTTTTTTTTTTGAGGACCTGCTCATAATTCATATTTCTTGGCCAGACCCTCCATCACAGCCATGTACACAAATTTAAAATTATACACATCCACACCTATAATGACCTTAATTATATAAAGAAAACAGTCTAAATGCTTAGCTTAAACTGCTTAGGATGCAAGAGATATTTAGTACCTATAACTTCCTTTCTGTTGTTCTCAATGCATAAAGCCATTATCTGTAAATCCTAAAGCAGGTTTTATTGTAGTATACCAAAGAGGAAAACTCTAGTTCATAAGGATTTAGCAAAATCTTCAGTTCTGCAAATGACTTTAAAATATTATTTTAAGTACAGAGAGTAAAGAAGATAAATCTTGAGCAGCCTATACATCAATTCACCTGCTTTGGAAGTTAGAGATTATAGGGTTTATGAAGATTTTTATCTTTCTCTGTAATTTCTTTGAGTAATTTACTGCATATAGTTGGACTCAAATTAAAATAAAATAATTTAAAAAAATAAACAACTCCCAAGCTTCACAGCGTGTTACTTAGGAAGTTGAGACATCCAAAGTTGCAATTCATAATACATAATGAACCCGTGGGTGGCCCAATATGTAGAGGTAACTCACCTGTGACCTTGGAGCCCTATCCAAAGTCCAATTAATGGGCATTGATTGGGCCCTTGAACAGTGAGATGGGGGACAAAGGGTGATTAATTTTTCTCCTGGGCTGTGAAGAGCATTGGAATCACTAGTAATTCCAGATGCCCCTGTTTTTGTTATGCCTCCTTCTTCTCTCCCGATGGGGGAAGTGGCCAGGGCTGTTTTTCATGGTGCACATGGGGTGCAGACCCTCTTGCATGACTAGCTGAGTTCTGTCTCTATCCTCCTCCCCACCCCCCCTTGCCTGGCACTATTTAAGAACCAATGGGCTCTGTGGTTGGGGCCTCCCCTCACTGCAGGAAGGTGCCTTGGGGTTTGGAGAGAGTGCCTGGATTTGCCCCTACAAAATATTTAATTAGCTATAAGGAATGAATATGTTCCTTTCACTTATTTTGATGAAAGAATTCTCACACTGCCATTAACAATGAGTTAAATGAACTAAAACTTCCCTCTATTTCCTTTTCTTTGGATGGGGAAAAGAATGCGGTTCTCTGTGTGATTAAGATTTGTAGTATCAGGCCTGAAATGTGCTGCCCAGTAATAATATGCTTTGGATTTGTCTGTGGGCTGTTTTAACTCTTGCATAACCACGCTTCTTTCTGAAGCCATCACAACTTGGTTTTGCCATATTTTCCTTTGATTCCAGATTCTGACATCATCACATTCTTATCTCCCTTTTATTTTTTTTAAACATCCAAAGGAATCTATTGACTATCTTTGTATTTCAGTAGGAGTTGGACTTCTAATTCCCTTAGGCTTTCTTGCAAATCCTGCCCTAGTTGTTTTTAGATTAATTTTGTATATTTCTGATCACTTATTTTTGTTTAGGACTGAATTAGAGTGTTTGATAACTAGTGATTATTAAGGCAAGGCAAAGTGCTTCACCAGCCTATTAATACATGCCTCAGATAAGTGGGGAAACACAAGACAACAATCTGAATGCTTCAGACACTTAAAATGCACCAGCAGGCCAGTAACACACACTGTGGTATGGCTTATTCTGTTTATGATTTAAATACAAAAGACAGTTTGAAACATTAATAGTGGTTTATTTTGGGGTAGAATAGATTTCCCGCCTTCCCCCCATGCACCACTATACTACTGAGTAAGAATGAAGAGCTAGAGTATATCATCTGAAAGACGAGGCCCTCAGCCAAACCTCGCAATGCACTTTTTGGTGGATTAATGGGAAGAGTGGGATCTGCTGGGTGCTGAGGTCTTCTACAAATCTGACCCTCACTGCCATATAACATTTGCTGGTGTTTAGTAAGCAATATTGCCAGCCTTGAAAATGTATAATTGGGGTTCATTTTATTTGCCTTCTGGATTTTGAGCCCTCAGGGTTTGAAATTTCAAGCTTTTCTTTGCATGAGGAATAGGAGATTATCATGTAATAACTCCAGGAATTGGGGCTTTTTAAAAAACATCAGTATCCCAGGACTTGAAGTTATGTATGGAGAGTTGACCATACAAAGTCTCTTTTTGTGGACAGAAATTGGTTTCCAGAGCTTACAATGTTAAATCTGACATTTGCCCCTTAAACTGCTATTTAAGAATTTGTGGAAGCTCTCAAAGTTATGAAGGGAAAGTAAGGGCTTTCCAGGTACCAAAGCTGGGTCCAGTGGATTAATGACATGTGGTGGTTTCCCCTTGGTTATGAATTCATATCAGTCTAGGTCACAAATTGAAACAAACTAATTTCTGTGTGTCTCTGAAGAAAGCAAGTTATTTAAAATGTTGTAGTCTGAGTGATCATACAACATGAATCATAACACTAATAACTTCAGAATAAAGAAGGTGCATATTCTGCTAAATAAACTTTAGTAATTACTTCAGGGGGCTTTCCTCTGCAACACTGTAATTTTTCTAGTTTATATATCTGTTACATTGCTGACCACAGTGACAGTTTTGCTGTTCTTGTATAAAATAACTAATATGTGTGCACCTGGTCTTCGTTATGGTTACATTGCATATATAATAAAGGCAAGATAGGAAACTGTCTGATTTCTGCTGATAACTACACCTAGTTTCATATACACTTACATGCCTAATGCAAAATATGCTTTCCATTAAAAGACATTCTCTATTAGGTATTCATGGGCATAAGGCGTCTGGAAAACATTCATATTACTTGCTACAAAATGCCTAAAAAGTGACCCTGTCCACCTTTTTCTACCTGCATTGGTCATATGTGAACAATCATTATAACATATTAACTGAGTCAAATGTATTCTCATTTTTAAAAAGGACAGAAAAATCTAGGTAACTTTTTATTGTGTCTTTGACTAAACAGGAGTGAAATGTGGAAAATTATTTGTTTTTTAAAGTGAACATTGGTCTTACTAAGTACTAACTTTTTGTAGTAAAGTGTATATTAGACCAAATCCAGCTGTGGGGTAAGCGGTTGCAATTTCCATAGATGTCAATGAGAGTTGAGCTGGTGATGCTACGACTAAATTTGGCCCAATGTGCTAGGAATTCATTTTTGTTATCAATGCTGTATTTTTAGTCTTTTCTGGTAGAAATGTTATTTCCAAAATGACTTCTTTAATAATGACTATCAGATGCAGTGCTGGATGGATGTAGGTGGAGGAATTGGAGACCTCTTGTTTCCATGTAGACATCTCTTACATCCTGTAGATCCTCTCACGTATGGATATTCCAGTAAATATCACTTCTGCCACAGTTGCTACTTATTTTGAAGCACCAGAGCAAAACAAATGTAACCAGGTTGGACTCGGATTTTAAATATGAGTTGCAGGTTTAGTATCTATCCCACGAAGATAGGGATTGGCAATACAGATCTAGGATTTCTTGGTCTCCCCATAAGATAGCACCATTTTGTTACAATAATCCATATAAAGGCACATTTCTTTGGAAAACAAACTCTGTACCCTTAAAAGATGCAAATATAAGAAGTTGAATGTGAAAAGGAGCTCTAAATGTCATTAGTTTAAGTTGTCACCTGTTAAATGTGAGCACCAAAACTGGCATGAGTAGTTGGTGTGTCTGTTAGTTTATATTCCAGATTTTCCAGACAGGAAGAACTGTTAACAGGGTTTAACACCTTTATGGATCCGTAAGTTGATTGGGCTGTAATAGGACAATGAAGTGAGAAATGCAGACTGGGTTGTATCCTAATTTTATTTACGAATTATATTAAAAATAAGGGATTCCTAAATATCTTCTGAGGAGGGAGTATTTAACTGCCAGACAGTTGCACTATCAGTGAAATTTATATCCAGCAACAGCATGGAACAAAGGTGACATCTTGTGGTAAAGGTTTTTTAAAAAAGTCTTAGATCTGTATTCCCTTTGGCTTTCACATGAGATTTATCCCACACTATCTCAATTTAAAGCCAACACTCCAAAACTGAACTGATACCAACTGCTAATCATGTTAGAGCATCATAATTCTCTCTGCTTCACTTTGCAATCTTGTATTTTGGACTGTATATGGACGTCTGGACTTTGATTATAGGAATTTTTATGTTGCCGCTGACAAAACCTTGTCCCTAACCAAAGATCCAAACACCCAACCATATTTATAAATGTGTACACCAAGCACTTCAGAATTCATAGCAGGAAGAAAAGACCCAAGCAATATATAATCTGCAGTATACAAGACACTTATTTAATGAAAGAAACTGAGACTTTACTGTGGTTGACTGTTAAAATGCTCTTTTAAAGCATCTCTTAGCTGCACAGCTCTTCGAATAGCCTTTATGTCTGGCTGTTCAAAGCCAGCAGACAGCCGCCCCACCTTGCTCTTCCACCCTGGTGGCAGCTTTTCTGCCTTCACCTCACAGATACTATGCAATATACAACATGCAGCTATAACCAGCAGGATGTTTTTCTGGCTAAGATCAAATCTAGTGTGTAAACGACACCAGCATCCCTTCAATCGACCAAAAGCACATTCAGCAATCATTCTGCACTTGCTGAGCTGGTAGTTGAATCTTTCCTTGGCATTGTTGAGGTGGCCAGTGTATGGCTTCAGCAGCCGGGGGAGTAAGAGCTAGGCTGGGTCCCTCAGAGTCACTACTGACATTTCAACATAACCAGTGGTAATCGGCTGGTTGTGAAAGAATGTCTTTGCTCACTGCTTTTCAGAACGTCCTGTGTTCTTAAAGATGTGAGCATCCTGCACCTTCCGTGACAAGGCAGTATTCATATCAGTGAAGCATCCCTGGTGATCCTCTGGTGCTTGTATAACCATAGAGTAATAGCCCTTTCATTTTGATGCACTCTGTGGCAAGATAGGCTGGTGCCAAAATAGCAATATGCGTGCCATCTGTTGACCCACCATAGTTTGGGAGCCTCATTACTGCAAATCCATATGCTATTTCCTCACTACCTTACTGAGAATCACAGTCCTGTGTAGCTGGAGATGGTTAAAGGCCTGAAACGCTTGGGTCACAGTAGTCCTGCTGTAGATTTTCCGACTCCAGAATGATTGCCCACTGACTGGTAGCAATCTGGTGTTGTAAGTTTCCAGAGTGTTCCTTCTAGTTAGGTACAGCTTTCATTTTGGTGTCACTGTGTTGGACTAGGGTGAACTCAGCGCACAGCTCCAGGAATGTAGCCTTTCACATCTATAAGTTCTGATGCCACTGCTTATCATCCCAAACCTGCATTATGATGTGATCACACCAATCCATGCTCTTTTTTTGGAGCCCAAAAGCTGTGCTTCACCATGTGGAGTGCTTCAGGAATGCCAGCAGCAACCTGGAATATTTTTATTTTATTTTATTATTTATTTGTTATGTCCATCAGCATCCAGTTATTGTGCTCAAATATCTCTGCATCTTACTCATTGCAAACCTGATTCGAGCAGTACTCACTCAAGCTCTGCAAATACTGGAGAATTGGGCATCCTGCATCAGTAACGCACATGAGAATTGTGCTTAGTTTTGCAGCATCTGTGCTTCTGTCAGATAAAAGACAAGTTGAAAGGAAACAGTGTAAAAAATTATGGCATGTGGCAATGTTATGGGATGGAGAAAGTGGCATGGTGGGAACTTGACCTCTAGTTCCCTGAAATCCTTGGGTTAATCGCTACTATCCCACAAACCATTGCAGAAATGTTTCAAAAAGCATTGCACAGGATGGCAGCACAGGGCATGCTGGGATATCTCCCCTTGGTGCACTGAGCTATACATCAACACAAGCATTCTTGGTGAGTACACAAGCAGCTAAGTGTGCATGTGCCTGAGCATAACTTTTGACAGATGTATGCTGATGTTAACTTGTGTAGACCTGGCCAGAGCCAATCTGCCAGCAAGTTTCCCATCCATTTGCTGAAAGGAGAGGAATGTTGTGACTCAGAAATCCTGAGTTCTATTTCAGGTTCTGAGGGGCGAATGTTCTCTAGTGATTACAGACCTCTCTGTTCTATCTCCCTCAATCTTCTCCCCTTCAGTTCTTGTCTACCTCTTCTTCTTGTGCTCCCAAGTAACTTAAGTGCCTTTGAAAATCCTGCCCTCAGTTTTGTTCATTGGCAGCTTGCAAGTATTTCTGGTTTGATTAACTAATGACAAAAAAACTTCAGAACCTCTAGCTAATACAGAGAATTAATTAATTCACATTTGTACAATTTTTGAAGAATATGCCATAATGCATATGCATGTTAAATAATATACACTTAAGAGATCCATAATATAGATGCCCAGCTATCTGTGGAGTTTGTTACATAAAGTCTGTTAGAAAGTTTGGGGATGAGCTGAGCCCCCAATGGTGAAAATCTGACCATTTTGTTTAGGTTACAAAGTAGGAGATGTTGTGTGCTCTGCTCTTTTGAAAATCTGGCCCTGTAGCTTCAGAGCTACCCCACAGTTTGACTGTTAGGCTCATTGCCTGTAACCTCTTGATAGTTCTTAAGTGAGTGAGAATTAATCATTCAGAGGTCAATTCCAATTTTATTTAATTAGCTGCTTTGCAAGACAACCTTAGCAATATCTACATTTTCAAAGTTCATGAAGTACAGTTTTGTATAGTGTTTCCAGCAGCCATTTAAATTAAAAGCTGACAAGGTCTTGGCCACGTAACTTAAACATTTTTGCATTATTTTTAACTTTTTGAAAATTGATATGCTGTCTGTTTGACCTAGTTACTGTATAAGCTACATTCTTTGGCAAATGTTAACAATCCCTCTCTGTGTGGGCTAAATAAATATTCCAAGAACACTGACTGAGCCCTGCCTCGGATAAAGAGGTCTCTTTCCACACATTTCCTAGATTATAATGAACAGTTTTATTAGTGGCTTCACAAAATGTTGCAAAGTTCCAGTAAAAATAGAGCATGAATCCACTTGTAAGCAAAAACCATTTAGCATAAAACGTTCCTTTGCTTTGATTTTTTTTCCATGTCATTATAGTGCACATATTATTGACCTATTCTAAACTGAAATATAATTCCCAAGTTTTCAAGTAACATAGTCTGTAATTTTTGAGATACTGTCTTGGGGAAAACTATCCTGATTTACAGTATCAGTTAAGTATAATGTCTCAGATAAGCATGATGCCAAGAAGGTTTCTATGCAGAGCATGCTGTTTTTCAGAAATCACATTTTAATTCCCAGGGTCACTGGTTGGATCAGGAATTGTAACTGTGCTGAGCAGTGAGTTTCAGGTTTATGGTTCTAAAGAAGATAATTCTTTTAAGCGACTATCTCTAGAAGGGTTTAACTCATGGGAGCACATCTGAGTGGGCTAGCCATATGAACTAGTATCGAAGGGGTAGCCATGTTAGTCAGGAAAGCTTATGCTCCAATACTTCTGTTAGTCTATAAGGTGCCACAGGACTCTTTGTCGCTTTTTACATATGAACTAGGGCATTGTATTTGCAACTACAATATTAGTGAATTCTAGGACTCCAGTGCAGAGCTCTAAAAGTTAGTATGTGTGACTTCTAAGATGAGAGCGCTCTTACAAGGGGAAAAAAACCCCTCAGTGTTGCTTACGTTTTCATGGGGGAGAGAGCAAATTCTTCAGTGGGATTTTATTTGTATAATGAATTTGTCACTATCTCCAGGCACATCGGTTGCAGGAACATAAATTCTCTAATAGGTTCCAGATTGTTTCATTTTTAAAGAGCTGTTTCACAACAGGATTAAAGTAAGTGTGTGTGTGTGTGTGTGTGTGTGTGAGAGAGAGAGAGAGAGAGAAACCCACTCTTAAGTCATTTTCTCAATTTCCTTTGCTATTATGCCAGATAATTTTGTTGGGATACATATTTTCCCCACATAACTCAGCATACCTCTTGCTTGATTCTGCCAGTCATAAGCTTGTGTTCATGACAGCGTAGCAGCAGACTGTGTGAGACAGCTGGTCATATGTGCTGTGGGGCAGATTGAAATCTGGCCTTCGGGGCAATATTTCCTCTACAATAACTACAAAGTGCTCCACTCCCTGAAGATAACCATACACTCTTTCTGTGAATGGTTCTGTGAGTTGATCTTTGTCTGGGCCTGATTCTTATACCTGGGCATCCCTTCCTGACCCATCTTTACCTCCTTCAATATCTTCTCCATCAGTTTATGGGAGCTCTGATGTATACATTTCTTCATTGATTTCCCCGCCTCCCCCTCTCTTGTTCTAGAGAGTGCATCAAATGTTGTTATGGCAAGAAGTCTGATAGGGTCTAATCCTACTGCCTGGATTTTGGAGCAGTGAACCATAATAAGAAGCCCAAACACATTTTCTAACCAGGGTGCCTAAAGAATGACAAATCTATATTTAGGCCTCTGAGTACCCTTATTTTCAGAAGTATTTTAGTGATTATAATATCCACTGATTTCACTGAGAACTGTGGATGCTCAGTACTGCTGAAAATCAAGTCACTTGTTTAGACTGTTTAATATAGATTTATCTGCTTAACTTCAGACACCCAAGCTTCAAAATTTTGGCGACATTGCTTTGCAAACTGCAAAACCCTTGTCCAAAATAGCTTACAGTCTAGATCAAGCACATGATAAATAGGATGAGTGTTAAGGCACAGTCAGTAAGGAGATCAACACTGGGAGATGTTAAGAAAGAAGTGAAATTGAAGGAAGAGAGGAAGTGGGAGGCTGTTCCAGGGGCTGGCATGAAAGAGCATTTAGGGATGGAGGAAGAGTGGGAGAAGGAAAAAAAATAAAAATTATTCAAGATGGAGAGGTTTAGAGCAGAAAGTCAGGAGCGAGTTGCTTATTAGCATAGCCTGAAAAAATCCCAGTTGATGGGGAAATGCTAAAGTAAAACTAAAATGTTTTGAAAAATGAGGAAGATAACTGCTATAGATTTAAGTCTGAGGGGTGTGGCTTGTTTCTGTCAAGTATGCTAGGAATGAAGAACATTCTGAGGCTACAGGAAATTCCCAGTGAGAATGAAGGTTGGATGTACAGTTGCTGGGTGTGTGCACCAAAGAACTCTTTAACAGCAGCTAGTGCGAAAACCTGGTTTAAATTATGCATTTTTAAAAAAAAATGGTCCTTATAAAGATATAAGTGACAATATACATACAGGGCAATAGTCCTGTTAAAAGTACATCTCTTCCTTTTCTAAAGAACTGTTGATATTTTTTAAACCACAAACATTTTCAAATAACAGTAAGGAATTGAAATGTTGAGCAATAAAATGGCCTGAGAAACTGAGGAACATTATCCATGTAAGGTTTAATTCAAGAGTTTTAGATCAAGGCTGTTGCTGTTCTCTTGACCTTTATTTGTTCCCTGTCAACAATGCTGGAACATGTTTCCAACTTAGTCATAGCAAAGATAGGAAACTTGCAGTGGATCAATCTTAAAGTAAAAATATGTCCTAGAAGCAACTTATTTTGACTGATTAAATAGAAAGACTGTTTTGTAAACACAGTGGAGGAATAAAGCCCAAAAGAAAACAGTATGAACAATACTATCCATAATCATACCAAAACAACAAAATTGGATTATACATTGAAACCAAACACATTCCAATTTTAATAAGGAACTGCTGCTTCAGAGTATCTGTAGCACGTTTAGATCAACTTAGACCTTTCTGAATTGCTGTTCATTCTATAAATCAAATAACGTTTTTCTCCTCTTAGTGACTGTAAAAGGCCTCCCCAAATTCAGTCTGTCTCATCAGAAGACTTAGAATAAATTAGCTTTTTCATTAAACTAGGTATACCTACCACATTTTTTTTAAATCCATGTTTGAAACACATTTTCCCCCCTAAACCCATTAAAATTAGTCCTTCACTCAAAGAAATGTTAACAGATCAAGATCAGATGTTTGAAAATATTTCTCCTCTCCTTTCCCCTGCAAAAAAAGTCCTTTCAAAATAGTTTGGGCTTATTTTGCTTACCACTTTTCTGGGTTTGTTAGAGGAGATTGTATATTTTTAATGTATGAATTAGACCTCAAATCTAGCGAGAAACCATTAGGTTATCTGTTAGTGGATATTGTCAAGAGAATGATACTTGTCAGTATTAGCAACTATCAACTTTTTTCTAACTCCTCATTTTTGTGTAGGATTATTGAAATGTTTATGGCAAGGTAACTTTTGTTATCTGAAGTCTTTTGACTCCCTTGACCCCCTTCAATCAGTTTTTTGCCTCGGAGTAGTCCATGGACTGTATTAAATCCTATTGGTTGATGATCTCCTATTAGTGAACTATAAAAGTCAGGTGTCCTTGCCAACTCTTTTTGCAGTCTTTGATACCCTCAACCACAAATGGTAAATATTTGCTTACAGCTTGTTCTGTAAATACATTTTATGAATCTAAAAGTATATACGTAGAATTCCAGGTTATTTTCATAGTACCATTTTGGTTCATGTCAAATAAAATCACATCACATTTTAATAGAAAAAGAAGTGTTTCTAGTATTGCTGCTAATTTTCCACAAATCAGGCTAGTGGAGGGTAGCAAAACAAGAAGATAAATAGAGGAGTATCCTGTAAATTATGGGACACCATTGTTAAGAGGCCCGTTCCTGCACTGTTGAAGTCAATGGGAATTTTTTTCTCTGATTTTAGTGAAAGCAAAATTGGGGACTTAAGGCTGATGTTTCAAAATTTTAAGCTTCTATAAGAAATAGTTCTCCATGTAAGCTTTAAAAAATTTTACTCTGAAATTTTTTGATCTGTACAATTTGCCAGTTGATGGTATTATGGTTGTTGCAGATCTGGTTTATTAAAAGAGCTAAATAAAATGTGGCCAGAGAGTGATTTTCTTGGCCACTGAGTTGTGAAATGGCATGGTTATAGTGAAATTCACGCAGCCATTACACGGTGCAGATGCAAAGCTGCATTTCACTACGTGGTTGGTCTGGGAAGGGGGAGAATTCCAGAGTTTTCATTCTTGAGCCATTTATTGACATCATTAACTTTATATACATATGTAACAACCTGGTCTTAGTTTGTGCATTATAGTATATATCGCCAAATATTTTGCTCAATACTCCATTGGTTTGCCCTATATTCATATTTGACTGTGTATGTGATAATCCTAGAAAAACTACAATGAAGTATCAAAAGCAAATATCCTGTGACAACTTTACTAAATACCAGGCTATAACCTTCATGTTTATATCCAGGACAAATACAACCAACATTTAAAGACCTATCATCACACGGCCTCCTAGGGACAATACAGATACCTATAGGAGTCAAAAGTATTTGTTTGCTTTTCATTTTTAGAGCACATACAGGTTTGCATCCTAAATATGTTTGTAGGGGTGATTAATGACTCATATCCACACATTAGAAGCAACAATATTAAGATTTATATCTTTTTGTTTGTTTTCAAAAGCAACTGCAAGCTCATAAATACATTCTAAATGTGCCCTTTCTGATGTGCAGGTGACCTATAGTGGACATTTACTGTAAATAAGTATACCCATTTGGAAGCTTCTTTTAAGCCATTAAATACACTTCAAAATGACATAAGATGTTGTGAGGCATGTTTATAATGATAAATTTTATTGTATTTACCAGACAAATGATAAGAACACAAAAGGTTTACTTGGCCCTTCCTACTGGCTCCTTGCTTTGCTTTGTAACCAAATTATAAATGTATTACAAATAGAATTTAGTGGTGAAGGTCAGGTTAGAAACAATTCAGTTAGTTAAATCTGAAATTTGTCATACAGTCTGTTTAAACAAAGTTTATTGAAGGTGTAGCAATGGTGGCGGGTAGATATAATGGCACACTGCAAAACCTGACAAAATCACAAGGTGGAAAGATGTTTTGGGCACACTAGCTCAGCAAGGTATCAGACAATTACAATATAGGGAGAGAGGATTTAATTATGAGTTTGTCTAGAGAATGAATGGATATATCCTCTCTCCCTATATTGTAATTGTGTGTGTGTGTGTGTGTGTATATATATATATATATATTTATATTTAAAGAAAAATATCTGTGCCTGTGCCATGGATGTTTTCTGTACACTGGAGCAAAAGGGTGATGACTCTTGGTTGGTGGAAAAATCCTCTTAAACTACATATTCTATTGTTCTTGCAATTTTTTTGGATGAAATGCAAGAAACTTTGCACCAGATTCACATTTTGTTTTAATTGCAAGCATTTTCAGATGCAATGTCACGTGACTTGTGTAACCACAAATTTTGAATAAAAATGTCCACAAGGAGATATTTGTGAAGGATCTGCAGATCAAGAAATATTCACTGACATAATCAATGAAGAATTTAAAATGTTTAGACAGTCAGAAAATTTCTGGAAAAAGATACAGAATTTGTCAAATACGTTCTGAATTATTCACTCATCCGTACAGATATCTCACATAAGTTTGCAGGTGAAAAAGTTGCAAGAAAATCCCTGTACGTTTTTCATTTGACTGACCATACAATACAATAAGTCGATTTTTTTTTTTGTTGGTGAAGAAAGTTAAGACATATGGCCTTGAAACAAGCAGAAGTAGGATGTATTCCCTTTGCTGCTGATCAGTTTTCATAGTGTATCCTTTCTAAAAATGTGCCCATGAAGAGTCTTATTTTTTTTCATCTCCTGATTTATTATTTATATAATTCCCCAATATGTTACAGGGTCATCAGTTATGGAAAGAAAAATGTTACTGCCTCAAGCAGCAGACTGAGCTTATCTTGCTTCTTGTTCAGAGCTTATTTGGTCATGTGACTGAAATTTCTTGCATACTAGGAATTTTTTTTTTTTAACTGTCAATTTTTTTCCTTTTGAGTTAGGTGAAAAACCTTATGTGCCTGACTGGTCCCATACAGAAACAAACTTGGGAACCAAGGTGCGTCGTACAAGGTAACTCTACTCCCAAGCAAAAATTAGTTATGCTGTGATTGATCTTTTAGCCAGACCCAGTTAAATGTTCTACATTGCTTGTAGTACCAAAAGAAGGTTTGAAATGATATAGTTCTGCCTGACTTGAATGGATGTCTCAGACTTTATTTCAACAAAGTTTCCAGCAAATTACAAATGCTATCCACATTTTTATGTCCCCACATCTCATTCTCTTTTACTCTCTCTCACTATGCACACGTTCATATTTGTACAAATGTTTTCCAAGGCCTCCAGTGTTCTGTATAGCACAATGTTTTTCTTAACCAAAAGGGAAAATATAGCTTTGGCACACTCAGATTCTACTTTGAAGAGTCACTGGTTTTATATCCTCTTTTAGAACACCACGGGTAGGCAAATTTCAAAAGGTGTGGGGCCAGAGCAACAATCTTTTCGTCCAATGTTAGAGGAAAGTGAGAAAAACCTCAATAGATTCTATAAAAGGAGAGCTAGACTGAGGGAGAAAAAGTGATCTGTTGCATACAGAACTTCCCGCAATCTCCTGTTCCCCCCCACCCCCACTGTGTCACTACTTGAGCTGTAAAAATATTTGATATTGCTAAGTGGGGAGTGCCTGTGTTTCCTGTGTGTCTTCTTTTTGGAGGCATTGCTGCTTCAATTGGAAGTTCTTTCTAGGAATAATACTTGCACAGGTGATAGATCTAAATAAACCTCCCATCTAGCAAATCATGCTGTATTTGAGGTGGTGGTGGTGGGAAATGAAAAGCCACCATACTGAATTTGTTTCTCCATTGTAGTGGAGACTCAGTCTCCAAACTTCTTGCAGACTTCTCTCTTCTCATATATGACCTGCATGTCATATATGGCTGGACTGAGGCAGCCTCCTTGGCAGTAATTTTGTGGTATTTGGTGAGTTATGCTCAAACGTTTGAGGAATGAGACCTAGGAAAAGTTTCTAACTACTTCAGTTAATTTGCATCTTTGCAATAATTAGGGCAACTGTGCACTTCATTTTCAGGATAATAGATTTCGGTCAAATACTTACCAATAAGTTCTTATTTTTAGTCATGATGTACTTTTCAAAGACATGAAAGATTCAGTTGACTAGCTCTCCATCTAGCTTGCTAAGTGATTTCTCTAGCACTCTTATAATTACCAACTGATATCCCTCCAGTTCTTCAGTAAATGTTTGAAACATTTTGTGGTGTCTGTTTTTTTTGTACTTAGTTTCTCAAAAAGCTTCAGTCAAAAAGTTTGTCTCTAAGGCATGTTCATATTGTGTTGATCTAGATTTTTTGTCCAGTATTTGTTGTGTAAACATTATTGATGGATTTAAGGAATCTGAACTGACAGTGAATGCTAAGAATTGTGTTCTTAAAAAAAAAAAAAATTCAGTGACAGAAGGGAGAGATTGAATGATAGGAGATTTTGATAGCATCTTGAACAGGACAAATTGCTGGCATCCTCTCTTTTCTGTAAGAAGTATCTCTTGAAGGCCCAGTGGGATTAAAAATGTTTACTCTTGACTTCTGCAATATAAAAATAAAAAAGTGATTAAAATTTAAGTAGTCTTGAGAGATTTTCTCTGTCTAATTTCTTGAACGTTGGTGTCTATTAAAACTGGATCATTGCATAATGCTGTTGTGGTAAGTATTACTGCATCACCTTGTTCAGCAACCAACAGAAATAAGAGCACTAATTTTTGTATAAATAGTCTAGCAATTGATCTTCTAAGTTTTATAAGATATTATGGTTCTATCATGGTTTCCTCTTGTTCACATAGTTAATATAATATAATCATGAAATGTCCCCTTTGCAAGATGAAACTTGGCATCCAATTACTTACACCAGAAGGACATGGATATATTTTTTTATATATTTGGAGGTTGTGGAATGGTTTAGGTAGATATAATGAGGGAGGCAAAAAAGTGGTTATTTTGTTGCTTTAATGTTTGTTTTTGTTTTGCATATGGAAAAATATGTATTTTTTTAAAAAATGGCAGCTGGTGATACAAACTTTTGGTATTGAAATTTCTTTCAGTATTTCAGGAATATTGATACTTTTGCAAATGTACTGCAGTTACACAGTAACTACTTTTAATAGCAGTTAATAAAACTGAATCTGGATTCAGTATTATCAATTACAATGAAGAAAAAGAAACAATGTTTTTTTTACATTAACTAAGAAGCCATTCTCATCTCAATTAAATTAAAATGGCATACCACCGGTACGATACCAAAGTTTTTCTGTTTGCTTGCACTGAGAGTAGATAATAGCTCTTTTAGGATTCCTATTAATAAATAGTACAAGTTCAGATGTGTTTTGAATAGTGTGGAAAATAGTCATATTTTAAGGTGGGGTTCTTTTTTTAAATGTTTTTGTGTTATGTGCATTAAATCCCAATCCAAACCCCATTGAATTGGATCATGCTGTAGTGGGCCAAACTCTGTATTTGTTGCCAACCCAAAACTCCTGCAGATTGTGGAGACCTTTCTGGGTGTTCAGGGAGTCCAGAACTAGATTTGACATTTATATAAGAACAATTTATTAATTAGGCTCCATTTTTCTCTGTGTGTATCCTAAGCAGCTGACAAGATGGGAAGGAAGGTTGGGAAGCAGATGTGCTTGCCTTATGTTATCTCTATACATTCCCATCTTAGGATGTTGCATGCCATGCATAGAGAGCCATGGAAGTAGTTTTTTATTGTAGTCTTTCTAGTTCTCATCTGAGCACAATAGCATTAAAATTGTTAGTGAGTTTATGCCTCCTCTGCAGATCCAAATGTTCCCATTCCCTGTAATAAAAGGGCCGACCTACCTAACCATCCTCAGTCTCTCTCTCCTTCAATGTGGTCTTTTTAAAAAGGTCAGAGAAAAGGGCCATTGTGGATGTGAAAAGGCAATATATGTAAAGAGTTCATTTACGGGTATGTAACCTTTCTTTTCCTCTAAAGGCGGGCGATAGTGTTTAGAGCTGAACAGTGATGTAAGCGTGTGGGGGAAGCTTGTTATTTACTAGCACAACACTTAAGTTTACAGCCTCTTTGAAGCAGTTTCTCATCACCATATTCATTGCTTTAATAAAGTAAATCTTTGACTCTACTTAATCAGTAACTGTCTGTCACAGCACACTTTTTTTTTTCTGTTACGGAAAGCACTTAATGATTTCCTTTCCCAAATGCTCCCCAATCCACCAAAAGGTTTCCTTTTCCTGTAAAATATTTATTTTCAAGCTCTATTTTAATGTATTTATTTAAGTAAGTTTATTATTGCGTTTTTGTTGTTGTAAAGAAAGATAGTTAAAATTGATAAACTGGGAAGAAAAAGGAAATTATTTTAAATGCCTTTTAATCTCTTTAATTCCATTTTACTTATACTTACTTGAATCCATTTAATTAGTGTCCCTATTAGTAAGCATATGTTAAATGCTACTTTCAGTTTAAAATCTGTGTGGATCGGGATTCAGTTGTCTGTAGATGAGGCGCACATGAGCCTGTTCTTTTTCTTTTTTTTCTTTTGAGTCTTTGTACAGTATTAAATCACAAGTGTAACTTTGAAAACCTGTTTTGGGTGGGAAGGGTAATAATAAACACATTCTTACTGGTAATTAAGCTATAAGAGGCGCTCCATCACCTATAAAGAAGCAAAAATAATAGTCTTAAACTTTAAACAGATAATACTGTTCTGATTTTCTTCCACTGACTAGCAGAAAAAAGGGCATATCTTCTGTAGAGGGAAAAAAGAAAATCAGAGTTCACTGAGACCATAATGTAAAGATTGTGGATCTTAAGCACTGTAATTAGTGTAACTAAAAGGGAGATTTATGTCGTTGAAATCATGTAGCTTGTAAAAAATAATGCATTGAATTTCATGCAGTTAAATAGTCTCATTTGCACCTATATTTGTATCACGTAATAGTCTCTCTTGCACATACATACTCTCTTAAGCATTTCCAAGCCATTAAAGAGTATTCTAGAAGAAAAAAAACCCCATGATCTTGTTTTCCTTCATGTGGCCTTTGTTAGTGTGAGTTTAAAGTTTATAAGATAAATCAAACAGTTATAGAATTAAAAAAAAGTTGAGGATTAGAAGGTATACAGAGCCAAATTTTCAATGGGGCTTTAATTTGTCATCTTCTGGCTTTACACACAATCGTGTGTATGTGTTTGTGTACCGGAGTGTATAGGTGTTATAACTTGTCATTTTCATGCACAGCTACATACATGTGCCCATGCAAAATTAGGCCCTACATCATTTCCATAATGACCCACATGATCTATGTATCTGTCCTAATGTATATTTATACATATTTAAACATTTAAAACCTATAGGTGATTTCCCACCCCAAAACTGGATCACATTCTATGCATTCATCTTGTGTGTGTCTTGAGATTGAAACCAGAAATTATTTGTTTTTTGTGTTTTTGATTGTCCTGGATCTAAACCCCCTGCTCCTCACCATGGTGCTGTGGGAAGGCTGAAGGCTCAGTCCACTTGGGGACCCCATCATTCATGTGGATTTAGCTCAGGATTTCTAGGCCACCCAGCTTGTGAATGATTCTGCTTATACAACTAACTACGCTCCCTTGATCCAGTGTGTGTTTGGATTGTGATTGGGGAAAATGAACATTTTGGTCAAGTCACGGACCAGCTGTTATCTCCCATGTCTTGAGGTTGGGGCTCACTTCTCCTATTAGATCAAATGAACGAGCACTTCCAGAGAGCTCTGGGCAAGACAGACCTCTCTGTCAGATTGATAGGACTTTATAATAATCTCTTGTCCACAATCAACAATTATAAATCTGCTCTGCTTGTGTATTGGACAGTGTTATCCTGAAGTACTGAGAATATTTCATGCCCCTATGGGCCAGTGCCTGCTTTGGCTGGTGAAGGTTGAGACCATTGGCAATGGGGGATAAGCAGTAATTCTCTTAGGTAGGACAGTTTACTATTTCCCTGAAGCAGCTGTTGCCCAAGCAGCCATAATCTGGCCAATTATTCTCCAGTAACTATTTTTCCATTTTTGGTTAAGATTATTGAAAAAGTTGTTGTGAGTATCTGATTGGGTTGTCAAAGTTGGTTCAGGCCAGGATGTGGTTCAGAGATTACTGCTGAGCCACACTCTGATCAGATAAACAGGTCCAAATGACTTTTTCAGAGTTGTTTTGAGGCAATCTAAAATGGATTTTTATTTGTAAGTTTAATTACTGTTTGATAACTTTTGGGATTCCTGATGACATCTCAAAGTGATTGTTGCCTGTTCCATTGAGCTCCAAATAGAATAGATATAAGGAGTCAGGTTCATATTTGCCATCGTTGACTCGCCAGCCATAGCGTCTTCTCTGATTTCTCTCATAGAGTTCTGTCTGACTTTGGTATCACAACAGAGAACTTTGGCTTCATCTCCTGGCCCAAGAAATATGGGGAAGGGGCATATTACCAGATGGTGCATGCTGAAAGATGTTATAGAAATGCAAAGCCTCTCTCTCTATCCTGTCTATTTGCAATCAAAACTACAAAGGGATATTCCTTAATTTACAGAGCCTTCATTAATGACCAAGCTTATTATTTTGCTCTTGTTAATTATGAAATAACATTTCCAGTGAGTTTGCTTATTATAATAGTGGGTTACAGAATAAGTTTTTTTTTATCTATTTGCTATGTCCTTCCCTTTAAAACGGAACTACCTCTTAAATGCAATAGTTGTATCATAGACAATGGATTTAACCCCCCCAGCAATTTGGAAATATCTCCATGCATGCTGTGTTTGGCTCTTTCAGCTTTTAGTTTCAAGCACTATGGTGTTTATATATAGACACCATTATCTGAATGCTTAGCAAAAGAACAACAGGACAGGATAGAAAAAAATATGCAAAGAGAAGAAACCTGGGTTTTATTTTTTGGACACTTTCAAAGAATTCAGTACGAAGCAAATCTTCATTACTGGCATAGCTGTAATGTATGCAGTGTAATGCTTTATTATTGCTACTACAAAACTGCCATGATTAGAACGTGCTACAAGCAGTCAACCCATTGCTGTATATTTCCAATCCCTAATTTTACAGATACTGTAGCACATAATGAATGCCGTAGTTTCCTTCTGTATTTTTTTTGCTTCATAAGCTAGGTGTACTTAGATTTTCAGTTTATCTGTCAAGTGATGGAAAATACTCCTTAGCTCTTTCACACCTCATTTAGCATGAAGAGTTTAATGTGACAAAGGAAAATTAGTTGCTTGTTTTTGTTGTTTTATAATTAAGATCTCAGTTACAGAATGAAAAGCTTTAAAGTTTGTTTAATTTGTGTATTTGCACAGTTCAGATAACTTTCTTGGAGCTTTTAATTAAAATGTAAAATTGAGTGTCAGACACTCCAAACTTTTTTTTTTCTGAATTTGAAAGGAATGTTTTTAAATACTCTGGGTACTGAAAAATTTGGAGGAAAAAACATACATAATATATATGAAAGTATAAAATAAATACAATATAAACAACTAAAAACTATACTATAAAATCAGGAACACCAATATGTAGATCAACCCTGAATTGCTTTCCTCTATATTTTTGAGACATGGGCTATTAAGAGTTCTATCCAGTCACCTGGACTGCTATAGGAATTGATTTTTCTACTGAGATGTTTTAGCACAGTGATTAATGTCTGTCATAGGATTTCATTCTTTAAATCCGGTGGATTTTTCTTAGGGAAAAATGAGGCATGCTCTCAAAATATAATGGGAAATGAATTGAATGGGGGTAGGGAGTTTTTTTGTGAGCTATCAGGGAAAAGAAAACCCTAGGGTCCCTTTAAGGAATGCCCCCCCTTTTCTCCCTCCCCTCCTTGTAGTGCTCAGCCGCCTCTTGGGCTGGGGGGAGGAGGGTATCCCTAGCTGATTGGCTGGGTTGAAGAGCACAGCAGAAGGCCATTGGCTGCCACATCTGAAGGGAGGGCTTTCCCTTTGTCATTCTGCACTTAAGAGAAACATGTTGCCCTCTCCCCTACTCAGAATTAGAGTAGATTTCCAGGGCTTGTTGTGGGCAAATTGTTTTTGGGGGGCTGAGAAGGAAGTTTTCCATCACTGCCTGATTGTCTTAGATGGTGTGAGATTTTCATCTTTTCTCATCAGCCCCAGGCAGATTAGAAGGTAAGGTGTTTGTTGGAAGTTGAAAGTGTTCCTAATGCAGGTGCTAGTTTAATATGGCTGTAACTCCTGAATAAGCTGGAATTGGAATCAGAAGAGGGCATCTCCTAAAGAAGGTGGGGAAAGAGGCCGGAGCCCCCCAGGCCATCAACTTCAACCCTCCCCTTGTATGTTGAGGTCTCAGAAATGATGTTGGGACAAAGTTAAAGATTTGGAGGTTAGGGGTCAGCGGCTGTGGGTTGCCCTCCCTCAGGTCATATGGATTATTGAAGTAAGGATGTGCATTGCTTGGTTATTACCAGGTAGGCTACCAGATGTGTTAAGTTTAAAAAACAAAAACAAAAAAACAACAACGTTGCAGCCTGGTAAGCCACATTATTGGTGTCAGGTCTTGTCTTCCTGGTGCATCCAAGAGAATAATTAGGCTTGTATGCAGTGTTGTTGGGGCAGTGTCGGTCCCAGGATATTAGAGAGATAAGGTGGGTGAGGTAATATCTTTTACTGAACCAACTTTTGTGGATATGAGAGAGAAACTTTGGAGCTACAAAGAGTTCTTCCTCAGGTCTGGGAAAGGTACTCAGAGTGACAGCTAAATATAAGATCAAACAGATAGTTTAGCATAAGTAGTTAGCACGTATTCTAAGGGATCGTTCAAGTTAAAGTGGCCCATTAACACCCCTGTAGTCCTAGAACAAAAAGGGGGTTAGTGGGTTACAGATTATTGTAATAAACCATAAAGCTAGTGTCTTTATTAAGACATGATTTTTAGTGTTTAGCAAAGTTAAGCATGTATGCTCCCAGTCTCATCTTTTAAAAGTGTTGTGCAGGTCTCCTTTGCAGATGAGGAGTAATAGGTCAGATATAGATTGATTACTTTGTGCAAAGTGTTCACCCACATGTGATAGGGTGTTTTTGTCTATCATTTTCTTTATGAGTTCATGCGAGAGAGTAGTGTTTGTTTGGTTTCCCCCACATAGTTGTTATTGGGGCAATTAGTGCAGTAGATGAGGTAAGCCCCATATTGTGATAGTCATGTGTAGGGCTCCTGGGTGTTGATCACCGTAGCAATGGAGATATGTCTGCAGGTTTTGCATCTGTTGTTCTGGCAGGGTTTGGTGCTGCTTTGTGTTGATTGTCCACAGACCAGGAAACACCAACTATCTATACTATAACATTGCCTAGAGTAGTAATAGTTTAAAATATTACATTAGTCTAAAATAAACCAGTAAAACAGGCAAAATCTATTTAGAATCTAAAATACAGTTGTGATGGCACGCACAAGGACTTGGCTCTGTTAGTTTTAGTGGTGATATATTAACACAGTGAATTATATGAAGTATGGACAAATTTAGTTTACAATTCTGAAACATGGAGATGTGTAACTTGAAGATGCCTTCGTTTTCAAACAGATAGTTTTACTTAAAATTGATTAGTAGCAATTCACAACAGCTTGCCAAATCGCTAATGGAAGCTATTTGATTCAATTCTGTCATTATTTAAACACCATTTCACTGCATATAGTTTAACCAGAGAAGAGTTGCAGCCTTCAGCCAGTAATTTATTTATTATTCTTTTTGTAAATATTTTTCAAGTCCAAAAAAACCTTAAAAATGCCTATATAGTGAAAGTTGTGTTCAGTATGTGGGTGCTTCAAATGGCTAATTTGAAAAATGTCACAGTATTAGTTTTCACTTACGTGTGTCAAAAAGATTTTATATCTACATGTCAGGAGTTTTTTTTTTGATTTTTTTTGTGTGGAGTGTGCATTTAATACTAAATTACAACTTGGATTCTGCTGTTAACTAAGGATCCTATTCAGCAGAAAATATATGCAGGTTTTTGCAGAGGGGAATCTGGCTCCCATGCCCAATGAAGTGATACAGAGGGGAACTCTTCTTGGCCATGAAATCACTTTTGTCAAGATGTGGATGTGCATTCCAAAAAAGGAGTTGCTAAAGGCGGAGGCTTTGGTTGCTTCCTCCTCCCTCTGCAGAACTGTATTCCATTGCTGAAAAAAACATCCAAAATAAGTAGTTTGGGTTATTTAGTTTCAAAGTCAATCCTGTTAACTAGTGAAGTGATGACATAATGCCCTAACACCACAAAAAGATGTACATCATTACTGTTTTGATACTGTTGGATAGGATTTTGCACATCCAACTGTATGAAGAAGCAGTCTGTCTCTTAATATGGCACTTTGCCTACACACCTAGTGGTCTGCCAATTGCAGCTGCAAAGGTGCCAACCAAATAGGCATATAGAAAGGTGCAGTATAATAAAAAAAATGCAAGACCTGCTATTCTTTAGAAGAAATAATAAATTGTAATCACTTCTGCCAGGCTTTAATGGCTTCCAGGGGGGACTTGAAGAATCCATGGCACGTCTTGAAAACTGTGGAGGATTATTCTGCTGTCCTTACTAATATTTCTTCTGTTTTAAAAAAAATATTTGAATGTTTGGTGCTCAAATATGGCAATGGATTCTGTGACGGGATCTACTGTCTGTCTGGAAGTTCACCATCCCATCACTGGCTTTTAGTCATTGGAGTTTTATATGGAAGGTGACCTGGTCAAGTATGCCTAAGACATCTGACTGACTTATGTCATTGATGTGTGGCAGTATGTTCTGGGAATGTGAGTTTGGCTGGAGACTGTAGGGTTCTTTCCCCACAAAAACTTGATTCAAGCCTAGCAAGAGAAGTCTGCAATAAGGGGCGGGGGGTTCCAGAAAATGGAATTCCAGCCAGTGGATAGGGTGCTGCTGCTTGTCCCAGTTTGGACAACAAACTCCTGGCAGCGTAGAAAGACCCCTTTGAGGCTGTCTGGAGAAGAGGTCCAGCTGATTATGAAATTTGGTACCCAGAAAAGTGAAGGGGAGAAAGTGTGAACTCATCACATGAATTTATGGAAACTCTGATAGGCACAGAAAGATCTCTTCAGTGATCCTGAACATTAACTAAATAACTTAACTTCCCAGTATCCCAAAGCAGCAGGGCTGGGTGATATTCCCTTGGAAGAGGAACCCAAAGATATGAAAAATGGCAAGTCTGTAATATAGAAGATGACTTTGGATAGGTTTCCTCTTCTGTGCCAAGGAAAACTTTGGTGGTAGTTAAGTCTGATCTGAAAAACAGGGTTTTTTCCCCTGCAGAAAATGCAACTGAATGTATGCTAGGAGAATGTTAAATCAGCTACCTAGGATATATTTGATAGGGAATGGGCAAATCTGACCTTTGGTGAGAAAAGTGGAAGCCTTAGTGGGGAAGATCCACCAAACCCTCAAACAAAATTGGAAATCTGGTTCTTTTGTAGTATTGCTGGATAGTCTCAGCAGTTGGTGCCACCTTTTTACTTCATTTTCTGTAGTCATAATAGATGTACAGAACAACTGGGTCTTAACCAGATTAATTGGTCTAAGAGCTATGACCAACACTTTAAGGCTAATACATAGTTCTTCATAGTCACCCAACCATGCACAGTCCATTCTTCAAAAAAGAATTAGTTTTATAAATAGATACCTCAGAGAGAACTCTTTCAGCCATACTATTTCACCTATCTGACACATATAGGTGTCAGGGGAAAACACTTACCTAGTGGAACCACTTCAGTGTGGGGAAGGAGTGCTTGGCAATCTGAGTGGTGGAGAGCTGAAGATTTACCTTTTCATTCTGATCTTGAATCTTGCATTCCCTGATGATTATGAACTATCGAAGTGGTCAATCCTTGGCTTGTCAATGCCATTGGTTTTATATACATCATCATCTGGGGAAGAAAATGGTAATGTTGATTTATTTTTTTTGGATTCTATGGGCTATTGGAGCTTTTGTAACTGTGTGTGTGTGTGTGCCAACTGACATGCTCACAGAGAAGACGTGTGTGATGGCATATGCTACCTGTCTGTCTCTCAGGATGACTCTGGATACTAGGTCCTCCCAAGAAGAGTCGGAACCTTCCCGAACTTGAGTTTGCTGACAGAATTTAGGGACTAGATGGGAAAGGGTTATGGGTCTGGGAGGTTAAGCCAAGCCCAGCAGATTGAGCCCAGGTGGAGCTCATCATGCAGCCAAATCCAGCAGATGGAATTGAGTCTGAAAGATATTTGGTAGGCAGAGAAGGATGCCAATAGGAGATTCAGTGGAGGAAGCAGAAAATGTTTTGGAAGAAAATAGCAGAGCCTGAACTTCCCCACAGGTAGTTTTGTTTTACATGGCATCACCTTCATTTCATTTGCTTAGTATCATTAGGAGAGAGAAGCCAATTTTTGTAGTGGCTAAAGCTTGACATTTGCAAATTATACACTCTATAAGCTTTCATGTGGTCTCAGATGCAGAAGTGTTCCCATTGTGCAGAACAGTTTCTAGTAAAGAAATGGTCTTTCATGGAGAGTCTTTCAAAGACTGAGCCACTATCTTGCATTCTCTATCTCTCAGCCCTTATCACTGTCCTAATGAAGGTTTCAATACTTTCTTTGGTAATGTAGTTTGAGTAGGGCCAGATGACACAGCACTTGTACTTCTCAGATATCAACACAGTCTTTTTTGGGCAAGATTAAGAAAATGTATTAATAAACAATGTGACAGCCTCACTCTCCTGAAAGTGTGTGGGGGTAGATTTGTTTTTGTTGTTTTGTTTCTCTTCACTTTGCAAATAGAGACTACTGCATCTCCAGAGATTAAAGCCTTCCAACTGGTGAAATGATACTCACATGAATGAGAATAGTTTTTTTTTCCCTATGAATTCTTCTTTTATCCTAATAAATGAAGTTTAGGCAAACAATGCCTCTAATCATATCAGGAATATTAATTCTGGAGGAGAAAGAAATGGAATAGGAACTCTGCTTCTGGAGATCTAGCATTAGAATTTTGCTGTATCCTGAAAAGTAACTGTTTTATTATGGGAATATTTAGTTTCTGAACTCCCCTATACTAAATAGGTAGTTAAAAAGTAAAGTTTTACCATTAAAGGTATTTTCTTTCCTTTCCACTTTGATACAGTAAATATATTACAGATATTCTTTTGTTAGTTTGACATGTAGTTTTGAAAATCTTGTAAACTTTTAAAATTAAACTTACGATAGGTGAGTTACTGAAGGTTTTTACATACTGGACCTTGCCTTCTCAGTAACCAATTTTTTCTTGTTTCAAAACTCTCATTAATTTTTCACAGGCTTGTGATGGATAGTTTTTATTTATTCACGTCTGAGGTTCTGTTGTGTGAAAAGGACTCATTTTATAACATTACATATTCATGGCTTGGGATAGATGGGATAAAGAACTTATTATTAATGTGTCACAATGGGAAACTTACTCTAGGTTCATTTGTGAACCTTGTTAAATTCGGTACGGTC
Source organism: Mauremys reevesii (assembly GCF_016161935.1). Taxonomy (NCBI): domain Eukaryota; kingdom Metazoa; phylum Chordata; order Testudines; family Geoemydidae; genus Mauremys; species Mauremys reevesii. Next base: position 32,074,060 of record NC_052638.1, read on the forward strand.
AGCAAACGGTACTGAAATTGTTGATACATTTTATTGTAAAAGGGCAAAGAGGTTCATTGATGCTTCCTTGTCTAAACAACACAGGTAAAATGGTTTCATTCCAGATGTATTTGGAACAGGGTGGCAGTAAAGGAAGAGTAGGAGCAAAAATGTATGTACAACAGTAGAAAAAAACTATACATATTACTCTTTCTTTTATCACATACATACTTTTAGGACTGCTGTTTGTCATGGTGTCTACTGACATCTGACATGTATTTAATATTGATGCAGTTTCTCTACAATTAACCAAATTCTAGTGTATTTTCATTATATGAATCGGTATCAATGTTTTACCAAATGTGTTTTTCAGTTCACAGCAAATTAATTTAGTCTATGAAGGCTTGTTGTAGCCATGTTTCACTGAGATTAAGGGGAACATTCTCCTCTTCATAATGTGGAATTCCACAGTGCAGAATTTTGTTACCTTCTTTTTGCATGCAGAATTCCCACTGATTTCAGTTGGATCCTATGTATTGAACATATGAAGAATATGCAGTGAAACTCTTCAGTACAAATGAAAGAGGATACATCTGGCCTAATATTCTAGCTATTTTATAATCTTAACATTTCACTTATCCTGCAGGAAGCAAGTGCATTTTTTTACAGGGGGTCTGTGAAATCCATCTTGCAAGGCCAGAAATCCCATACACGTTAGATGGAATTTTAAAGTACCAGCACTGCATGTGTTGCATGTATTTAGATTTTATAAAACAAGAGCTGTTCAATTAAATGTTTGCATATACCCATCTTTTAGATACAGAGAAAAGGGACAACAGGAAATACTTCTTTTACAAGTTGGGTATGTTTTTTGCAGCTTTTATGACGTAAGTAGTAAAGCCTATGCAATGAGGTCATTCTGTACTGGAAAACTGAAGAGATTTATACTAGATATACTCTAATACAATATGTTTTGTACAAAGAAAATGTTGTAGATGAAAATGTGGACATTTAAATTAATTAATACTATTTTGAACATTTGAGCATCTCCTTAAAATGCAGGGAACAGGAAATGGTCCTGGTTGACATTTTTTCACAAATGTTCTTTTTCTGTGGAAACAAAAAAGTGTATCACAAAAATAATTAGTTGTGATAAATAGCATTAAAGGACACTTTCAGCTTTTTGAAGCCAATAATATTAGATAATCTATAACAGATATTTTAACAAAATGTTTCAGTAATATAAAATGCTCATTTTTAACAGGGATCCCATTGGTGGTTCAATGGTATTATATTGCCATTTATACTAGAAGAGCGGAGAAAACTGTTGTCTATTAAGTGTTTGTGAGTGTGCACATATGCGTACAGTGAAATAATATCCAGTGTAATGTGCAGTGACAGTCAAAATTACAGCTTTTCTCTGCCGCAAGGGTAGTTCTCTGCCAAGTATAGTAATATTGTTGTAGCAGTGTTCAAGGTTGTCAGCAGTTCTGGGTTACTCTGTAGAGAGCCATAACTGTGTGTGGAAGCAAGGAGCTTCCTGTCAAGGGAAATACTATAATTTTGATATATATTTGTTGGTGCCAAACTGCAATTAAATAGGAGGCATTGGAAGAAGGTTTTATTTAACCAACTTGATTTTTTTGATTAATTAATTTAAAAAACCCACACACCTAGTATTTGTATGTTTTTAAAGAACAAACTGATCTAGTATTTGTCCATGTTTGTTACTCAATTGAATTTGGGCTTTATTAATTTTATCTAATATCTTGTCTTATATGGTGAATTAGTGCTTGTTGAAGATATGTGGCACATGCCACTGTTAACTTAGCTCAGAATGTTGGGGCTACGTTGCTCTGTTAATTTACTATAATGAAATTATATATTTGATAAGATTTTTTTTAAAATGTCCTGCAAACTCCCCCCCCCCCCCCAAAAAAAAAAAAAAGCAAAAAGCAGTGTATAGGCAAATGTCTGGTCTTCTGCAAAGTATCATCATAAAGAACTGTTAGTCTCTGAGGCCCTGATTCAGCAAGCTAATTAGATATGGACCTAACTTTCAGCGCTTCTGTAGTTACATTACTTGCACATTCAAAGTTGGGCATGCACTGAAAAATTGTGGACAAAGAATACACCTTTCATGTAGAGTCATTCACAAATTAAGGCCCTGATCCAGCAACATGATGTACATGGGTGCCCCCCCCCCCCTTCCAATTGACTTCAGTGGCTTCGGCTCCCATGCACAACATGTTGAAGGATTGGGGGCTTTATATCTTTTTCATTTTCCTGGAGTATATATGTCGAAAAAGTGCTTGCTTTTGTCTCTGTCTTTTTCAGTAAATACATATTGAGGAGAAAGTATTGTATTAAAAAAATTGTAAGCAATTTTTTACTGTTTTCTGCATTCACCTAAAAATAAAATAAATTCAGATTCTTCATATTGAGGGATTGAAATAGAAGGGAATAAGATTATAGGCTACTTTTTTCCTCAAAGAAAATTAGAGGAAAGGAACCAATTGGAATATTTCCATCATCAGGAATAAGATGTTCCACTGATTGTTGATTATAACCAAAAATTTCCCAGTCAGTTAAACCTATTCTAGAAATACAGTATGCAAAATTTAAAGGGAACAATTATAATTATAATACATAGTATAGATTACATACATATTAAAAAGCTACTGCTATATCTTCATGAAGTTCATTAGTTAAGCTAAATGCAAAATGTAATACTGCCGTTGCTACTTACAGTGGGGCCTTCCTCATCTCTATGCACACCTCTAGCCAATGACACACAAGTGCGGGCATTATGATGGCTAATTTGCAAAGGGAAAGGGCTATTAAAAAAAAAAGCAAAAGCTCGGGTTTGACGGGGATAAAAATATAGAAAATATTTGCGTATAACTTTATTTTTCTGTACCTGCTCACAATGCTTTGACATAGGACCTATTTCAGCCTGATTTTTTCCATCTGATAGTAGTGATTAAGCTTTTTTATGGCTATGAGGGCAGTAAACGTGGCCTCTACTAGGTCCACTTTGAATGTCACAGGCTAGAACAAACTGTGAAATAGAAAGCTGGGAGCTTCCTCTTCCAGAGATGAAACTTTTGCATCAGAGCTCTGTGGGAAAGAGAAAAAGGTGTGTCGTCATTGCAGATTCTGTACATTTTGTTCTTTGTTGCTGGAATTTAGTGATATTTTGTGAATTTCTATTGGACATAATTACAAAGTAGCTTCAATGTGGCCTGCCTTTAGGGTTCTGAGTAGTAAATTCTGTGTGTGAAATCCTGGCAGCATTGAATTCAATGGCAATTTTTGCCATTTACTTCAGTGAGCCCAGGATTTCACCCAGTCCCTTCAGTGTAAGGGCATTAGTGCTCAGAAAGTGGTCATGAAGGTCTTTGCACATATGTGGTCCTATACTTTAATCTCTCTGCTATATGATGTGTCACTAAAAGGTTTACCAAATATAAGGTCTTTCGGGACACTTGCTAATTTTTTTATTATTTATTTTTATTATTGTTACTATGGAATAAACATATTGCTCAGCAGGGCAGGCTATTTTTTTCATGCTTTGTTGTTGCAATTTGAAAACAGACACACTTTTCTTTAGCTCATGAAGAAAGCAGCATCTGTTCTTGGCTTCTTGCAGTTTTCATTCTTCAGACAATACGTTCAGAATTTTGAAACACTTAAGAAATCTGAAATTAAATTTTTTGTCCCTCCTTCAAAACAGTGGTTATCCTGTGACAACAGTGGGCTGAGCTAAATTCAGCAACATCAAGGAAGAGCTATAAAAGTAGATAGATTGCCCTCTAAGCTTCACTTTATTGGATATTGTAATTGACATATAGTTGTCATTTATAATCATCTGTCCATTTCTGTGAGTTGGGAGCAGTAAAGTTAATTGTGGCTGCTCATTTGCATTAATCTCACCTCTGAAGGGTACAGTAACCCATTAATATCATGTCATGATGAATTATCACAAATAACATTGAACATATTGATTAATGATCTCTGAGATTTGTATCTCGTTAAAACATTTTGTTAGCTCTTTAAACTTTTAAGCAGACAGTCAATGTATGCAGGAGAGGTTTAGAGATGACCGAAGAGGTGATGAAAAGTTATGGAATACATTTTGGGTCACTAATTAAAACTTAATAAAGAGGTTTCTTAACATTTTTAAAAAATGCCTTTCTTTGGCAAAGTAAGCTATGCAGCTTACCTGCTTTTTAACCATGAGAACTGTAATGCTATTGTCCACGAGGTAGAAAACAATAATTCTGCTGTGACATTAAAATTAAAACTAACAAACCAAACCAAACCCCAGGATATCAGTAGGTGAAGAAAGTGACCAAACTTCATGATTTAAAAAAACAAAAACAAACGAAAAACAGTCCAGTGTCTCAGTTTCTACCCTGTACCAAGAAAGATGGTCAAAGTCTCATCTAATCCACATAAAACTTTTCTTTTGCTTATTTAACATTAACCTGAAAATAATGAAAATTTAATGCTTTTTTCCCACTAAATTTTGAAAGTTCGATGTCTACGTTTTAGATAAATGGAATGCCAAACATTAGATCATTATATAATTTGGAATAGTTTGGCAATTATATAATTCTACACTTTGATTACAGTGTTTTAAAAATTTCACTGAACGAAAATACGTTATTACTGTAAGATAAAAAAACGTAAGGAACTTTATGAAGGTGTGGGGAAATTTGGAGAGTTCCAGAAAGCAATGATTGACATTTTAGTGCCGCATCAAAAAAGAAATTACTCCTCCTGGATGATTGGGTGAGTAGAGTTTTTTAAGGATCTATTAAATACTAGAAATTATTTAGTAGCATCATTTATCAAAACGGGATTCGTTGTCTCCTTACACAAGTGTGAAGATTATAATTGATTTGAGCCTTTCCAGTAGCTACTGACTGCAGTAGCTCCCCTCTCTACAGCCAAGGGCCTAAAATGTTCCTTTACTTGCTGTTTGCAGTGGTGTTGTAGCATTGTTATTCCCAGATATAGATGATGAGGTAAGGTGGATGAGGTAATATTTTTTTATTGAACCAACACTGGTGAAAGAGAAGCTTTTGAGTTTACAGAGACTTGAAGAAGAAGAGGTCAGTGTAAGGGCTTGGCTACACTTGAGAGTTGCAGCGCTGGTGGAGGCTTTCCAGCGCTGCAATTAGTAACTGTCCACACCTGCAAGGCACATCCAGCGTTGCAACTCCCTGGCTGCAGCGCTGGCTGAACACCTGGTCTGCTTGGGGTGTAGCGAGTGCAGCGCTGGTGATCCAGCGCTGCTCATCAAGTGTGGACACACACCAGCGCTGTTATTGGCCTCCAGGGTATTAGCAGATATCCCAGAATGCTTTTAACTAAATTACTCTCTTTGTTTTGTTATGCTGCCTCTCTTTGTTTTGTTGTGAACTCGGAGCTCCGGTGCTCCGGGAGCTGCTTATCTGAAAAACAAACACAGCTCCTGTTTGCTGTGATCAATCTGTACCTGACTGTGAACAATCAAATGAGATAACCCCTGTGAGGCAGGCAGGGAGTGAGTGTTTGCTTGACAGAAACAGCGGGGGCAGAGGGGAGAAAGGGAGTCCGTTGGATGCAGGCTGTTTGCAGTTAAGAGTTAAGGGTAAGGGATCTGGAACATTTTCTGATTTTGCAAGACAGGAAGCTAACACAGTGTTGGCTCCAAAAATCCACACACTCTCTCTCTCTCTCTCTCTCTCTCTCACACTATGCCCCACCCCACCCCCCTCTTTTGAAAAGCACGTTGCTGCCACTTGAACGCTGGGATAGCTGCCCATAATGCATCACTCCCAACAGCGCTGCAAATGTGGCCACACACCAGTGCTGGTAGCTGTGAGTGTGGCCACACACCAGCGCTGTTCCTACACAGCTGGATGACCAGCGCTGTAAACTCCCAGCGCTGCAACTCTCAAGTGTAGCCAAGCCCTTAAGTGTAAGCTTGTCTCTCTCACCAACAGAAGTTGGCCCAATAAAATATACTATTTCACCTACCTTGCCTTTTCTTTTTGTTAAGCTGCCAGTATAGTCCTCTCCTTCAACTTAATTGGCTGCTACAAGCAATCATTTTTAGTGCTCTCCCAGTGTCACTCACATTAGATTTCTGAGCTCAGGAAGCTGATGCATAGCATACAACTCTTCCTGAAGTTCGAGCTGCTTCATTCCATTACCTTACCTCACACTATTTTTACTAATCCAAAATGAGACTAGCCAGTTAGCTAAAATTCTTGAGTATCCCATGGGGCTCCTCAGTGCAAGAGCCATATATAATCTTAGGCTTCTAACTATTTCTGCTGTTACTTAGCATGAAATACATATCACCTGCCGCATACCCAAGTAAACAGGCTTTGCATAAGAGACCAATATGAAGATTTTGGGCAAAGAAAACCATCTTCACTAACTTGGAGACATGACATGAGGCACCTTCGTAGATGTGCCATGACTCCTAGTACCTTGGACTTTAGTAGATGGCACTGCCGACAATGGCTTTTCACCCCCTCCACATGCTGGGATTGCAGCCAGTGGATCAGCACATTTCACTAACCTCTCTCATTGCCATTGCCTCTTGCCAGTCCATAATGCCTTTCCATAATTCCATGGAAAGAGTTGCCCTGGAGTTTGCCTCAATAGTACATAGGAGTCTTTGAAGAAAAAAATTGCATTCCAACCTTACCTTACCATTGGCAGCTCAGATTTATCGTTGGGGTTCCAGAAGACAGTGTGTGATATTCTATACCACAGAAGCGACAATACTGTTGGCTGCAGAGTGGGAAACAAAGTGGAAACAATCACTCTTAATCAACTTGCTTTTATTGGTGTAAGAAAGAGCCGAAACAACATGGGAAGAGATTTCTGTGCATAATATTTATTTTGAAAAAATAAAACAATCACTTCAATTTCATATTAAATCACTTAGGAAAATCAGCCATTTTATTATTCAGTTAATTTAAACCTTTCTGTTTGTCACCTAAAGTGTGCTCAGCGAATAATGCATGTTGTAGGGTTTGGTTTTGTTTTTTTTGTCCAAAGAAGTGTGTGGGGAACACAAAGTGGGTTCATTTCTACTCATGGTATTAATTCTTATTCATTCTAAAAATCTGCTAACGGAAATATTTCCATTCAGCTCATTAATCAATTGTGATTTTCATTCCCTTGTTTTGTAAAAGCTGTTGCAATAAATATTTTTTTTCACAAAGCGAAAATCCAAGAGATGGATGCAGTAAGCGTAATTAATAGCACCCAGTTACAGAAGATCAGCAAGTTTCTGAGATTCACATGCTGCTTTACCATATGGCTGCCCAGTAGGCGAAAAATTTGATTAATGTTTTTGAAGTAGATTTTTTCAACAAATATTACAGCCCCAGATGAGGAATTTTACTTTCTAGTGTTGCTAGACTTAACTAAAATAACAGATCCTTTGATTTAGAGCTAAATAATATTTGATCCAATGAAACGTAACATTTGCAAAAAGAATTACAGTTCTGTTATACACAGAAAGAACAGATATTGTCTTTGTTTTTAATTCAGTCCAAAATGATTAAAATTTCATTGTTAATTTAAAAAAAAATTGGTTGTGATTTAAGATAGCAATACCAATGCATGTCTATCATAGGAAGAATATTTTTTTCCCAAAAGGAAAATAATTTGACAATAATATAGTTAAATTGATTTATTTGCCAATACCATATCACTTCCTGGTTCCATATGTACAAGATCAAGGTTGAGTGGCTTGTTGAGAAATTGATAATTTCATTAGGATGTTACCTTAAACCAGTTTACAAGACAAACTGCATAGTTTATTAACTGCATTTATTAAATATTATCAGAACAATTGTAGCTAGCGGTTAATCATTCAATAATAGACATTCCTGAATATGTTCGCTTAAAATAAAAAAAGTTTGCAAAAAAGTGCATCATAAGAATGTCACTATTTCATGTTGAGTGTTCTCATGTGAAGCTCACACACAGGAGGAAGTTCTGCTTTTCTCACAAATTTTCAGTTTAATAGAAGGAACATCAGCAGCTGGCGAAGTACAGATTCAGGGTGCTGAGCCCGAAATGGAATGGAGAAAAGCTCTGAATGGAAGTCTTGCTGAGCTTCCAGAGTACTAAAAGGTAAAGCATTTGACCTAACATTAGCAAAACAACTTTGCCAGTTTGGTTTCTTCGAATACCTCATGTAATGCTGAGGTTCCAAGTCTGATGAGATGCTAAAGTTGAATGAGTGAGGATTTCTAAATTTAAAAAGATACAACATTATGGAATTGTTACAATATATCAAATTAGAAATTGGTAACCGAATTTAAAAAGTATGTTAATGTGAAAATATATTTCGATTTGAGTGGCTGAAAATTTTCCCCAGATTAAGTTTCTTGGCACAAAGATGTTGTCAGTACTGCTTAATTTGTGGGAGTGAGTGGGAACTCGAAACCAAAAAGACAAAAGAAGAATGGAAGGTACCCGTTATGTGGATTAGTCTAAAGAAACCTTTCACCTTTGGCAATTCTAGATAGTAAGTGACAGTAGGTGGTGTCCAGTTGCATTAGTTTGTGTTAAACATCATAGAAAAACAAATCACAAAGAAGGGTTTGAAGATGTTTATTTTGGAGGATATGAACATCAAGATGTCAGATGCTGTAAATTAAGAGATAATCGATGACAAAGAAACATGTCCAAAACTCGTCGTCCTAACTTAGTAAGACTTGCTGGATTGTTGTATTTTTTTTGAGATAGGGTAATTAATTAAATTGATATGAACTTCTCAGGGTTGCTTTGTTTGAAGACTGGCTCTAATGTTCTTTTTTGTTTTTTGTTTCACACTATCACATTTATTACAATTTGGACAAAGTATCTGAACATTCTTATTAAGTTTTTCTTTCTGTATCTTTTTGTTCTTGTCTATATAGATTGTTAATGTTTTGTAAGTCAGAGCACATTTTATCCCAGAACTTGCGCTAAATTGTGCCATCATTTTCATTCTGTTATTAAATTGCATGTTCACCTAATGTGCATGAAGGGTTGTGAATCAACTCTTCAAGAAACAAAACTGAGAGATTGGATTTTTTTTTTAAATAGTAGAACTAAATTCTTAGTTGACTGGGTGTCTGCAGTGGAAGCTTATTCAAAAACTATATGATTCAATTTCTAATACCATAGGATGCATTTATAGTTAATCTAAAAAGACGTTTTTCCCTTGTAATGATGGCTTGCTTTCTATTTTCTTCACAAAGGGACAAAGCTTTCCTGTTAATGTTCACAGTTTTAACTATTTCAGAGTTATTGGTCTGCTGTAAATCTGTCAGGAATGTCTGTAAAGGATTGTCTGTATGAAGAGGCTGTAGAGTGGTCAGTCTAAAAAGCTCCTTAGAGTAGTACTTTGAATTTTAAATCACACATGTAATTCAAAGGTAATGTAACTTGCAGTGTTGGACTTCAGTCCATTCAGTTAAATGGAGAAAAATGACTGACGTAAGGAATGAGTTATTGATTCGTTGTGGGAAAACGACTTCTGTAATATAGGAAGTATGGTAAAAGGAACAGCTTAATTATTTAGGGAGCACTGTTGAAAAAAGTGCTTTTGCAGCACTGCAAATTGTCTAGATAGGAATTGTACAACAAGGCTTTTTAATAATTCTTTCTTAAAGGCAAATTATGTGGGTGATTCTTTTTTTTTCTTCTAAGACAAAACTCATATTTAACTATTTTGTATTCGTACAGCTAAGCCATCATAAACAGATAATGAAATAAAATTGAAATTTCATTCTAAAAGTTCCATGCACAGCATCTCTGACATTTTCTATATATTTACAATTGCTTTGCATAACTTTTTATAGGAAACTTGACCACTGAGAGTTGGGTTTAACACACATGGTTATTCTGGAGCTGTTTAATGGTAATATGAACTTTTTTTAACGTGAGTTTATCAAATAAATACTTGAAAAGCTGAGATAGGTACCAATGGATATTTTAAAATATGGCATTTGAAAATTTATAAAATGTCAGATAAGATATTTGCTTTGGCTCTTTCCAGCTCGTGTTTCTTTTGATTAAGTGTGTATCCTTTGCTTAAGGACCACAGTATCATGTTGTTTTGACTGCAGTTCACAATTTTGGCAGCATTTCAGATAAACAGAATATTTGTGGTTAATTGATTGAACATGTTCAACAATTATAATTATATTAAAACCTTAATGTGCTTGAACATTTGCCCACTGCAGGCTGCTAATGTGTTATAACTTATATTTCAGTCTTTAACTGAGCTAGCTTGTAGCTGGTATTCAGCAAAAGCAGACATATAAGTAAGTTTTAAGTGGTAAATTTATTAAAATGGCACCAGTATAGTTAAGGGTTTGTCAGTGTTTCCATTATATAGGTCTTTACTTTCAAGAGTTTATAGCTCAGCCATAAAAATTTGCTCCAAGCTGAAGCTTGACATCCAAACTTTCAGCTTAGAAGTTAATATTTTTACAGATTTTCAAGAATACTGGTTTGGCCTTTTATCAAAGCTATATGAATGAAATAAAAAAATCAGTTTACCTGCATTTGATGCATTGCCAAGGCTGCAGTACATGAGAAACACATTGCAATGTAGTTAGGAGAGAGGCAGCAGGCCGGGTATATAATTATAAAAGAATTTAAGGCTGGAATTTTCAGAGAGAGGCCTAGTAAAACTAGGTGTCCATTCCCATTGACTTTCAGTGGGAGTTGGGTGCATAACTCCCTTTGACGCTTGAAAATATCAGCCTATAATTCTCATTCTGAACTTGGTGTATTTTGGATGTGTGTGTACTGGGTGGCTTTTAAATTAGTTTAAACTGGAAGATGAGATCTGAATTCTGAGTATGAAAGACTAATATACTTACACTCTTTCCCGTTAGCTAGGTAATTCCTCTAGCTAGAAATGCCTCATCAGTCACTGTTATCATGGCATCACTGTTTCATAAGTCCAAGTTTTGTTGCAATTTATCTTAAAGATAAAAAAGATGTCAAAGCTCATTGTGAGTCCCCGCAAAGAGAAATTGATGGTCAGAGGTTAGAGCACCAGCTTGGGATTCAGGAGACTCAGATTGTTGTGGACCAGGAAATTCAGACAAACCTTTGGTGGTTTTTAGCATATGTGCAATGTGCCACCTGAATTTGGTCCGCTGGTTGGATCATTAGCTTCCTTGGCTTGGGCTGGGTACTGACAGGGAGTGCGGTGTGACCGCTGATCCATGCTCTCTGGGGTACAATTTTCAAAAATACCTTCATGACTTAGAAATCTCAGCCACATTTTCAAAGTTGACAGCCATTTAAGAGCCTAAGTCCTACTCATTTTAAAAAGGGGTTTAGGCTCCTTAGTTCTTAAGTCACTTTTGAAAATGAGATTCAGGTTCCTGAATCACTCAGGCACTTTTGAAAAGTTTACCCACAGTCTCCATCTTTCAGTTTTCCATCTGTAAAATAGGAATAATGCCATTTCCTGAACACAGAGGAGTGTTGTGAATATATCTATTTTAAAGTATTGTCAGGCACTCAGCAACTATGATAATGAGTTTCCATATAAGTACTTAGATGGAAACATTTAATTGTTGGGATCTGATTCAACAAATGGATACAAAAGTATGGATATCAATTGGACTCTGGTGAGAACAAGGGCCTATACTTGCAGTTCCTTCTGCAAAATTACTGTTAATTTCTGGTAAGGATTAATTATCCAGAATGTTGAAAAATATGACTAACAATTTCATATAATTTTCTCAGATAAGATTGTTTCAATCTAATTATTTAAATAGAATCTCCATTGTGTGAATAAGTTCTAGAATATTTTGTCTGTTTTATATTTTTTAGACTTCTGATATGGAAGTGTAACTTTGTCTTATTATTTTAATCTTCTCCTTTCTTTCTGCATGGATCATTTATTTGTGAACTGGTTATTTCAGAAAGGGCTCAAAGGTAATTTCATGGTTTATAGCATTTGTATCTGATGCTTTAATGAGGAAAACATTGTTTTCTAATACATGAAATAGAGAATCTTTTCATTATATTTTTATTTTCATTCTCAAATATCACATGTATATCAAATTCAAAGCAGTGAATACACCCAAGTAAAGAAATCATACCTTTTCTACCCATGGGAAATATGAATGTCTGCAACTCAAAAAATCAACATTATAGACTTAAAAGGTGACTTTGTTTTTAATGAAAGTAAATGATATAAGTGAACTGCTCTTCTGTTTGTGTGTTGTGTTATAGTGCACATTTGTAAATACAACAATATTTTACTTTACATTACTAAATTAAATCATAGTATACTCTCCAATGAATTTAAGAGCCTTCTTTACCATGAATACACTGTACACTGTCTTAGTAGACCCTGTATAAACATGGTCAGATTAAACAGAGTTTACATAGTCAAACTTTTTAAAAAGCTCAACCCCTGCTTTTTTGTTTATTAAACTTAAGATTCTCTTTGGATGGCTTTCTCAGCTATAAGTTGCAGGTTTGCATTGTTGGAGTAGGGAAGCAATTGATTTTTAGAGAAAGAGGATACCTCCCGATTTTTTTTTCTTTTAATTTTAATTTGAAAATTTTAGTCCTCTTTTTCAAGATGGCTTTTAAGTTAACAGATCGTGCTGGAATTACTAACTGTCAAATTGTCATACACCCAGCTATACATTGTATCTTAGCCTAGGACTGACGATTTACAGAATTATCAATGCCCTTTCATCCCAAATCATATAATCGTTAGCGCCTATCTATAGTTTGTGTGGCTTGTGCCTTCGATTTATAGCTGTGTAAACTGGAGACTGCTTTCAGCATAATCTTTGATCTTTTGATGGATCAACAACTTTGCTCTGCTCCTGAACTACTTACTGTACATTTGGCTTTTTTCTTCCCAATATTTGGGCAATTTTACGTTCTATGGTAATTATATCACAATATATGAAACCATCAGCTATTCCTACAAAGTGTCTTTGGCTTTGTGATTGATTCTGGTACGATAGAAGCTATTTTAAAAGTATCCTTTCAAGTTCTGTGATACAACAGCAAATAATCCTACTCCCCTGGGGGAAGCTTTGAAAGGGTTGGACTTTCAAGTACAAAAAAATGTAAAGTATATCCAAGATTTGGAGTCATCTCACAGGAGAGCTTATGTACATACTTTTTACTTCTGGAGAGGATAAGTAAAGTATTGTTACCATTCAGTGATGATATCCTTATGCTGCTCATTTATCAAGAGGTTAATAGGGCATCTAAAGTATGAGCGATGCCTGCATGGGAATTGGTTGGTGTATGTGTATATATCTATATATGGATTCACCTCTGGTCTTTCTTGATTGGTTATCTTCCACATATTCTTCCTCTAACGGAGATAAATAAAACTCAGCAGAAGATGCATGCTACATTGCCAACCCATCAGATCAAGAGTGGAAGCTATAGGCTAGTTATTCACCCTCTTTAACTAGACTTACGGATGTGACACAGACTAAACTATCCACTTTGCAAGGCAGTCTTTTTCAAAATAAGTTCAGAATGGTTTACTTGGCTTAGAATTTCACCAGATGCCTTGGGATTGACAGGAGAAGTTAACTACCGTTACCCTTATCTTCACAAACAGGTAATTATACATCTAGCCCTCTTCTGCTTGCTTTTTTTTTAAAACCTCCAACTAGCCTGAGATTGGTTTGTCATCCACAAACCTAAACTTCTCACAACTTCCTTTGAGACAGATTTATGTTACCAATCTGCCTGAAGTGTCAGGTGATCAGGCTGAGGGAGCAGGGTTGTTAGGGGAGGGGATGAAGGAGCATACCAAGTGTTTAAGTTTTAAAGCTTTATTAATAAAATAACAGCGGTGAGTGTGGGGGCTCCCCATGTCACTCAAAGGAAGGAAGAAAGCATTGTGCCCAAGCCCAAACCCACTTTCATAATCACACATGCACAGCCCAAGGCTGGTTAAGCCTGAGTGTATCGTAAGATGAGGGAGAAGGGTGGACGAGAGTTCTGTCCTGTGCATAGGCCGTCCAGGGTCCGCTGTTGATCTCCGATTTGCTTCAGCTCTCAGGAGGGTTTTAAGTCCTGGGGTCTTTTGGGGGTGTCTCACTCAGGGACCTCTGTTCCCCATGCTCTTTGTACCAGTCTGAACCGGCTTTCTGTGGCTTCCTCAGCATTCCCAAAACATACCGGCGTCACGGATGAGAAAACAGTTTTCCCCCTCGTTGGCCTTCACTGTCTCGCTAGTTTTCGCAGCCCCTGCAGTTCTGTTCAGCTGAATCCTCTTTTTCTCACGGCTGGTCAGGGTTGGAATCCAGGCCCCCGTTTTCTTGGCAGGCAGCCGAGAGTTGGTTGTGTGCCGTGGCCTCGGGCTGGAGTCAGCGTCTTGGACCTAGCTGCAGCATTGAATTAACCCATTCCCTTCTCCCTTCCTCCCTCTGTGGCCTCTTCTAACCTGCAAAGGAACCTTTCACGCCACCCTCACATCTTTAACCCTTCCCAAACTGCCTTGCGATGCCTGCAACATACAATTCTCATCTGCCTCCCCAGGGGACCCCCTGAGGGAGGGGGGCATTGGGTTGTGACACCTCTGGTGATAGATGTACACTGAGGCAGTTAGTATCCTTTTTGCAGCTATATTTAAAATACACCCTTTCAGAAAAATTCTACAGATCCCTGGGATCTTGGAGGCAAAACATGGAAATGTTAAATGGAATTATCCTGATAGGATAGAGAAAGTGTTGCAATTTCTGTAATTTGACATTTCAGAATAGGCTACTAAATAACTAAAAAATGTATACTCATTGTATATTTATTTTTTAAATTAAGTAATGCTTCCTATTGCTAGGGGGTTAAGGCAACAAAAGTTTAAAATGAGTGTAATGAGTCCAAGGGCAGAATTATGGCTAGATATTGGCCAGCTTTGGCTTCTGCACATGGCTAGAGGCAACAATCTGGTTCAAATGTGCAAAGCAGAGATTAACACTTGCTCACAAATTATTGGATGCACAAAAGTAGGTATGCCGGGGTATGCTCAAATGGCTGGTTGCCTAACTGATAAAAATCAGACGGTAGTTAGTGAAACTGTGATGTTACTTTGTTGTTCACAAATGAGTCCTCTCTTCCTCCATAGTGCCTCCAAAGAATATCTTTGACATGCCAGTGCAGAGTGGCCATTGCACTTGACAGGGAGACTGCGGTCTAATGGTTCAATTGGAAAATTAACAATCTGTAATATTATGGGTTCTGTTCCTGCCTCTGCCATTGGTTTGTTATGTGACTCTGAGCAAGCCAATTCACTCCTCTATACTTAGCACATTTTACAAATTGGGAAATTAACACCACTTTCCAGGCTCACAGTGTGTTGACAATGTTTGTAAAGCACTTGAAGATCCTTATACTGAAGCAGCCATACGGGTAGAAATTATAGTAGCATTCCATTATTTCCATAGTGCTAAAGAGACCAGAACATATGTTAATATTCATTTTGTAGAAAACTACTTGGAAATGTGAGTAATATGTCTGTACTTTCAGCTAGGAAACTACTACATGCCACATTTTGGTATTGATATGATTACTTCGTTCATTTGCTTCAGACACAAGCTTTCTTTTCAAACTTTGAAAATCTGTTGCTCCTGCAGCAGTTTTAATTTAGGGCAATGGGAAGTACAGTTCCTCCCTGACACTTCATGGATCCTCTCCTTGGTGGGACACCCAGGTATCCCTTTATTGGACTCTTGAGGTATTAATTGTCTCCATCTTTTTCCTCTACACTATCAGATTCTCTAGTATGAGGGATATCTGGAGGATATCCTTTCCCCTTTTCCCTTTCCTTTTCCCTTCTTTCTGGTGTTAATGTAGTTGTGTAGTCTCCGTTCTAGCCCTTGCCACTGTATCTCCAGTCAAACATTTTAGGCTACTAGTGTTTTCAGCGCTGTAGTGCACTGCAATTCTGAAACATCAGGAGCTTGCAAGATTTTTCTCAGGGTTTCAGAAAAGAAAAGTAGATCTTCAGCAATGGACCTAGGGAAGTAGCTTTCAGGTCTCAATGCTCATTTGATGTCTTTTGGGATGGGGAGAAGAACAGCGTATGCTTAACCATTCCTCTACTCTTAAATGCACTGGTTCTCTGAGAACACACCCCAGATCCCCAAAATAAGAGGCTATCTGTCCAATCATCTTTGTTGTGCAAAGGGAACACCCTACTCATCGGTAATCAAATTGACATACTATCCTCAGTGCAATGGTGCTTGAACTCTATCAGTGGGTCTATATATTCCTTTTTGTGTCTAATCCAGTGTTTCCCAAACTTGGGACGCCGCTTATGCAGGGAAAGCCCCTGGCGGGCCAGGCCGGTTTGTTTACCTGCCGTGTCCGCAGGTCTGGCCGATCATGGCTCCCACTGGCCGCAGTTCGCTGCTCCAGGCCAATGGGGCCTGTGGGAAATGGCATGGGCCGAGGGATGTACTGGTTGCTGCTTCCTGCAGCTCCCATTGGCCTGGAGTGGCGAACCGTGGCCTCTGGGAGCCGCCATCGGCCAGACCTGGGGACGTGGCAGGTACGCAAAACAGCCCAGCCCGCCAGGGGCTTTCCCTACGCAAGCAGCATTCTAAGTTTGGGAAACACTAGTCTAGTCCCATATTTGCTTACTGCTTCTGTACAAAAGTCACTAGAGGCCTTGCAGGGGATAAAAAATAGACACCTGTTTTATCCGCTAACTTGAGGTGTTTTCTTGACACAAAACAAAACCTTCTTTGATGACTACTGTTTATTCTCACTGCCATCATTATTGATTCTTTCTTTCCTATATTATTTCTTGCCTTGGGGATTTCCTCTATCTCTAACCAAGTGTATAAAGAATCCCAGTAAGGCTGAAATGTGCTTACATGTTTGACTGCCATGGGCTTGATTGTAATGTTTTCTGTTGAGAGGTTTAACCTCTAACAATGCAGGGTGTTGTTTCTCCCTGCAGTAGTATTTTCTGGTTCCTTTTTAAACCCATACTTCAACAGGATTTTTTTTTTTAAATCTATTTACTTTATGCTTCTGGTGGCAGTAGCTCAATTTATATTTTAAACAATTAAGCTTGCAGTTTTTCTTCCAACTCTTTAAACTACCCTTACAATATTTTTCCTACAATCAAAGTTTCTTTAAGCATTACTGATAAGTCACATTTATTTTTAAATCCTTCTTTACCAAAGAAGCATGTGTACTGGTAAGAACACAGGAATGGGAATTAGTTTTCTGGCTTCCTGGAATCCAGGTTTTATTCCTAGATATGATACTTACTTTCTGTATGGCCTTGAAAATGTCACCTAACCCGTCTTTGCTTCAGTTTCTCCATCTTCAAAATAGATGTAATGCTCCACAGAAACGTTGAGGTGCAATGAATTAGTATTTGTGTGTTTAAAATAGAGATACATGAGAAAATATTTCCTTTTTTTGCTCCTCAGTAATTCACTCTTTCCAGCGTTACGAGTTATTATAA
Organism: Mauremys reevesii; assembly: GCF_016161935.1. Classification (NCBI taxonomy): domain Eukaryota; kingdom Metazoa; phylum Chordata; order Testudines; family Geoemydidae; genus Mauremys; species Mauremys reevesii. The sequence goes on from NC_052638.1 coordinate 32,091,539, forward strand.
ATCTCTGCTCAGTAGATTTAATATTCTGATATGCAATACATCCGAATTTGCATACCTCATAATGCCGAGCAGTTGAAAGTACCTCATTAGCAGGTTGCATGCAATCCACATGTTCAGCCATTCCGTCAGACGGTACTTTCATTCCTCCTTGTTCTTTACAGACCGCATCAGAAGTTTATTTCAGTTAGGGGGGCTGGCTTTTGTGCATCTGGCAATAGTACTTCTATATATAAGTCTAGAGAAGCAAGCCTAAGATACTATGGAGGATACAGAAACACCCTCACTTCACGCTAGTGAATGCTGAAGGGCAAGTATTTAGTCCTAAGGGCTTCCACTGGCTCTTTCTCATATGCATCTCACAGTCCCAAGAGGTGGTTATAGCTCCTATGATCTAACTACTAAATCTCCTACTTGAGTAACCTTGCACAGAGATTCTCACTGCTGGGATAGAGATGATTGAAACTGGTTCAACAATGGCTGCCCACATAGTGATCATATGTAGTTCACTCTCTGGAAAAGAGACTTGCACATTTAATAGAATATCAGGGTTGGTAGGGACCTGAGGAGGTTATCTAGTCCAACCCCCTGCTCAAAGCAGAACCAATCCCCAATTTTTGCCTCGATCCCTAAATGGCCCCCTCAAGGATTGAGCTCATAACACTGGGTTTAGCAGGCCAATGCACAAACCACTGAGCTATCCCTCCGCCTGGTGAAGTGTCTCTTAGAAGCAGCAAAATGATTTTAAATTCTTTATACAATAGGCATCGAGTCTATATGGCATCAGTTTAGAGTTTTCTGTGGTGTCTGTAGTTCTACAGTGAGATGACACTAAATTGGAATGTGCGAATGTAGGTATGTTTAGCTATATTTTCTCTGGATTCCATCCAGATACCTATACAAAGCTGATGTTGGTTATGACTAAACCCATCAGTTGTAGAGTCACCATGGCTGTCTGCATCATGCCCTGAAGTCTGTGTCCTTGTCAGCATGACACCAAGAGCTTAGAAAAAAATCTGTCATGTTTGGGTTGCATGGGGGAAAAGATGCCATTTGTTCTCTCCTTCTCCCTCTGAGCTATTATTAAGAATGCAAAGCCAACAATCCCAGAAGAACTGTGTCTGTCTTGGCTCATTTGCTGATGGTCAGGATATCTGAGATAGGATAGGAGATCTGAGTAGGCAGCTTAAAATGCCTTTATTAGTACCCAGTGACTTCTTGAAACAAGAAATGTATGTGTTTGAAGACTGTCTTATTGGTACATCAGGCCTAACAGTAATGTAATAAGTTACGTTAAACTTTTTCCTTGATGTTTTCATATTTCAAAATTACACAAGCATTTACAATCAACTTGAGTAAGCCTGTTGTATTTAACCAAGGTAAGGAACCACTGCAATATTCATTGTAAGCACACCTAACTTAAGCCTGTTCTGCAACACAATATCATGTTGCAGAGAATCGTTTCCTTGTCTTAATGATCGCCATTCTGCTCAGCAACTGAAATTTAACACACTGAAGTAGACCTCAGCCTAATCACAGTACATCTAAGGTACTGGATTAAATTTTTTTCCAGTCTTGGTTTTAATGTATTTCATGATAGTCTAAAAATGTGTAAATGGAAGGGGGGTGTCGGAAAAGCACTCATTATTTTTACAGAGTTGAAAATAACACAGCAGGTAGCCTACACATTTCTTTAACCACAAAATAATTTTGGCATACCGTTTATTCTCATACTGAGAATTGAGTATTAGGCACAAGCCAATTGCACAGATGAATCTGGAAAACATGTGCAAGGGGAAACATTCCTTGCATCTCTCTTTTAAAGGCTGATTGTACACTCACAGCTGGAATTTTGCAAGAACATATTCAAAAGAAAAGCATACATGAATATGTTATGCTAGCACGCAGTGTTGCATGAGAGCTGGAATGAAAATGAACAACATTCCTAACCTGCTGTAAAAGTAATGTGGTACATGCTAGTATTTTGCAGCTGCATTGGACTGGAATTTGTCACACTTTAAGCATTAAGACATTGTACATTGCTATGTTCATGTTTTTTGCAAAATCATTCTCATCCCCTACTACCCAGTAAAGACAAAACTGCTGTACTGTTATCATTACATTATGTACATTGCAGCAACTCGTTTACATATGTCCCTTCACAGTTGCATGAAAATATCTGATATTGGTATCCAACAAAAAATATTGCTGTGGTATAGGAGGTAGCGATGGGGTATGTACCCCCAGACAAGTGATGAAAGGGTTAATGTGTGCTGGAGAGCTCTCTTAAGGGTTAATGTGGGCTGTTTTTACCTGATAGACCTAATTAAAGGTGATATCTAGCCAAGGAAGGAGCCGGGTAGTTACTATAAAGAAGAGTCTGAGGGTATGTCTGCACATAAAACGCTACAGCTACAGAGCTGAAGCGTCCTAAGTGTAAACACTCACCACAACAATGGGAAGGGTGGTTCTCCCATCCCTGTAGTTAATCCACTTCCCCAAGAGAATTCTTTCACCAACCTAGCACTGTCTACACATGGAGTTAGGTTGGCATAGCTATGCCTTTTAGGAGTGTGGATTTTTCACACCCCTGAGAGGCGTAGCTATGTCAGTGTAAGTTTCCAGTGTAGACCAGCCCTGAGAGTGAAATCAAGCGCATGTCTTGCAGCACCAAGAAGGTGTGTCATGTTTGATTTATCACACCAGCTGGGGAGGAGCTAGACCTTCTTTGTAGGAGAAGGAAGTGGAAACCATGAGGATGGTCAGGGGAGGGGCCAGGACAGACAAACCTAGCAGAGGGGAAGTAGAGTTTTTTTCTCTCTCTCTGGCAACAGCCTGGGGAAGGCAGACTAAAGAAGGCCAAAGGGATTAAATTAATCCCTGTGGCTGGCCCTGGAAATGGGCTGGCATGACACAGAGGAGCGGTCGACGTTCCATAGGAGGAAGGAGGAGATGGGAGGCCTGAGAAACAGAGAAGAGAGTGTGTTAAGTAAAAGCTGCAGAGAAGCAGCATGAGGCTTTTTGTTGTTAGGAAGTGGCCTGGAGAAACTTCAGTTCATCTGAAAGATCTGACTTAGCTGCTTAGTACGGTAGGAACCCAGAGCAGAGTGTAGGCCTAAATTCCCTTACCACCCAGAAGAAAGGGCGTATAAGCCTGATGTAAAAACTGTAGAGCCTGGAGTGAGGCTGAAAACTGAGTCCCAAGGACAGGCTGAGGAATAGCCCAAGAGAGTGGGGGGCAGAAGGATCTTTTGTGTTGGGACGTTTGTGGAATTTCTTTTTTTAACACTTGGAAGGGGAGAGACTTTAAAATGACCTGGCTGAAGGGCAAAGTCATGAGAAAAGAGACTCCTACAGGATTGGTACAACCATCAACAGGGGTTGTTAGAGCCTGAAAAGGTGCTACGTTATACCCAGCAACAAGGGACGCACCACCTGTGAGTCCACTCTTCCACAGAGGACTTGAATTGCTCAATGTTCTACCTTTCAGAGTAGTAACATATACCCCAACTAAACCCAGTTGCTAGAAAACCCAAAGATATGTCTACCTACTCTAGTCTTGTCATGTGTGAGGTTTGAGTTTATGTTTGTTTCCTGCAAATCAGGAGGGTTGGAAATGTTTTGGTCTGTAGCGGTCATGTGTCTGTAAATTTCTCATATCATATCATATTTCCAGTTTTTCACCTCTCCGACTTTTCGACTTGGCCTTGTGTAATGTTTCTTGACTTCCTGTATTGCTGTTAATTTCATTCATATTGGTTTAGCAGTTAGTCTCACTGGAATCAATAAGGTTCCACATGTAAATTTTGAATAAATAATTAAAGGACACTACACAGGCAGCACTTGCTCTTAGCAAGAGTAGTTCAGATAACTGCTTTTTAATTTTTTTTCCCACTGGACCATGTCACAGGGTACACACACTGCTAGGTCTGCCTTCTCCTGGCTGCTCTGGGGGTTAGCTCCACTTACATCTGACTCCCCCTTCTGCTCCTTGTTCATGCACCTTGCGCCCCTTTCTCTCTCCGCATCTTGCGGTGCTTTCTCTTCATGACCTGGTCCTCCCCTTCTGGGGTTCCAAAGTCCCACTAGACAACCGTCCTGACTGCTGCTCCACGACCTGGTTTGTGCCATCTCCCAAGTAGCTGGTAGGGGAACCCAGGCTCACCCATTACTACAGGTTCCAGCCCAGGGATCCTACACATTTTCAGAAATGGAGAGGGGTAACTAGTGGTGTTCCCCAAGGGTCAGTCTTAGGACCAATCCTATTCAACTTATTCATAAATGATCTGGAGAAAGGGGTAAACAATGTGGTGGCAAAGTTTGCAGATGGTAAACTGCTCAAGATAATTAAGACCAAAGCAGACTGTGGAGAACTTCAAGAAGATCTCACAAAACTAAGTTATTGGGCAACAGAATGGCAAATTAAATTTAATGTTGATAAATGTAAAGTAATGCACATTGGAAATAATAACCCCAACGATACATACAATATGATGAGGGCTAATTTAGTTACAACTAATCAGGAAAGAGATCTTGGAGTCATCGTGGATAGTTCTCTGAAGAGGTTCACGAAGTGTGCAGTGGCAGTCAAAAAAGCAAACAGGATGTTAGGAATCATTAAAAAAGGGATAGAGACTAAGATGGAGAATATCTTATTGCCCTTATATAAATCCATGGTATTCCCACATCTTGAATACTGCGTTCTGATGTGGTCTCCTCATCTCAAAAAAGATATACTGGTACTAGAAAAGGTTCAGAGAAGAGTAAATCAAATGATTAAAGGGGTTGGAATGGGTCCCATATGAGGAGAGATTAGAGGCTAAGACTTTTCAGCTTGGAAAAGAGGAGACTAAGGGGGGATATGATAGAGGTATATAAAATCATGGTTGGTGTGGAGAAAGTGAATAAGGAAAAGTTATTTACTTGTTCCTATAATATAAGAACTAGAGTCCACCAAATTGAATTAATGGGCTGCAGGTTTAAAACAAATAAAAGGAAGTTCTTCTTCACACAGCGCACAGTCAACCTGTGGAACTCCTTGCCTGAGGAGGTTGTGAAGGCTAGGACTATAACAGGGTTTAAAAGAGAACTAGATAAATCATGGAGGTTAAGTCCATTAATGACTATTAGCCAGGATGGGTAAGGAATGGTGTCCCTAGCCTCTGTTTGTCAGAGGGTGGAGATGGATGGCAGGAGAGAGATCACTTGATCATTGCCTGTTAGGTTCACTCCCTCTGGGGCACCTGGCATTGGCCACTGTCGGCAGACAGGATACTGGGCTGGATGGACCTTTGGTCTGACCCAGTATGGCTATTCTTATGTTCTTATGTTTTTACAACCAGCAGCCAAGGTCTGCACAATCCTTGCTACTATTTCCCTGGGCTGCTCCTATTTCAGCTCTATTAAAATCTTTCTGTACCCTCCTCTGGGTACAGGGCCAGGACCCTAGAGCTTCTGTTCTCTCCTTAATTTCCTCCTTTTTCTCTCTAATGCTAGAGAGTGACTGCAGACCTCCACATTTCAGTCCCCTTCTGCTGCTAACTTCCTGGCCTTTTCATAGCCCCATCTGTTCCTTCTCTCTGGTTTCTATTCACAATCAAGAGTTGCTTATCTATCCTAATTCCCCTCAGGTGTGGCCTATCAAGTTAATTGGCCTCCTTTTCAGCCTTATTAACCCTTTCAAGACTGGTGTGGGGTGTGTGGCATTATGCCCCATATTCTTCATAATATTATTATGATATGATTATGGCATAACTGATGTACTTTATGCAAGATAGTCATGTAAGGTCATTGAAAAGGTTATGGTTCACTGAATATGATTGTCCTATTTGTATGCATGTATCATTTTGGTTTCTGAAATTAGGAACATTGTCTGTGCACCTATTACAAATGTGTTTACACCTGGGGAACGCCCAGTAGGCAGAAGGCAGTCAGTCTAGATGATTGGCTGGGAAGGGCTGTTAGGGAGAACAATAGGTTTTAGAAGATGCTAATCTCTCACCCAGGAGCCTTCCTGAGGATGCTACAAACAGCCTCCAAGTCATGGCTGCTATAGCTCTACAGAGACATGTGACCAAGTCACCTGGGACTGGACTCCATCTTGGAATACCAGTGTTTTTCCACTGAAAGGCGTGGAAACTAAAGTTGGAGACAAAGGGTTCCGGCCGTATGCAAAAGCTATTTAAGGCAGGGGAGTGACATCATCAAAGTTCTTCTGACTCCCTGTCCAAAGGAGATGCTTGGAAACACCTGAGAAACAAAGATGGAACCCAGGCTAGGATTTCTAGCTTGTGAAAGGAATATCTGGGGTTTTAAGCTGCAAGCAAGTACAACTTGCCCTCAAGAAACTTTGCAAACTGCTTAAATTATCATTTAGGGTGAGAATTTGCTACTCATCTCCAATTTCTTTAGTATATTAAGCTTAGATTGTGTTTTTGTTATATTTACTAGGTAATGGGCTCTGAGCTGTTTGCTATCCCTTATAATCACTTATACTCTATCTTTTGTTGTTAATAAACTTGTTTTTGTTTTGTGTAAAATCAGTGTGTGGAAATTACACCTTGTGGCAGAAAGCTGTTGCATATCTCTCTCCACATTGAGGGAAGGGGTGAATTTTATGAGCTATGCTGTACAGTTCCCTGTGCAGTGCAAGATGGTCTAACTTTGGATTGACACTCCAGAGCGGGGTGCCTCCCTCAAGAACTGGGAGGTGACTTAACTGAGCCTTCCCATGCAGAGCTGATCTCAGCATCTATGTACAGCTGCAGCTGGGTGTGTCCCTACCCGTGTGTGTGCTGATTGAAGCTTGGAAAGCTTAGCAGCTTGTCACAGCAGCACAGTGTGAGAGGGAGCCCAGGCTGATGGGTCAGGCAGGCTCCGTGGTACTCCAGTTCCAGGTAGCACCCCGGAGGGAACCCGTCACAGGGGCAACATTCCATCACAGACCAGATTGCACTCTTATTTGAAAGTAGACCTTTAGTCTGCAAACAGCCCATTGTTTTCATTGGGACCGTTTGTTGACTAACAGTATTACTTAATGTACATAACGGTGGCAGAAATGGGCGTCTTGCCAACAGCATACTATTCAAAATAAGCTGCTACTTAGCTTTCCACCATCCTCTCTACTTACATTTGTGATCTGCTTACTTTTAAGGAGCATAACTAAGTATATGATCAAGCATGTGGGGCCCAGATCTGCAAATCCTTAGATCTACTTGTGCTAAAAATAAAATAAAATACTTGTGATAAAATATTTAGATCTACTTGTGCTATAGAAAGCCAGATGAAATGGTAGTTATTCACATGAGTGGTCCTGTTGAGTCAGTGGGACAGCCTATATGGAGTAAGGTTTTGTGAGTTTGGGCTCATAGATTGAACTTAAGTAAATATAGAAAACATTCTTCACAAAAGTTGTGTACTCTGCAGCATGTGATATCAAAATGGGCAGTTCTAAGCCACTAGGGCCTTATCTACAGATAGAAGCAGTATACCTTCAACTATATCAGTATAGTTAAAGTGATAAATCCCTAGAATGAATGCGGTTATACTGGTACAAAGATACTTCTAAGGCCTGGTCTACACTAAGGGGGGGGGGGGGTCGAACTAAGGTATGCAAGTTCAGCTACGTGAATAGCGTAGCTGAACTCGAATTACCTTAGTTCGAACTACTCACCCGTCCAGACGCCGCGGGATCGAAGTCCGCGGCTCCCCCGTCGACTCCGCCACCGCCGTTCGCGGTGGTGGAATTCCGGAATCGACGGGAGCGCGTTCGGAGTTCGAACTATCGCGTCTAGATTAAACGCGATAGTTCGAACTCCGAGAAGTCGAACGCTACGCGTCGACCCGGCAGGTAAGTATAGACCTACCCTTAGTGTGGTGTATTAGTGTAACTATTCCCATACAGGGAAGAAAATAAGCTATCCCAGTATCAGGCACCCGCAGTAGGGGTGGTACCGTTATAACTTAGTTGGTTAAAAAACGACACCCTTAATAGACATGGTTATAGTGGTACAAATACTGTGTGTAAACAAGGCCTAAATGTTTGGATGTTTATCTTTCACACATCCTCTATTGGCTGTGTTAGCTCATGAGATCGCTTGAACTGCAGTAGTAGGGTGAAAACAGAATTGAAGTTACTGTGAAGGACCTTACACAATGACTTTCTGTACAGTGCGTGGCTGTTCCTTTTATAAACATTGTCAAAAATAAGGGATAATATTTAAAAAGAGCAAACACCATTATCTCAAAATAATGTTGCTATTCTAGCTATTGTAACAGCTATTGTAGTACATTTTACATGTTACCAAGTTTATTTTGAAGCAGTGTTTTATTATTACTATGGTATGATTAAATAGTGAGAGTATTGCTTTTCCAGTTGTTCTATTGCAGTATTTAATGAGTGCAATTAAATGGAAAAATTGCCTTTTTAACTGATGATAGTCCATTAGTGTCTCTGTCTGTTCAGAAAAGAAAAGAAGTGAATTATTAGAATGACAAATGAGTTAAAGTTACCACGGTGATGGAGAGGTGTGATTCCGCTCCACATAATCTTCAATTAGTGATCTTTGTAAGAGGATGTTTTTCAAAAGGGTAATAGAGAAGTAATGAGATCAGAAGGAGGTCAAACACGGCCTTCTTCGTTTGGCAGTTTGATTAATTTATTTCTCCTTCTTGCAGATTGCTGTAAGGGGCTTTTGTCACCCGGTGTTTTTCATGGGGCTCTAGTCCAAGTGACGGCTTGTATTAGTCCTTTATGTATCCAGGCATGGCCGTTCACTTGGAATTGAAGGTTTTTGAATGGTCTGAATTTGATCTCCAGCACAAGTGCTCATTGATAGTTTTGAACAGGAACTTTAATAAGTGGTTCTTTTTCAGTTCAACGTGTATTCATTTAAAACATTCAGTGAGATTAAGTAAATGGCTAGCATTCCTAGACACAGTACTCGGGTTTACTGCAGCTTATGTTTGTGCGTGAAGTGTGTTAATTGCATTGGAAGGATGACTCAAGTCTGTAGAATCATGTACCATTCGCATGCTTTTGCCCTGTTATCTTCTTGGAAAGTTTAGCTCTTGAGGTACATAATTAGAAGGTCTCTTTTGCAGACCTCATCTGCTCTTTCTGCCATCCTTTTCTTGTTATCACTTGTACAAAAGAAATAATGTGGTATTGCATAATAATAATAGTTTGCTAATTCCACCAAGTCCCTGAAATAGGATTATGGTATTAGGTCCATGTTTTGTTTACTTTATTCCCATCAGTAATTTGTTATGTTTTGGTTCTTGCATACATTTGCATTACCATTTTCCTAAAAATACTGAAATGCCAATAACATTTTTCTCAACTTCTTTTTTCTTAAAGCAACCGATATCTACTCTTTAACACACTGGTCCTAACCTTTGTCATGGCGATACTGAAACATATTTGCCCTTTGTCCCCTTTAAAATCTCCTCCTTTATGTCCAAGCCATACAGAAATTGGCTTATTGGCCTTCATTTAAAATGTCATTCTGATGGTTAAATATATGATGACATCAGCTAGGGCATAACCAGATTATTACAGTTATATCACAGACACCCATGCAACTGTTGTCCCTTTTAGCTTGGGTGAAAGAGTGATAGTGAAATCTTTTATAATTTTCCTTACGCTCTTGTACAGCCCAGCTGTCACGTTTAATAGATCTTCACGTTCAGCTTCTTAAGCTTTTGTTTCTTAGCAATAAATAAGACATTGGGGAGCAAATAGAATATGAACTGATTTAGTGTGCTGGTGGTGTATGTAACCTCTTCTGCTGCAGTGCTGTGTATGCTTTTCAGGAGCAAGTTTAATTGAATATCACTACCATTCAGTGGGATGAAAGAATGTTTCTGGAATGTTTGGGTACAATGAAGTGGCACATGTCCTGGAATTATTGGCCTAAATTCATCACTGATATAAACCCTTTAAATCACACTAGGAATGAATCCCGGGGTTTGCCTAGAGTCTGGGGCTTCTAAGCCCAGTGGAAGGTACTCCACTGCCTCAGATACAAAAAAGAAAAAAGTGACCACGAATTACCACATAGTCCAAGCAGTTATTTTCCATGAAATGTTGCTTTTTAAATCATTAGGCGCCTGACTGTTCAAACACTCGCTACCAGAAGTGAGGCACACCACTGTGAGTGAGCTCGTCAATGGTTCTACTCACCATAACAAGCACTATACCTGATTGTAAATGTTTGCAGCATAAGACCCCAGCACAGTAAATTATTTATTTTTAAAATGTTGTAAGCTTCACTTAGCAGGCTGCCCACATTTGGCTTCAGGAAACACCTTTATTTGTGGAACTCTTTGTCTATGGGTCTTAACATAAGACACTTCTGTCTTGCCACTTCTTTGTGCTTTAGTGAATCACTTTTAATTTGTGATTGTTTTTGAGAAGGAATATAACTCTTAAAACAAACAAGCCATTATGACATTATATTTCATCCTGTACATTGCTGGTTGAAAAAATGTTAATTTTAAAGTTCAGATGTGATGACTAAATATCAGAAGGTCTCCTGACTGTACAATTATTATTGCAACATACAGTGACAGAAACATTTATGGGTCTCTTCCTGTCTCTAGGTCCTCCCCTCTCTCTCTCTCTCTCTCTCTCTCTCTATGTAATGTACTTATCTATCAAACTTCTCTCTATGAACAGAATAAAATAAAATTAGATTTTTGTAAGATAGTGATGTGCATGTTCTTATTTTCAGTATACGGTAAGATAATCTTTCAATTTTATTTTTTAAGCAGTCCTCCATAATATAAATAATCTAGTCTTTTCTTGTGCAGGCTGTTTAATTCAGACAGGTTGAAGTTGCCTCCAAAGATTGGCGTCAAATTGAGGAAACCATTCATGTAGTAAATAAGATAATTTGTTTTCACCCAAAAAGATTAAAATATAGATTTTTTTTCTTACCCTGTATGATTTTAACACCTACACTACCTGTTTCTATATGATTGAGTTTTCTGACCATGTGTTGGAACCAGTTACTATTCAGTGTTTTGTTTGTTTTGTTTTTTAACTGTTCTATATTATATTTAGCTTTACCTGAGTGCCTTGCATTTTAATTAATGAAGTCAATAAAGTTATTTATTTACTTAATTTTGCAAAGCAGTAATCCGTGCTCATGTAATTTCAAAATGTGATGGGAAAATATTACTTAACATGGAAGTGAATTTGTTTAAGAGAGAGAGAGAGAGAGAGAGAAAATCCCAAATGATATTACAAGAGCCATCATAATTTCCTGCTGAAAATTATTTTATAATGGGAAAGAAAATGACTTGACTTTGAATCTCAAAGCTCTGACTGTGTAGCCAGAAAATACAAATTTGGATAGTATTCGGTGTTTCTGTGGAAATAGACTTGTAGCCAGAAATAAGAGAGAATATGATAACATACATGTTAAGTACCTTTTGTGAATTTCTCAGCTGAATAATTTGTGTATTTGGTTTAGTGCTAATATGGCCGTGATCCAGGCTAACATTACATCTGTGTTCTGTTCTGTACTGTACAAAATACAGAATTGTGAATAGTTCCAAGTACAGTAGATAGAGGCTAATCCAGTACTAGATACCATCGTGATTGGACACTTTATAAATACCTGGATGGTGGTTTGGAGAAACACAGAAATCTTGTAATATGAATGTGACAACTGTTTGGTGGTAGATTGTTAGATTATTACCATTATCTTTTGGAGATTATGGGAAAATGTAGTTTAATGAAAGACAAATAAACAAAAGTTATCTTCACAGATATTTATTGTAGTGACATGTGGAACCTGAGCCATCATGAGTGTACCTCTTAGAGTTTGTCTGCACATGGAAGTTATACTGCTATAAGATAGGGTGTAAATTTAAACCACTATAGATACACTGGTATAACTCCTCATGTGGCCACCCTTATGCCAGTATAAGAGTGCCTTTTTCCAGTTTAGTTTATGTTGCTTTGGAAGCGGTTTAAGCAAAACTGGAAAAAAAAAATTCTTCAGGAATAAAAGAGTCTATAAGGAGGAGTTATAGTGGTATACCTGGAAAAAAATTGCCAGTTAGCTCTCTGGATGCATGTTCTTATCAACAGATGAGGTGGCCGAGTGGTTAAGGTGCTGGACTGCTAATCCATTGTGCTCTGCATGCTTGTGTTTGAATCCCATCTTTATTGGATACATTTAGTTTTAGGGGGAGGAGTAGCTCAGTGATTTGAGCATTGGCCTGATAAACCCATGGGGTTGAGAGTTCAGTCCTTGAGGGGGCCACGTAGGGATCTGGAGGAAAATCAGTACTTAGTACTGCTAGTGAAGGCAGGGGGCTGGACTCAATGACCTTCCAGGGTCCCTTCCAGCTCCATGAGATAGGTATATCTCCATATATTATTATTATAACACCTAGGCCATATTTGTAATAGAAGCCACATGTGCCTCAGTCTACTTTCACCTGATGTTGGACCTGGAACCACGGGTCACATTCTAGTACCTGCTTGTGGACTGTTTTGTGATGCAAATAATTGCATGTGCTTTTTTTGGATATAAAAACAAACAGGCTGTTACTGAAAATGTGGCTCATATTTTTAGTCTGTTTTTGTCAAATGGCAGCTGATTCTGTATAGGAGTTTAGGGCTCTTATATTGAGTCACCTTATATTGAGTCACTCAGTTAATTACTGTATAATAATCAGGGCCACCCAGAGGATTCAGGGGACCTGGGGCAAAGCAATTTCGGGGGGCCCTTCCATAAAAAAAAAAGTTTGAATATTATAGAATACTATAGTCTCGTGGGGGCCCCTGTGGGGCCCAGGGCCTGGGGCAAATTGCCCCACTTGCCCCCCCCCTCTCTGGGCGGCCCTGATAATAATGCTGGCAGGTGGTTCCAGTTAGCTCCAACTAGAATATAAAAGGGGTGGGGATTAGGATAGAGGAGATCCTCAGCTGTCCTCAGCTAAGCCCTAGGACCAGCTTAGCTTGAGGAAGAAACTAATGCTGTGGTGTATTTTGTTTGCTGTTTTTGTGCTGCTAATAAAGTCCAGAATGGGGGGTGAGTTTGAACACCAAAGTTTGTGTGCTCAGTCTCAGCTGACTTACACACTTATCATATTTATTTTTTTCTAAAGGCTGAATCACTTACATACTCCTCAGATGCTATTAAGGTTTTATAATATTTTGTTATGTTTAATGAGATTTTGGCATGTTGTGACCATCTGTGGAACAAGAGCCCAGCAAATGGTCTTTCTCCTAAATCCTCAAGATAAGAGCTGAGCCACTACCCTGTTTGTCAGAATGCCTCCCAGAATCTATTTGCTTACCCTACATCTTATGGAGGTCATTCCTTATCTGGATGACATGCATCCGACGAAGTAGGTATTCACCCACGAAAGCTCATGCTCCGATACGTCTGTTAGTCTATAAGGTGCCACAGGACTCTTTGCTGCTTTTATCTGGATGAGCTGACCATTGCTGTTTGGTGAGTGTCTTCAATCAAGTGTAAAATGAACTAAGTTGTTTGTTGACATCAAACTAAAGTTTAGAGACTGATTTTCAGACCCCAGACTTTACATTTGCCCTAACTCCTGCATGCGCAAGTGATTGATTCTATTATCATCATGTACAGGTGCAAGAATTTTCATGCACAAAACCTATTTGCCCTTGAATACCCTGTCACCTATGTATGCAGGTGTTAATGCTTTTCAGCAGTGGCCACTGGTGTTTGTGAACCAAAAATCTATGTGAGCAGAAAGTTGCACCTATAGAAATGAAGATCTGTTAGAACAGCTGTGAAAATCAGGCTCTCACTGCAGAAATATTTTGTCTCGTATTGCCATATTTGAAAAATTAAGCTAAAATACGGAATTTATTAAGCACGTCACCTAACTGAAATAATGGTAGAATATATTCATTTGGCAAAATTCTGCTGTAACTCACCTAGGTTGTAAATCAGGTCAGATCTATCTGTCTGTCTTATTCCAAAGTCTTATTTACTGGGCTCTTCGCATGCCACGAGTTTGCCAAATAAATATTTCACAAGATAGTGCATGCACTCTTATGTCATGTTCTCATGTGGTTAATTTGCACACAAAATGTTCTAAGGTTTTAAGATATATTAAACTTTTCCATGCCATGCTGTATATTACACTTGTAGTTTTTAGTGACAAAACCACTTAGAGTATGTGACTGTTACCATATCGTGTTTTTGAAAGGCAAAACAGAACATTATCATCATTTTAATAGGAGCATTACATGATTCATAGGTGGTGAATATTTCATGCACTTTACAGTCGCCTTGTGCACTAAGGTAAATGGAAAGTAAATCCATGTGTACTTTAGACAGTAAAATGGCATTACTTTGTTACTCCACATAAACATGCAGATTTGATTCTCTCTTCACTCATGCTGTAAAAAGAAAGTTTTAAAGTGGTTAGCCATACCTGAAAATGTAAATGCACTAGCCTAATGTAATGCTGAAGAAAAATTAAGACAAATGATACTGCATCCCTGCCACAAACTGCGGCTTGTACAAAATTCACTTTAGTTATTATACTCTGAATATGTGTACTAAGCCTCCTCTGTGTATGCACAATTTATGTTGAATGCAACATGAATCATTTTAATAGACCAAGCAAAAAGTCCCCGAAGTCAATTTTCAAATTATGAACCTTGGAACAGAATATAGCAACAATGAACAACAAATAGATCCGATTTTATTCTGAACTGCAGATGAACCATTAAAGGTACAGTATGCTGATTTGGAAAAGCATTTCTTACCTATCAAAAATGGGTAAGAATTATAGAAGGGACAGTTTTTAAAAAAAAAAAAAGTTTTGTAGTGTTCTTTCATCATGAGACAATTTGTACACCTAACGAAGGGGATATATTTGAAAAAAGTTGATCAGGATAAAAATCTTGGCATCATTGTGTTCAGTGTATATGGCACTGAATTGGGACTTAGAAGACTTCTGTTCAGTTCCTGGCAGTGCCTCTGATCTCCTGTATGACCTCAGGTAAATCAATTCACACCTTTTTCTCTTCTAACTCTTTATATGTCTTGGTTAAGACTAAGCTTTTTTGGGGAAGCAACTGTCTTATTCATTTGTACAGTGCCAAGCACAATGAAGACTCGATCTTGGTTGACACTACTTTAATATTAGTAATAACAAATAGTTTTCCACAGGATATTTCCAATGGAAATTAATAGTTTTCAGATGCACAATGCGCACACACTAGCATTAGTTATCCTCTTTGACCTCAAGGCTTGTCACTGCTCTTTTGGCAATGTATGTTTATTGTGGACATAGTCAATTCACAGGGGGTTCTGGTCAACATCCCTGCCCCCACACCTTCTGCTCATTGTTGAGGCTTGAATTATTGCTATTTCTTACACTTTAACTATTTTGTGTTACAATTTGTTGTTCTTGTGTTTGCATATTGGTCCATTTGCTATAAGTTGTTTGCTTCATAAATAAAGGACCTGATTTTTCAGCCTCTATTCATAAACACTTCCAACAGCTGCTGATTGAATTTTCACACACATTTGCATGTGAAAATTCTATTGCCAGCATTCATGTCTGTTAGTCCACCAACATGCCTCCTCTCCAGTGGAGGCCAATGGATGAGATGTCACTGAAATTAGGCCCACAGCTATTTAAATAAGATGTTATTTTTTTCCTTTGCCACTAGTTATTCAGTTTAAACAGTAAGACACGTTTTATACCTGTACCAGAATAATGAGGTCACTTAAGTTCCACATAATTCCTGATTTATACAGCAATGTTTATATACATCTTAAATTTCTTTACGAATATAGCTGTAAGATTTTTAAAAATGGGACAAATTGGGAAAAACACGAACAAACTTTACGACTAAAACAAATCTATTTGGAATTAAAACCCAGTTTAGAATTGCTAATAACTTTAAGCAATGAACTCCACAATTTGGGCTAACCATAGCAAAACTCTTTCTCTAAGTAATTGTAATTTGATCACCACCAGTATAAAGCAAAGGGTATGATCACCTTATTAAAAAGTGCAATTGTGAAGTCCTGTAAAGCTTTGTAAATGAAAAGAGAAATTCTACTGCTTTATAATAATGTAAAATGCTGTAATATAGGATGCAGTTATGCCATCTGCAACTTGGGTGCAATGGACCAGATTGTTCCCTTCCACAGAAAGGGGAAATAAAAGTCCTTTGAGGCTAAACCTGTTCTCTGCTGGAATGGATTAAGGTTCACAAATTTTAAAGTTTGTGGCCTCTCCCAGTTCCATAGAGCTTATGGATTCATGAGGATGTGGAACTCTTGCAAAATATGAGTAGTAACTTTTCTCAGAGAGAGAACAGCTGTTCTCTTTGCTGTTCCTCTCCTTTCAGGATCCCTGCTTCTATTGTCTGGGGTCCTCTTGTGGTATGAGCTGCAGAGGAAAGCCAGATGGAGGAAGTACAGATGCCTGCTATTTTACTTTAGTCCAGATTTCTGAACAGGAGCAGAGTTGGGGACGGTGCTGCACACAGAGGCTATTCCGTATTGCCCTCAGTCTCATTTTCTGAAATCCACCTATCTCCTTCTGTGGGCAGTGTGAAGAACAGTATCTTGAAGCACTGTTTTCCCCCTTCTGCATAGAAAGGGGGATATCCATGTGTGGGAAGAGTCCTCCACATGGAGCCACCTGTACCATTCTGGTCCAACATTCTTAGGGAAGTCCAGGAAGAGGCAAAACATTCTAATAATTGTTTCAGTTTGTCTATTCAGCAAAGACAGTGTTTGTATTCTCAGAATATTGGCATTGAGTCTTTTAATAGTGTCTCATTTCTTTCTCTGTTCCTGCCTCTGTAGTCAAATAAACCCACCTCCCCTGCCTGTCTGTTATGGGTTCAGAGAATAGGCTGCAACTTTATGGTTACCCAGTTGTCTGTGTCACATAATGGAGTGAGTCAGTTCCAAAGAAGGTCCTCATCTTCTTGTTCCACCAAAGCTCACGGTGGATCTTGCAGGGAATGAGGCTAAGGGATTCTGAATGGAGGTCTGTGGTAAAAGCTCCCATTAGAGATCAGAACAATGTAGCCACCTACAAAATACAAGTGGGGACCTATCTCCTTGTACTGGTCTTCCCTCATAAAGAAATCAGACAGCATTGTCCCTGGAAGGCAGTTACTGAAGCTCGTTCAACTCCAAAAGTAGTCTGAAAAAGAAGCAGGAATGTAGAGCTCTGATCCCTTTGTGACAGAACATGTTTCATAGTTGTTATGGGAATTTTTGCATTAGGAAAGCATAGATGAAATCTATGTGTTGATATATAAATATTAAAAGCTATTGCAATCTGCTAGAGAGGGGATCAACCAAACAGCATATAGGCACCTGTTTCAGACGCACTTTCTGCCCTTCTCGCAGCTTTGGAGCCTTATTTCCTGCTATTTCTGCTAACTCCACCTGTATACTTCCGGTCTCATGGACTTTTAGTTTAGATTAAGGAAAACAACAAAGAGAGCAAGCAAACCAATGTTTCCAGGAGAGGGAATGCAGCGTACTTCTCTCCTTCTGAATGATTCTCCATCTTTAATTGCCTCATTGAACACCAGCCGAGTAGACAGGCAGAAATAGTTCTTGGGCTAGATTTGTGTGCTCTGTTTTAAGGTACAAACAAAACATTGCATGGATTAGTCCATTATTTTAATTGTCTGTTGTTTAATGTCAGTCGAGTAGCTTCTGTTCTCAGAGGAATGCTTTTCCTACTTTCTACTGCCATAGAAGAGTACACACAGAGAATTAATATGCTTGTCTGGATGGACTATTTTTGGAAATGTTTAACTATTATACATTGAACCTAATTTTGTCAAATGTTTCTTAAAGCTGCAATGTTCTAAAATAAGCAGAATAGAAGGATGGAGAGAGCAGGGCAGGTGTCCTTGTTATTAAATCCCTTCTCAGAAGTTGTTGAGAGAAAAGAAATTGCTCTTTAATCTGACATGTTTACAAGTTTCTTTCTGATATTTCTCTCTTTGAACCATGCTTTAAAAACCTCCATTTAGTTATTCTGGATTTATGGTGGCTTAACTAGGAGCAGAATGTGGCTGTTTCTGCTTCACCTTAATGTGCTGGTCTATTTTAATTAAAATCAGGGGACCTGATTCCCCATTGTCTTGCTCCTGGGGCATCATTTACAGATCAGAAAGGTGGTGTTTTACACCCACTCTAAACAGGTGAAAATGACTGCAAAAGGCAGCAGAGAAACCAGTCCTCTTGGTATAATATGTTGTTGTTCCAAATGGGAAGAGCCATGTTGTTATTGTACAGTCTGCTTTCCTAGGCAATTAATTTCTTTTTCTTTTTCGAGAGTCCATTTTTTCTCTTTTTTTATAGTAACTTTTTTTTCAAGAACAAGAAATTCTATTTCATATCTTGTATTTTTCTCTTAAATTGTATCAATCCAATGTTTTAAAAGTAATACCATGTAAATCTTTATTTTTAATTTAAAAAAAACTTTGATGTAGAAAAACCATGTGATAGGAGTGTTGTGATAGGAGTGTTGCATCCTACGAAGTGGGTATTCACCCACGAAAGCTCATGCTCCAATACGTCTGTTAGTCTATAAGGTGCCACAGGACTCTTTGCTGCTTTTACAGATCCAGACTAACATGGCTACCCCTCTGATACTTCTCTATTGTTATTCGTTTCAAATATAGAAAGGTATATTGTTCGAAAGGTAGGCAGAGAAAGTGTGTAATTAGTGTGTTTCACTAGGCTGAACAGAATACTCAGCAAGGTGTAGAGGAGATTGGATGGTGTTTATGAATGAATGTCATTATTTTGACAGGATGATGAATTAACATGCCTGGCTTTGGTGGCTAAGTTTCATGAGCAGTTTTGTGTGGTGTGGTCAGTGCGGAGACTTGTGGTGGTTTCTGAAACAGCATTGTGGGTGCTGGAGAGAGAAATTGCAGTTAAGTGAAAGAAAGCACTCTACAGTTATTTTGTTCTAGAATTACGTCTAGTCTTTGTAAGTATACTTAAACTATTATCCCATTACTGCCTCTAAGTATGATTTGACACAACTTCTCTATGGTTTCTCACTTTTTACAATGTTTACTTATTCACATAGTTTTTAATTGTTTTAACCACCAATACATTATTTTGGGCAGAGATGGTTAGAGGGCTGAGATTTTCAAAGGGATTTGGACACTCTATTTCTGTCAACTTCAATAGGAAGTGGGTGCCATTGGCAAAACTTTCTAAAGTGTCTAAGTCACTTAGCCTCAGGGCCTTATTTGCAAAGGTATTTAGGTTGCCTAAATGTGCAGATAGGGGCTTTTGTAAATCCCACTAAGCATCTTGGAGAGTTAGGTGCTTAACTCACTTAAGTGTTTTTGTAAATCCTACCAGGCACCTATCTGCATATTTAGGATCTTAAATACCTTTGTAAATATGGCCCATAAATCCCACTGAATTTCAGTGAGACTTAGTCTTAAGTGGTACTTTTGAAAATGAGACTTGGGCTCTGATGTCATTTAGGGTCAGATTTGGAAAGGTATCTAGGTGCCTAAAGATGCAGATAGGTACCTAGCTTTGATTTTCGAAAGCAGGTCTAGTGCCTAACTTCTGTTGATTGCCTATATGTGTTTTTAGGTGCTTAAATGGCTTTAGAAATCTGACCCTTTCCTCTTTTTTGAAAACTTTACTCCAAATTTCTCATGCAGTTTTGAGAAACTCAGCCTGTTGTTTCTATCTTTATTTGCTTTCTTTATATTAAGGAATTCCTTGATGCCCATTGTGATAGTGTCTGTGCACCTTCCAATAGATGAAAACTGAACAATACAAATGGGCGTAGCTGATTATGTGAACATTTAAAAAATAAACTAGAAAAGCTCAATAGTGCAGAGAACAGTGCACAGGCGTACTCATTCTCCCCAAAGGTGACCCTATTTCTCAAAATATAAATTTGCCATTTAATCAACCTGTAATAAAAAAAAAAAGCCTTCTCTGTTGGATTATCGCATCCATATATTTCCAAGAAAACTCTGGGGAGAATAAATGAGCTGTACATCATGCCTTGAAGTGCAAAACGCCCAAGCTCTGTTGCACCAAGGGAGAGAGGTGTGGGTTCCAGAGTCAAGGATCTATCGAAGAAAGTGCCTTGCAACCATCCCACTTTTGTTTTAACCCAGGATGCTGAGAGCTAGATGCTAAAGTGCCCCTACTGGTGGCAAATCCTGCAGTGTAGCAGCTACAATGTTGACATGGTGTCAGTGAGCTGAATACCTATCAGAACATGCTTTTGCTGTGCTCTTAAGGTGGTTCATGTGCAACACTGAGCTCAAGCGTAAAAAGCCAAAGGTCTTGTAGAACACTCTGCCTGTGGTGCTGGGAAGTTCTATCGGGAGGGAGGAAGGAAGAGAGGGAACAGCCATAGCTAGTTACACTAGTAAGTCATGGCTAGCCAGTTGGTCTAACTAGAAATTCATTGGAAAAATACATTGTTCTTACAGAATATAGTCTCTGGATTCCACCTTATAGCTGAGTTATAGAGTTGTTCTAAAAATATAAAACCAATTTCCTTTATTAGAAAATTAATTGAACTGCTTTTTTGTTAATTTTCCAGGAAAGCAATTTGCCCTCGCATTTGGAATGTATCTGAACAGCTGTTACTTTGATTGTTAGATTATTTAATATTTTAAAAGAACACCCAAAGAGACTCTAAATACATCTTTGAAAAGAGAACTACAGTACCTGCTTATTAGGGTATAGTTCCTCATAGACTTTTTTTCTTTGTTGTGGCAGTTTTATTGCCATTTTTCCTGTCTTATTTTCAATTTTTCTCGTTGAAACAAGTTTGTGCCACCAGAAAAAAATGACACCTCTTTTATGTGATTGAGTTTTTTGTGTTTTTCTTGGAGGCTATTAATTAAAAAAATTCTTACTTCTGAGAAATAAAACAGGCTAAGCCCCCTGTACTGCAATGGGATCTGAATGAGTGAACCATTGTGTCCATTATGAACCCCACAGATTTCACTGAGATTCTGCACCGGCCTGCTCATGTCGCTCCCAGGATGGATAAGATTCAGTCCTAAACTAGTATCAGGTTTTCTGTTTACAAAACTTGTAAAGTCTGTAATCTTGTATCCTTCCCAGTCTCATCACAAGAGCTTTATACCTTTGAAAAAGTGAGATTCCCAGTTTATTGCCCTGAAAGGTCCCAATATAATGAATTATATGTAGTGGCATTTTTATTTCTACACAAAATCTATTTTAGGTCCTTTTTAGAGGTTTTTCTAGCTCCCTCTGAGACCCTGTACAGCTGCATTCATGGTATTTTTTATTATTAGTTATTTTTATTGTGCTAGCACCTAGAGGCCCCAGCTAAGATGAGGGTTCTATTGTGCTAGGTTCTGTACAAACATGTAAAAGATGGTCCCTGCCCCAAAGAGCTTATTGTTTAAGTGGACAGAATAGACAAAGAATGACTTAGTGGTGGGGATGAGAAAGGGATATAGACAGATGAAGTGATATACCCCATGTTACACAGTAAATTAGTGTAGAATTAGGTGTAGAACACGACTGCTAAGTCCCAGTTCATGTCCCTATCCGCCAGACAACACTGCCCCAATGTCCTATGGCATCTACCTTCATTGGTGGAGGGATGAGAAAATTATTCCCAATATAATTTCTAAAACACTTATATTTTTTTTTCTGTCATCTGTCATATACAGAATATATGAAGATGTGGTGTAAAGATCCTATCAACACTCATTTTGAGTGATCTGCATGCCACACTTTTAGCTTTGCCACTCCTAAATACTGCAGTTATCCCAAAGTAATGCCAGTGAAAACCTTTATGCTATTGTCATGTCTTTTCTATATATTTTAATAATGTGAACTTTTTCTTAATGTAAGTAAATGGTTAACTGGAGACAGTTTATATGCATTATCTTATAGACAATGCTGTATTATTGTTATTGTTTATTAATATGCTTACTGGACTTTACATTAAAAGACTTATCCCATAATTCTATGTAGTGTTGCACCCACCTTGTCTCTGTATTATCTCATAACTGTCATTTCAACTCTGTCTCTTAATTAAAAAAAAAAAGAAAGAAAGAAAGAAACAAAGGTGGGGGGTGATTTTCAAAAGTTTAGCAGAGACAGCAGGTCTTATGCTGCTAAACCCCATAGTACATGCTTTTGAAAATCTGTCCCATATTTTGTATTTGTGGTAGAATTTAGTAACTGTTGCCTTCACACTAAGCCGCATCACATCAAAGAGATTGTACTGGTGTTACTAAGGGCAGAGTTCATTCATTAATTTGATCCCTATCGTTTTTAAAGCTGGTGAGGACTCTTTAATAATAAGGTTAGTTCAGGTATTTCATTGGATTGGTATGGCACTTTGTATAGCTTGCTGAGGTACATGTAAAGAATGGAACAAAACAGAGTTTTAAAAGGAATTTCACACAATTATTTTGTCCTTGCTAATACAGCACCAAGTAGCACTAGTCAGATGTTTTGGAATGTAAATCTAGATTTAATGTAAAAACTACTGAAACAGCAGCCAATTACTCACAGGAAAATTATGAAAGTTATCTGTTGGTGGTACAAAAAAATACATGTGACTGGTTTCAATTAGTAAGAGAAAACATTACTAGGTCAGCTTTTAATGGTTTTTAATATTTTAAAAATCCCCTCCTATTTTTTGCTCCAGCTGCACAGACACAGAGAAGCAAAACTTACAGATCTTAGCTAGAATCTTATTTTTTCTTCCCAAGACTTCAAAGTAACACTATATTGTGGTCTTGCCACTAATGAGAGTATATCAAAAGAATCGCAAAACTAGAGAATTAGGTTATTATTGCAACTACCATTACAGAAACAATGTGTTCAAATGTTTAACATTACAAATGTTAAGAACACACTGAACCTTGACTGTATGTAACCATATTAAAGAAAAGTTCTCAACCATGCATTTATATTTATGAAAGTTAGAAGCATTAGGCACTGTTTAATTTTATTTGGCTAATGAAAGCAGCGTGAAAACAGATTTTCCTTATATTGACACTCTTTGTTTGTGGTGGTGGTGGGGTGGGGGGGTGTTGAAGGGAAATCTTTGGTACATGGAATGTCCCACAAGGAAATACAATTCATTTTCCTGAATTACAGTACAGTATATGGATAGTGTTTGGGAGAAAATATTAAAGTGCTACTTTCCTATTGGTCACATTACCTACATCCTGGATTTTGCAAGGTCAGCAGTTATTCTGAAGTTGAGCAGAAATGGCTTCACTGGCTTTAACTTTACCAGTGCCCTTGATGAGGTGCAGAGTTGTCAGTATTCTCATAAAATTCCTCAGTGATGGCTTCTTCTGTTCTCTTTATTTCCTTAACTGAACATCTGTCTAATTGTTCACCTCCATTGCTTTAGTGCTTTCCTCATGCTTTCTCTGTTTCCAGACAATAAACTTTATTTTCTTCATAAGAATTCAGTCTACGCAAGGGTATTAGGCAGCTTGTTTGCACCTTTTAATTTCTGGAAGTTTTCCAGAAGGGCTTTTTGCAGTAGTTCCAATGGGTTCATCAGTGAATCATGTAACATAATGCAGCATTGTGTTTGGGTTTTTATCCATTACCTTCTGTTTATAAACATCTGCTTGGAAATTTTCTTTCTGAATCTAAAAAAAAAAAAAAAAATCTTTTACATTTTTGCGTGTGGCATATGGGTAAGACATACAGTACCTGATATTTTTTTGGTCAGGTGTTCAGGTATGTATAGCAAGTGTCTAACTTAAAGTTTGGGGGCGGGGGAGTGGTATATTATTCATTTAAAGATGAAAATATGCAGAAAAGCAATTTTTTAACTAGTTAGTATTAGCTGGCAATGTTTTTTATTTTTAAAATGTTAACAACTGTGTGAATATACAGAAAAGTGACCAACGTTCAGAGTTATACAAATATCTAGAGATCTTTCTCTCCTTGAGACACCATTATTATTCACAAAAATAACCGGTGTGTTTGTTTTGTTAATGTTCAGTGTTTGTCTAGCTTTCTTTAATCGTTTTCCATGTCTAAAAGGCTTTGTATCAAGGACATGCATTGGTTGTGCTGGCAAATATTTTCAATGAAGACTAGTTTTTATTCATTCTTTTTGACTGTTACCCTTACCACAGTTAATTCCCAGTATTGAATGTATTTTTTTTAAACTACTACTACTGTTATACAAAAACTTCAAAATTCATGAAGGTGGTGTGCACAGCCTACTGTAATACGCATATAAACCAACCTTGCTAGAGGTATTCAGAAGGGCCAAGTCAGTGGTATATAGAAAGCATTTAAAAAGCAATCAATGCCAATCAATAGTTACTATTTAGTAGCATATAGAAGAAAAATAAACTTAAGAAGAACGGGAAGGAGTGAAATTGCCCATTATATTATTGGACGATGCGTTTTTCCTTGAGTACTTTTGTAGTGCATGAATTGGAATTTGATACTGAAAAATGGTGGCTAGGTGCATACTTAGTTACAATATGAACATTTCAGGGGTTTTCATGCTGAAGGATTTAAAAAAACTAATATAGACTTTGGGCCTAATTCTTATTTATGCTAAGGGCACATAATTCTTACACACACTCTAAGGCCCCTTTTAAATGTCAGAATAGTGTAAAGTGGCCTTAGTGTAAATGAGAATTAGATCCCTTATGTCGGCAGTTGACTGAATTGAGTTGTACGTATTGGTCAGCAAAATCACTTTGCCAATTTTTTGGTCAAAATTTCATCTAACGTTGGTGTAAATCTTAAGAAGTTACTGGAGTTACTTCAGATTTACAAAGGTGCAGTTGAGATCAGAATTCAAAAGACCTCATTCCAGCCTTTACATTTACATCTCTGATTATTTTGGACATGGTTTTTTCGTGCCTGTATTTTTGTTCATGAATCAATACACAAAAACCTTCTCTTGTTTTTGCTTGCAAATCAGGTAGTTAAATGCCTGAATACATGATGTGCATATTTAAATACAAGTTGCTCATATTCATATGAGACTTTTTGTACATGCAAAAAGATAGACTTGAAAAATGTTTATTCAATATTGTGAGCATATCCAGGTCTGATCCTGCAAATTCTTACTCGTGATAGAAGTTGTCATCAATGTGAATATATAGTTTCATTAACTTCACTTTCCTAAAATTGGCCACTTATGAAAATTTTTCCTGAAATATTTTTGCAAAAGTATAAGCAGCAAAGAATCCTGTGGCACCTTATAGACTAACAGATGTTTTGCAGCATGAGCTTTCGTGGGTGAATACCCATTTCTTCGGATGCAAGCAGTGGAAATTTCCAGGGGCAGGTGTGTATATATAAGCAACATACTTGCAAAAGTATGCAGCTAGTGAACTTAGGGGATGTGAACAGTTGTGGGCACAAGGAAAATTATTTAGTCATCCAACTAAACTTTGTGGGTACAAATGTGTTAGACATCTACATTTTTTACTTTACACTCAGAAAATTAGACCGTTTGAGGCCCCTATAAAAATCTTGTCATAAACTCTCAGTATTAAGTTCTGCAAAATCTGCCTACACTCCATTTCTTCCTTTGTGCCTGGTAATTTATCTCATGTAATTATTCCTGTTCGCTTGGAGAACTTCTAAAATTATTCATATTTAAGGAAGTGACATGTTTTAAAAATATCCATATCTGGATTGATTTTCCTGAGAAATGAAGTATATTTCTGGTAATAAGAGAAAGTGAAAGTACCATGCTTTAAATCTACTGGGGAGCCTTAATGTACTGTACAGAAGCCATAGTGAATTTCTGTACCTGTGGGTGTCAGTGTTCTGCCAATCGATTCTGTGACAGTAGGTGTTCTTACAGGTGTCCATTTTAAATATTTTTGGCTTATGTCTAGAAATTACTTTTTTTTATCTGACAAATTGTATCTGATTTATTTTCATATTGTTGTGATGTCATCTTCGTGCTTTCCATTAAGGAAACATAGTGTTTTGCTAGTCATTTGTGTAGTCCATGACTGCGACTGTCTTTAACTATTTTAGCCCAAGCCTGGTCTACACTAAAATTTAGGTGAACCCAGCTTTGCTGCTCAAGGGTGTGAAAAATCCACATCCCAGAGCAGCAGTGCCTCTCTGGGAAGTGGACTACCTATGCCAGCGGGAGAACTCCTCCCATCAGCGTAGGTAGTGTCTACAGTGAAGCGCTACAGGGATACTGCTGCAGCTGTGCCGCTGAAGTGTTTCAAGTATAGAGAAGTCCTCAGTCTGAACATGGCTTGCAGGAGGGCAGGCTGCCCAGAACATCAGTGATCTTACTTATTACTTTGTGTTATAAATAATCTTGTTTTTTCCTGCAACAAATAAATCTTTGGGCCTCCCTTCAAAAAAACAAACAAAAAACCCACCACATTTGTGGTTACAATATAATAAAAATAAACCTTTTGGCATGACTGCAGCTGACATTTATCAGCCTATTTGTGGGTGCTCTTTCTCTCTCTGTATAATACAGAACATAATTTGTCACTTTGTAAATACGTTCCAGCCTAAATCCCTGCCAGCCTCTGTTAGTGTTTGAAGGATTAATGCACTGCACAGTGCATGTCTGTACTTTCAGGCCACAACATAGCTTATGATTATGAATCTTGAGAGAGCAGGGAAAAGGGGTGTCTTTTCTTTTGTAGGTGCTTAAACATTTACTGTCTTTTTGGCCATTTAAGTTTTCTTGTCTTTACTTTTCATCTATACAGGTGGTACTCACCATTTCTATAGTTGTAAAGTCTGTATGTTGAAATCAATTGTAAGCAACTTCCATGCTGGTGTGTATATGAAGCTTTATTATGAATGTGTACATATGAAACCCTAGATCTGATTTTGTTTGTTAGACAACATTTTATTACAATAGTAGTTAAACAAGATGATCGCTTATTTTGCTTCTTGTTGAGGTTTTCAAACATTAATTGAGGATGTTTATTTCCCCTTAAATCTTATACCACGTCTTTCCAGTCCAGATGTGGCCAGCAACCAATAGATAGAGGTAATTAAATGTCCTGACTTTGCAAGCTTCTCTCACATCTATTAAGGCTTTAGTTGAGAGTGTCAAATTTATTTAATCTTAGGACCTCAATTTGGATTTGATCAAGATTTCAAAAGTAAACAAAAAGGGCCTGTATTTTCTAGGTCATCCGATGATATCAGATCTTTCAGTGTTGTTTTTTGGAAATATATTCATGCCATCAACTTAGTCTTACAGAATTTGACGAAATTGAAGTATTTGAACAGGACAGTAAAGGTTCTGTTACAGATTCCCAGGCAAGCTTTACTGTTCTGTAAACAAAATAGATAATTTTATTAGAAAAGGAAGCCACATACAAAACATATTGCCAGGATTCTTTCAGATTCCCTAGGAGAATCTCAAAAGAATCTCTTGGAAAAATATTATCTAGATCTGGGGAATGACAGGGTGAGAAAAACAGTAGATTCTCAAATAACTACCAACAGTTCAAGTGCATTCAGATCTGAATCAATTGTGAATCCTGCTACAAATTTGTCATAGTATTGAAATAAATTGTATCACTGATAGGTCTCAAAATGGGAATCATCATTGAATGGGTGTATTTCAAGTGGGTCCCTCTGGGATTGGTTCTTGTTTCTATGCTATATAACATTTTTATCAACGATCTGCAAGAAAACACTGATTTAAAAAAAAAAAAGTTTGAAGCTGACACAAAAATTGAGGGACTGGTAAATAATAAAGAGGACAGGTCACTGATGCATAGCAATCTGGATTTCTTGGTAAATGGGCAAAACCAAACTGTGTTTAAATAAGGCTAAATGTAAATGTTGACATCTGAGAACAAAGAATTTAAGCTATACATACCGGATGGGGGACTCTGTCCTAGGGACAGTGATTCTGAAAAAAAGATTTGGTTGTCGTGGTGTATAATCAGCTGAACACGAGCTCCCAGTGTGATGCTGTGAGCAAAAGGGCTAATGCAATATTTGGATGCATAAACAAGGGACTCTTGAGTAGGAGCTTATTTTACCTCTGTATTTGACACTGGTGCAACTGCTGCTGGAATACTTTGTCTAGTTCTGGTGTCCATAATTCAAGACGGATGTTGATAAATTGGAGAGGGTTTAGAGAAGAGCCATGAGAATGTTTGAAGGATTAGAAAACATGATTTACAGTGATAAACTAAGGGGCTTAATCTATTTATCTTAACAAAGAGAAGGGGTAAAGGATGACTTGATTACACTCTCTATAAGTACCTATATGGGAACAAATATATGAAAATGGGCTCTTCAATCTAGCAGAGACAGTTATAACGTGATCCAATGGCTGGAAGTTCAGCCTAGACAAATTCAGACTAGAAACAAGGTGTACATTTTTAACAGTGAGAGAAATTAACCATTGGAACAATTTACCAAGGGTAATGGTATACATGTTATCACTGACAATTTTAAAATCCAGATTGATGTTTTGCTAAAAGATATATTCCATTGGAATTGTTTTGGGAAAGTTCTATGACCTGTGTTATAAAAGGAGGTCAGACAAGATTATCACAATGGTCCCTTCTGGCCTGGGAATCTATGAATCTCCTTTTATAAAATCCGTTTTATTTCTTGGGATTAAAATAGATGTGTACTACAGGCAACACAATCACATTCATACAGCACAAGTCAAACCTTTTGGAGCCTGCAAATTGCAGTATTCTGAAATTATGGTTTAGTGGGTGTTTTTTCCCTTCCTAGTGGTTGAGGAATTTTTAAAAAAATGGTAGTGCCTTTGCTTATCCTTTTCTTTGAGCATAATTTTAGGATAACTGTGCTACAGTTTGCAGTTGTGCAGAAAGTTTGATTTAATAAAAAGAAACATAGATAGACGATGCTTTCCTTGATCAGGATGGAAAATGTTCACCTTCTTCCTCCATCGTTTTTTTTTAAATTTATATACAGTATAGCATCATTTTCAGAAAACTTGACAAGTTATAAAATCATACTACTTTAAGTGCTGTATAATGAAAAGATATAGTTCATGGCAATGGGAGCCGCTTATGATGATTTAGAGAAATGATTGCTTCAGAAACCCAAATTGAGCAGCCAAAGGGAAATTAATTAGTGTATTGTGCACACATGGAAAATATGCCCACAGTTACATAATAAGGTTTAAAACACCAGTGGGCGATTTGCAATAGTAGTCTGCACAACCTGGGAACTTAGTGCCGGCTGCAGCACAAAGATTGATGAAATGTGCATGCAGGTTGCAGTCACCTTCTAAGCAAAGGGTGAGGGCTAAGGTGATCAGCGGTAGGTTTTAATTGCTGGTAAACTCAAACAAGTCAGGAGAGGAAAAGTGAAGACTTGTGGAAAAAACTGTAGACAGACAGAATAACTCAATGCTTTATAACAGTCTAATGGTAAGTATTAAATCCTTCATACCAGACTTTTTGCAAGGCTCTTTCAGGCACCAACATAGGCTGTAGAATACACACAATTCACCAGTTGCCTTCTTTATTGTTTACTTTAAAAGCAAAGGCAGAACCCAATCTTCCCTGTCTTCATTCAGACACTGATTAGCTTCTGATAGATTAACCTGTCACCAGTCACCTAGTTCTGGAATTTCCCCTCCCATATGTAGGGGATTAACCTAGCAATCTGAGACTATCCTTTTCAGTGCCTGGGGAAAAAGCAGAGGCACAGTTTGAGGGACTTCAGTTTTGTGGAGTGGACCCATTCAGCTATAAGGCATAGGTTAGGTTAAAAAGACTGAGAACCAGGGCCGGATTAACCTTTTATTGCCTTGGTGCCAAACATATTACTGGGCCCCCATGGGGGCAATGGGGCGTGGTACAGGGGACTGGGAGAGGTCAGTGCCCAGCACAGTGGCCTGCCCAGCTCTGCACTGCCAGCACCACTGCCTACAGGGTTGCCAGGTGTCTGGTTTTCGAACAGAACACCTGGTTGAAAAGGGACTCCAGTCAGCACTGCTAATTGTTCCGCTTCCATGTGGCTCCCAGGAAGCGGCTGGCATGTCCCTCTGGCTCCTAGGTATATGGGCAGTCACGGGGGCTCTGCATGCTGCCCCTGCCCCAAGCACTGGCTCTGCAGCTCCCATTGGCCGGTAACCATGGTCAATGGGAGCTGTGGGGGTGGTGCCTGCAGACGGGGGCAGCACGCAGATCCTCCTGGCCATGATGCCACTTCCTGGGAGCTGACTGAGGTATGTGCTGCCTGGAGCCTGCACCCCTGACCTCTCCCAAACCCCTGCCCCAGCCCTGAGCCCCTTACCATACCCCAAATCCCGCCCACAGCCCAAGCCCCTGCCCTGGCCCTGAGCCCCCTTGTGCGCTCCAAACCCATCGGCCCCATCCTGGAGCCCCCTCCTACACCCCAAATCCCTCATCCTCAGCCCCACCTCAGTACCCACCCCCCCTAGCCGGAGCATTCACTCCGTCCTGCACCCCAACCCCTTGTCCGAGTCCAGAGCGCCCTCCTGCACCCTGAACTCCTCATTTCTGGCCCCACACTGGAACCCATACCCCCAGCCCAGAACCCATACCCCCTCCCACACCTCAACCCCCTGTCTTAGCCCAGGGCCTCTTCCCACACTCTGAACCCCTTGGCCCCAGCCCAGAGCCCCCTCCTGCACTTCAAAACCCTCATTCCTGGTCCAACCCCTATGCCCAGCGCCCACCTGCCCCCCCCCCCCCCGCAGCACCCTGCACATCCTGGCCCACGAAGCACCCCCTGCCAACAGATCCCCCCCACTGCCTAATGCCCCCCCCAGCTCCACCACCAGAACTGCACAGTGCCCCCACAGACAGTCCCCCCATCCAGCATCCCAACACACACCAACTTCCCCCACCCCTCTCTGGCCAGCATCACCCCCCCCATCCCTGTGTCCAGTGCCCCAAAACACAGAAACCTGTCCCACCCCAAACTCCCTCACAGACCCCTGCCCCAGATTCCCCAGAGACCCCCTGTCCCACCGGCTGCACTCACCGGCTCCTCTGGGAGGTGACTGTGTCCACCAGGCTGAGCAGGCAGCCCGGCTGGGGCCAGTCCCAGAGCGGGGATCGCTCCAGCCCATTGGGATCAGCACAGTCAGCCAGGCAGGAGTGGGAGTGAGGCCTGGCCAGGCTCCCTCGGGGCCTACTTGTCTGACAGGGGCCCAGCCGAGCCTCCCATACTGACACCGTCTCCCCCCCCTCTCCCCCCCCCCCCGGCCAGACCGGCCCAGCCTCTGCACCAGTCCCAGATGGCTCGGCCCTGGGGAGGCAGGCGGGGCCCCATAGGTAGTGGGCAGCAGAGACTGCTTGCAACCATGCTGGGGAGTGGGGCAGACCCCTGGGTTGCGACCCTCCAAGAGCCTGCCTGGCCTGGCTGTGCTCACCAGCCCGCCTGGTCTGACTCTGCCCACCAGCCCCGCAGCCAGCAGCCCTGCCTAGCCGGCATGGTGGAGCCCGGCTGTTGGGCGGCGAGCCCCCAACAGGTGAGCTGGGAGCCTCTGGTGAGCCACTCTCACAGCAAGGCCTGGACGCTAGACCACCCTGAACAAGGGGCTAAACTTGGCCACGTGGATGGGTTAGATGGGTCTATAATGGGCCTCTTTCCAGTGTGGACCTGGAACCATTGGTGCCATTGTAAACCCAGTACTTCTAAGAACCTGGGTCCTGTCAATCATCTCATACCTTCATTACATCCCTGAGAAGAGGTAGGTGAAAGTACCAGCTAAAAATCCAGACTACATG
The DNA here is from genome assembly GCF_016161935.1 of Mauremys reevesii. NCBI lineage: Eukaryota > Metazoa > Chordata > Testudines > Geoemydidae > Mauremys > Mauremys reevesii. The sequence continues at coordinate 32,123,274 of NC_052638.1, forward strand.
AGAAGGTAGAGATTCAAGGATGACCAGTAGTCCTAAAAGAATGCTATGCTAATCATAGCCCTCAGGTCTGTATGCCCTATATAGCACAAACCTTAGCTTTATCAAGAGTGGATAACCTGGCAATCAGTTTCCATTTCAGAGGCTCTCCCTTTGGGAGGAAAATTAGGATTTAATCACCTCAGACAGAAAGGTCCCCAGCTGTGCGTACAAGTGTGTATGTTTGCACTAATATCAGGTTTCAGGAAAGCTCTCTTCAAGCATGAAATCACATTTGACAGGACCAAGGAAAACGAATGCAGGAAGTGCTGACTCTCATGCCCAAAATAAATACATAAATTAAAGTAACAATAAAATACCATCAACCCCAGTATTTTAACATTTCCCAATATTTTACACCTAGAGGAATAGGATTTTACTTCCTGTAATGTGAATCCCTTGAGTTTTGGGATTCAGCATTGGAAAAAGTGTCGTACATATTTTGATATAAAAATCATTCATAATGATATTAGGGTATGGCTCTTAAAAGTCACCTGAAAAGGGATATAGAGGGGGGATATAGAGCAGTGTGCTTTTCTTGTGATCTATAAAGAAGCTTGAACTCTTTTTTTATATTTTAAACAAAAATTTTCCTTGTTCATTACTTGGAAATATCTAGAATGCCAAGCCTGGTATTTCATGGTTTTGCTGGAAACCTGGTTGGAGGTCTTAGATGTGGATTATGGGCTTTCATTCAAAGGGTCTGTAATATTGAATCATTAACAAAGATAGTTTCTTTCTTAATCATTTAATTACGGATTTGGCATAAATAGATTTTAAGAAAAACAAAGAAGAAAAAAATAAACAGTCTCAATTGAAATCACTGCCACGCCTAGTTAATCAAGTTGAACTTGCATGGCATATCTGATGTCATAATTCTGTCAGTTCTCCATTCATCCATCAACTCTTTCAGGAAAAAAAACAGGGAAGACTAGAATTTCTAATCTTAAAAATAAAAGAGGAGGGAGGATGGACCATTCCATTTACAAAACAACCAAAATCCCTTTCAAGGCCTTCATATATCAGAAATAATCAGAAAAGGGAGCAAACAAATAAATGTAATTGATGTTCCCTTGCAGGTCACCATTAAGGAGTTAACAAAATAATCAAAATGTTTATGAAATTATTTTACATAATATGAACTATTTTCATGTACAAAGTTAAAGTGCAAATAGGAAATGTATTTTATAGAAATTGCTGAGGCAGAAAGGAAAAATGACTATAAAATTATTCCATTCACAATGGCTTCTAATGGACATCAATATGTTATCTCAAATGTAGTGCAAGGACCTATTCTTTAAATATCCGGTATATTTCTTAGGTTATGCTTAAGGCAGTGTGATTCATTTGTCCCATTCAGCTACATGAGAGGTAACTTCATAGCACTCGAAGTATGTGCATGACAATATAAAGCTAGCATTACATAAATATACTTTTGCACCAAGTGCCATATGCTGTGTACATTAGGGACAACAATATTTACAGTCTTAAACCAGAGCGAAAGCCTCTTACTTGTTTTATTCCTCCATCAGTAGTATCTATTGTTGGACACTGTTGACTGTCAAAACTCGTGTCAAATTGTCAGACATGTTTATAGCTTTGTCTGCTTTGTCAAGATGGAAATTTGAATTTATTTAGTCTTTCCTTGTCGCATAGAGGTTATATTTGGGGATATTATATCTTATAGATTTATCTACTATAAATACTTGATGATAATTTTACAGACCTTTCTTCGGTTTTCTCTTACAAGTCTTTTATTCTTAAACATGGTCTGTTTCTCAGTCCATCTGTGTAGCATGTGATGGGTTTTTGTTTGTTTGCACAGATATATGGGTTGGCCCCTCAGTACTACCTATATCCTGAGGCGGGAGAGGGGTTGTCATCTGGATTTGCCTTTATCAATCTGAAATCATTCTATTTTTCTTTTGTCATCTCCTCAAAAAGTCTGATATTTTTAGTGATGTGTCCTGCTCACTAAGTTTCCTTGAAAATATGGCTTTTAAATGTATAAAGTATATAGACAGTACCCACCGAGAATATAATTATATAGTAAACTAGCTGATGACCACTATGTTGCCTTTTAAGTATATCTTCAATTTTTTCCTGTACTTACATGAGATATAGAGGCTACAGCATGTTTATTAAGAGGCTTCAACTGTGTATAAAACTAGAGCAGTCAGAAGTAATGGTGTCTGCTGAAGGATTCTTTATCATATGAATTTACCTTTAGTCATCCATTATTTATTTCAGCTATTTGATATGCCATTATAATAAATATTATGACAGAGAAAGCTTTTATGCTTCAACTTATTGTACTGCTCTTCACTTCCTTGCAATCCTTCAGGAAAATGTAACCATGCTTTACCTATATTTAACGTAAATCATCACTTACATTAGAATGAAAAATTCACCATGAAAAAAGGCTCCTTCAATACCAAGACATAAATGCACAATCATGTTTACTGCTAAATACTGTACCAGGTAGTGTTAATTTTTAAACAGTTTTTAAGCTGTAACCCGAATACATTGCATATAGTGAAATTGCTAGCTTTCTGAGTGTTTTCACTCTTTTTAGTTTCCGGACTGATAAGCATTTTTCTGTCTCAAATGTAAAATATTTCCAATTACATTCTGAGCATTTTTAATAGTTCTGCTCTTCATGGCAAGTAGCTTACATACAAAACTAAATAAAGTGTTATCCAGTGCAATTTCTCTTCAAATCAGCCAAACAACAATCATCTACAAATACTTTAAAAATATTTAAAAACCTATGTATAAAACCTTCTAGCATAAGGTAAGCATCTTTATGCATATTTTCAAAATGTTTCTGCATTGTGTATTTTAAAGAAACTATTTGGCTAAGAAAATTTTTAATGGGCCATTGAGCCTTTCCTCACTTGGCTGTTGACTTAAATATGGCCCAAGATATTACAGGCAAAAAGTTGCTAGCCTCAGTTATCTGTTTGGTGGCCTAACTAAAATACAAATTAGCTGTCTCACTGCACTGCCTAATGGTCAAAAATCGTCACCTCCAGATCTCACAGTTGACACTAATTCACATCCTTTTAATCAGAGTCGGCAGAGAGACAGTAGAAGCACTACCGCTGTGTTTTTAAGGTGAAAGGGTTGCTAGTCATCATGCCCGTTCCGACTATGGCCTGTTTAGTGAGATGGACGCAAAAGGTCTGATCTGTGAAAGGTTTTTGTTGTTGTTTTGTTTTTTTGTGATGTGATCAGTGGACATCTATCCACCAGAAACTGTATTTAGGGCACCAGATCATTTGGTACAGTCCATTGGACAGCTACCAGAGGGTAATGAACTTGTGATTTAGAGGTGAAAAGCTCTATAAACCATTCCAAATCCAATCTGCTATCCAGTCCCTCTTTAATATTTAATTTAAAATTAAGTAGTGGAGGGAACATTAACGTCATATTTTTATTGACAAATTAAATAAAAATGTTTTCTGCAGCTTTCTTCTCTGCTTTAGTGAATTAATGTTATGATGTCAGCGTGAAGCTCCAGTGTCTCTTGCAATTGTGAAAGTGACAAGTCCTATTTAAGATTTTTACAACATAAAATGAGGAATAATTCAGTACTAAAAATATGTAAAGTGGAATGGTGAAAGACATCAGCATAATAAAATTATTAACATTAGGTCAGAATTTACACGAGGCCGTTAACAGTTAGTTCTGATGGTATGTTACATTTATAGTAATGATACCTTTTAGCAAAAATGTTTTATTTTAATACCTGTATAAATACCGCTACACTTGCATGCTACATGTGCATATAGAGAGATAGCAGGAAAACATGATGACACAGGTAATGCTGAGCTACTGTATAATAAGGCGACACAAATCAATGGTTGTTGCTGATATTATTACATTATTAGGACCTGGTAATGTAAGTGTGAGTCTTATTTACAGTTTTTCAATGTTATATTTTATATGATTAAGAAAAATGAGTTTAAGGCTTGCAATACAGCACTTGCCTAGTGCTTCACACCTTGAAGCTACTATACAAACTGTAAGCAATGTTCACAGTACCTTTGGGAGGTAGGTAAGTGTTGGTATCTAAATTTTTACAGGGGAGAAGCTGAGATAGAAGAGTGAAGTAGCTTGCCCGAGGCCACAAAAATGGTACAAGATTCATTTCTTTATCAATCACTGCTTGAAGAAAACCCACACAGTTCCAAGCCATGGGATAATCAGTTGTTTGGCTCTTTGTTTATATCCAAGTGTACTTTTCTGATCTTGTGTGGGTGCATTGGTGGTTGTTTGTTTCCATTTCTCCTGGTACATAACATTGGAAATATTTTGAGATCAATAAAAACAATGTTTTTGTAAATGAACAAAGGCACTTTATGCAGGATAATTGAATGCAAACAAAATGAGGAGAAAATTGAAAGGAGGGCATTGAAAGAAGGCTGACCTCTGGTATCACAATCACACCAAGTAACCTATTTCATAGGGCAGCAGTGGTGAGGAGAAGCCAGAAGAAATTGGCAAAGGAAAGGGAGGATGACAGAGGAATATTATTCTAATCACAGTTTGTTTTGATTATACAGTACACTGATGAGAGCTGAGATTTTAATGTGCACATTATTGAGTAAGTGACTCTCAGGAATGTAGTGCTAAATTGTTTGAGCTTATTCCATTATCGGTCCCTTTGGTAATCCAGGAAAAAGTATTTTCCCCCTTAAACTAAAACCTCCAGACAAGGAGGGTCTATTTTGCTTTTTTTTAAAATGCCTCTCTTGTCCTAAATGGAATGCTGCTGTAGTTTACCCTCTCCTGGGGTGTATTTAATTTGATGCCCAGTCTCTTATGATCCTCTGCTCCAACTGCAGAATTACAGCAGGAATAGCAGTAGCCATCTTGGAAAAATGTAAGTCAATTTCTTTGTTTTGTGTCATTTTCACCTTTCACGTGCACTTGAACATGTTTTTTTTCTATGGAGGACATTTTGGGTTAGGGTTACTCAAGAAATGTCTCTAAGCTCATGTTTAACAAACTTAAAAAAGCAGCAAAAGAAAAGATAAGTTTAACTTTTTGCAGTACAGGGCTGTTGATTATACTGTCAGAGATGGTGGTCTCAGTTCATTGGATGAACTGACAAAGTTCAAGAAATCCATGCTTGTAGCTTGCATTTGCTATCTAAGTATAACAATTGGCCATTAATGTTTAAGATTTTATTCATGCTTTTTAAACTGCCCATTTTACACCTATAGTAAATCCATCCACAAATCTGGCCTAATTACTCCAGTGAATTTCTACTTGTGAAAGTAGAAAGGTACCACATGTTTTTCCTTTGGACTCACAATATTGGAGGCACTTCCTCTTCATTCTTGTAGTCAGTGGCAGAAACTTGAAACTTGACACCAAGAGCGAAAGCATTACCTGAGTAATAGTGTGTGGACTTGAATCACTGTCCCCAAGAGCATAGTAACTAACAGCTTGTGGTTTAGTCTGTTGAACTACTTGATGTTTTTGACCCCTTATTGTCCTTGTGTTTGTAGCATTCTTGTTCTTTTCCCCTTGGAAAAGACTGCAGAATGTTTTAGCTATATAATAATAACAATTAAAAAACAAACAAACTGCTATTAAGTAAACAGCTTAACACTGCAAAGCTGAAGAGGATCTGCAGTTGAGGAATACTGCACTGGGCAAGCCGGGATTGTCTTGCTGGCCTCTTTGAACAAAAGAAAGTATTTTCCCAGGGGGCAAAATTAATTCCAGCTTTTTAGTGATGTGTACCTTGTGGGGGTGGCAAGACTGTTTTGGAGAAAGTTGTTTTTAGCCCTTTCAAAGCACCATGACTTCATGTTTCCTGATGGGAATCCAATCTGCTGAAATTTTAGCTGTATTTATTTCACTGTCAATTTAAGATCAGCTGGAGTAGAAAGAAAGGCGTATGAGTGACATTTCAGTTAATCCCCACCTGCAATATAATTGCAATGGGCACGTTGGATGTCAACAAGGTTGAAGAAAGAGGAAAAGAGAGAAGCATCATTGAGTTGGGATTATGAAGACGTTGGAAGCAGCCAAAACTGCTTCTCCCAGCGTTCACAGGTCCCTTTGTTTCTCCAAATATGCCCACTTTATTATTTCTTGACCGCAGTAAAGCCCATCGCTCAGCAGGGCAACCTGCAGGGTTAACACTCTCTTAAAATCCAACCTCAAATACTAGGTTGGATACAGTTTACTGCACTGTATTGCCATGTTTGAGGCTTCTTCCTCTGCCCACCCTCCTTCCCCCCACTTTCTTCAACTCATGCTAATAATGTCCATCCTGCACATTACAATTATACTGATTTATAGGAGACTGGTTGGGGATTAAATGAAATGTCACTCAAATTTCTTTCTTCCTGATCCAGCCAACCAAATGAGGGTGGTGGTGGTCTGGGGCGGGGGGAGGGGAGGGACATGGAAAAGTGTCACAGTTCTTTGAAAGCATGTTCAAACCTGGTGAGATAATCATTTTGGGGTTGGAATCTGGAGCTGTGAGAAACAACTGTGATCACTAGAAGTGAGAAGGGCACAGATGTGGGTGGTTATAATGCCCTCAGTGGTAATCTATTTGACTTGTTTGTCACAACTTTGGGTGGGGGGGAGTACTTGCAGAAGAATCATGGGTATCAAGGCCTATTATTCCAGACTCTAAGATAGGGCTTGGGGGTGAGACTAAAGGCACCAACAGTTTCTTTCCAGGGGATGGAACATTGCTGCATTTTGCAGGTACAGTGCACCCTCACATGGTGAACAGGACTTCTTTCATAGGACAGGACTGTGGCTGGAAGGCGTTGCAATCTACTTGTGTCTGGGCAATGGAGTGCCCATAAGCCTTCGAGGTTTACAGTAAAAATAGACTGGAAAGACTCTAGACCACTGGGTAACTGTTGTAGCTTATTTGTTCTGAGGTTTGGAGTCAGAACAGTTCAACAGAACTGTGCACAAAGGCCTTTTAAACTGAACATAGTGTTGAGAACCTATTGAGAGCCATTCAGTGGGTAAGGCTGGCAAGTTCAGGCTAGCCTTTCATGTTGTTGCCCCCGCCTCCACTGTTTGAAAAGTTGACTTTAAGGAGTATGAATAAGGCTACGTTTTAGTCATGGATATTTTTAGTAAAAGTTACGGACAGGTCAAGGGCAATAAACAAAAATTCAGGGCCTTTGACCTGTCGATGAATTTTACTAAAAATATGAGTGAATAAAACTTGGGTGGTGGCTGCCCAGGGGCCCGGCAGGTTCTGGATGAGGATGGCCCAGCTACTTGGGGAGCGGGGTGGCAGTGCACAGCCTGGGACCGGTGCTTGGGCGGGGGGACGGGGGCGGGTTGGTGGAGCCGGTAGGCTCCCTACCTGGCTCCATACCTTCCCCCCCCCCACCCAGCAGCAGCCGAGTTTGGGTGTGGGAGGAGGCAGGGGGATGGGGCAAGGATTGGGTGAGGCAGGCTCTGGGTGGCCTTTACCTGAGGGAGCTCCTCGGAAGCGGCAACATCCCCCTCGGTCAGCTGCTAGGTGGAAGCGTGGCCAGGCAGCTCTGCATACTGCCTCCACCTGCAGGCACCACAGCTCCAGCGCCCATTGGCTGCAGTTCCTGGCCAATAAGAGCTGTGAAGCCAGTGCTTTGAGTAGAGGCAGCACACAGAACTGCTTGCCTACATCGCCACCTAGCAGCTGATCAAAGAGGATGTCACCGCAGATAAGCGCTGCCCAGAGCCTGCCTCACCCCGCCCTGTGCCCCAACACCCTGCCCCCTCCCACACCCAAGCTTGGCTTTTCGGGGAGGGCGTGGTGGCCCGAGACTGCCCCAGCAGTGGCCGGTGTGCCTGCTGCTGGGGCTGCCTGAGCTGCCCCTGAGCTAGGCGCACCGGCAGCTGCAGATATCACAGAGGTCACAGAAGGTCACAGAATCCATGACGTCCATAACAAACTCTCAGCCTTAAGTGTGAGCAGTTTCCTCTAAAGATGCAGTGACCAACTAACCTTCTATAAAATTCTGTCCTTGCTCCTTTCTGTAATATCTTTTATATCAACTGCTGTGGATGTTATAGACAGCTTTAGGACTATTTTATGCAAGGTTGAATTAAAGTACGAATGTTTTAAAGTATTTTGTGTGATATGTAATGTGTGTTTTTCCTATAATGGTATATTAAATGTATGCATCTCTTTTTAAACAATAATTATTTGTTTACTTTTTATTTTTATTTCATGATTTGCATCCTCACAATTTTCAGCTAGATGAGAGAAAGAAGAGGTCACGTTAACCTTAAAACTGGCAGCTGTCAGTTTATTGGGCTATATAAAGTTGTATACCATACAGTGTATTTGTTTAGCAGAACCGCAAACTTAGAATACTGCACTTGGCATTGAATGCTACACTCATCCATTCATTTTCATGATTTATATTCACTGTGGGCTTCTAATGTTAAACAAGGGAATTCAGACATGTTCCATAACACATTTACTGTAACATGATACCGTGAACTAAACTTGCTGTTATTTATCTTTTTTCTTTTCTTTTTTTTCTTTTTTAATTTTCTCTTGTTGCAGCATAAAGCCAAGGTAGAAGCTATGACCTTAGACCTTGCTTCTCTTCACAGTGTGCAGCACTTTGCTGAAGCATTCAAATCCAAGAATGTGTAAGTAGTCAGGCAGAGGATTGTATATCATAACTTCTTGTTATTTTAATGTCTTTATCAGCTGAGCACAATTGGTAGAATTCATCACAGTTGGATTGACTTAGAAACTACAATAGGTGAATTCAGCTTTTTCACAGGAACCGAATGGTCTTTTTCCGATGTGCATATTTTTACATCAGTTAAAGAGTATTTATTTTTACACAGAGTGAAAATTAATTACAGATCTCTGACAATTCAGTGTATAATTCCAACGTTAATGGGGCATTGATATCTTTGTGACTGTTGAATACGGCCAAAGCTAAAATATATCCAAAACGGCTTAGGCAACTTTTGTCAGGTTTTCAGTGGTTTGGAAGACAGCCTGGGGTCAGGGATGAGTGCACTCTCAGCTCTCTCTCTGTTTCTTTTTTAAAAAGTGTTTAAAAAAAAATAGTCCTACAGGCCAGGGGGCTTTATTTTCCAGACCTATCCATGAAGTGGTTGGCTTTAAAAATTGAAATTAAGTAAGATGGCAAGTTCACTTAACAATTGGACAACTTATATTGAAATAATCAGGCGAGATTCCAAATAGTTTGATTTAGACTGAACAGATCAATTAATCACAAACTTTAAGGTATGATTTGGAATCATTAAGTACCAGCTGTTGAGGATAAATTCCACCCATTGTGCTTTAACCCACATTTTGGCCCACTCTGATCGTTGTGACTGTTCAAACCTAGTAGTGATTTCCCCCCACCCCTACAAATATTTCTGTAACATAAACCTCCTACTATACTTCCCAAGAGAGTACACACTTTTAGACAGCTTTGCAGGGGAAAATATTGTAGTGGCAAAAATATCGTGTAGAAAGAATGGTTTGGGGTTTTTTTGCTTTTGAGATACTGCCAAAGCTAAATCTCACATGGATAGACAGATGACATTTGAGTACTTACAGGTCTTTCAGATTCAGAGAACTGTCAAAACTGAATTTCAATACCAGTTACTTTACTGCCAAAAATCCTGTGTAACTATTCTTATCATATCACGTCTTCTTACATTAAAACTTTCTTGTGTGTAAAACATAATGACAAATAGTAGAAACATTGCCATATTTTAGTACCGACCACTCTCATACTGTTAGAAGAGAGAAGCATTCTGATTTTACTGCTTCTTGGTTCTTACCAAAGAAAAAAGTATAGAAGGCCAGTTAAGGATCCTAACTTTTTTTCCTGTGCAATTCTTAACTTGATTTGAATGCTGCAGTTCCATGTCATTGTCACCCAGTCTGAACCATTGAGTATACATATATCTTTAAACCAGAAAGGGGAAGCATGCTCAATTCAAATTTTCCTGGAGGACTTAAAATCCGCAAAAGTCTCACCCATTGCCATCTAAAGCATGAGACAATGTAGAATCAATTTCTTGATGCAGATCATGTCCATTTTGGTTTTGTGCAGTATATTAGAGGTAGCAGCTCATCCCCTTTGGCTTTATTTTGTCTTTCTGTTATGGAAAGTTTTCTTATTTTTTCACTCCTTTTCATTTCAGTTTGGAAAGTGTCACTAGTACTGTCGTATACTATAGGTCAGTGTTTTTAGCCACAGCTGTGCCTTCCATCCTGAACCCGTGTGTGTGTGTGTGTGTGTTTGTGTGTGTGTGTGAGAGAGAGAGAGAGCTCAAGTATTACAGAACAGCATAAAGTTTGTGTCTGTCATAAGACTAGTGGGGGTTTCACTAAAATGAGCTTTGAACAATATTTTTGTTTAAATTGTGATGGTGGATGGAAGCCAGATACCGCACGCAGCTGGGAGCAGTAGATCTTTTATCTGATACAGAGGAGCAGGTACCTCCTTACAATCATCTGCACTGGTAGAGGAATGGGCTAGAAGACCTATATCTTTCTATCTCTGATTTCTTTGATTTTATGCTCAGAAAAGTGATTCTGTAGCAGTAGTGTCTTGTTACTACGTTGCCTGCTGTGGGTCTTGCAAAACCTATCTGTACACTAATAACTGTTTTTATCTGTAGTTTATTATTATTACAGTAGTGTCTAGGGCCCAGTTGGATCAGTCCCCTTTTACTTGGTGCTGTACAAACAAACTTAGAGAATTCAGTATCTTACAATTGTATGGATAGATTGTGGTGCATTCTTCACGCTTTCTTGGGAGAGTAAAGGGCATCCAGAGCACAGGGAGCAGCTTCTCTAGGGCTCCTGTACCACCCCCCCCCACATGTAGGTGGGAAGGGGTGGAGCCTTGGCTGCTAGCACTCTCCCCCTCCCCATTGCAGTGTGCCAGCCAGAATAGCTGTGCTTATGCGTCGGGAGATGTATGCTGTGCCAAGTAGACAGCTTTTTACACTCACCAAATGCCTGTTTCTTGAACCCCTGGCACCATACCAATAAAATAGCATCACAAGAGAAACACGATAGTGTCTTCTGCTTCCTACATCAACGACAACATTATCAGCTGAGTTCTGATTCCTGGGTCTAAGTGGTGGTGATATGTGGAGCAAAAAGAGCACACATTTTCAGATATCAAGTAGTGCTGCAGTGCTAGTAATTAAGGAGAAAGGGTAAACAAACCTAATTTGATATGTAAGCAATTCTGGGATACAAATGGCAATCCCAAGATGCAATTTTTACAATCCCTTTTCTGATAATAACCCTGTGAGTGGAAAAACAATCTTTCTCTCATCTCCCTAGCCTGTCGTCACCAGGCTACGGAGCAATAAGGAACTATTTGATCCTTTAAAAATGTAATTTTTATTGCAATGCATTTTGCTAAAGAAGCCACTGGTGTTATGCTCTGTTTAACCTCTTAGACTTCTGGAGCTGAAGACGGGTCTCTCAGGCTCTCTCAATAATCTCCTCTGTCCATTATTGCCTCAGTGGGAAGCGCCCAGGCTCTTCATCAGCTAACATTTTCAGGGGCTGCTCCCCTGTTGACTGGAACTGAATAAAACAGAATGTGGGCTTGGATGCTCAAGCCCTCCTACCTCCCAGGTGCTGATTCTGACTCTAGGGAATGATATCAGATATCAGGCTGGAGGGAAGGATATCAAGAGATGCACTGAGTATGCTCAAGGTCCCCCCATTATTCTAGATGAGGTGCAGGTTTTTCCTTGTCTAACAGTACATCAGGGAAGAACCTTAAAGGGGTCATGTGATCCAAAGTCCTTTCTTTGGGTAAGAGATCTAAAACTGATCCATTCCAATATAAAGGCGTTTCTGAACTAGAAATACCCAAAACATCGAAGCATCCTTGCAGCGGGTCTCAGGAGTCAATCAGACAATTTCCTAAATGCAAAATAGTGAACCAAGTCATCTCTTACACGCTTTATCCAGCACACACAATATGAGGGATTGGGGTCTGCATTCAGGGCCGGCTCCAGGGATTTGCTGCCCCAAGCAGCCAAAAAAAAAAAAAGCCGCGATCGCGAGGGACCCTCTGCTGAATTGCTGCCGAATACCTGAAATGCGCCCGAATACGCCGAGTGCCGCGCGGCTCCGGAGTTGCTGCCCCAATGCTGCGCTTGATAAGCTGGTGCCTGGGCCGTCCCTCTCATTATTACCCTTAAGCACATGTGCTTGCTGCCCTGATGCATTTGCATCATCATCATATGTAATTGTCTTCATGTGTTCACTGTGTCTGATGGTTGGATATTTGATGATATTGATGCTTGCGAGATTTGATGCATGCAGCAAACTGCAAATGTATTAACTTTTTTTTTTTTACTTTTTTTCTTTTTCACTAAAACTTTTGCATCTTATCTGTGCAGAGATCTGACAGAGATCTTCTCTAAATCTAAAAAATATCAAAACCATCTCTTCATACCTCCTGCATACCATTATACCCGCCCTGACCATTTTTGAGCACAACTGGATGCATGAGGAGGTCTCTGCTCTGCTCATGGTGCACACAGGACAATCATTGCAGTATTGCAGTTGAAATTATCTCCTACCTCCTACCATGCCTAAAGCCATCAACAAAAAGCAAAAGAAAAAAGAAAACCAAAAATAAAAACTTGAAATATATGCTGAAACAAATGATTCCACAATTATTGTGCAGTTATTTCCCTATTTTTAAAATAAGATATGTCTGTGGTAAGATTTGGCAGTTGCTGACTGTTTAATCATTCCTATTGTAGAGGGCAGCGGTTACCAATTATGTTTCTGCACTTGAAAAGTTTAGTCTCCTTTTTTCTCATCCACACCCAAGTAGAGAGGACCAGACTTTCAGTTGCTCTCCTTAGCTGCACCCTAGCACTCTGTGAATGAACTATTTTTTTCAAGTTGCAAGCAGAAGGATGCTGAGATCTTGTGGGTGCAGTTAAAATTTCAGCATATGCTGAAAATTTGCCCCAGAATATTATTGCTCTTTGAATTTTCCTATACTGGAAATTTTCATATACTGCAATTGACATGTTGGACATTTGTTGGGTTGTGTTCACTCATTTTAACCACAAAGGAATCATAGGTACAATTTAATCGTTTTATACATAATATATATAAAAATAAAGCTCTTTAGTAAATTGTTACATAATTAACGCCTGACATCTAATTCATCCCCAAAACTGTGTGGCTATGATTTAAATGAGTAATCAGCATTCACATTATGCCAGTATGCTTAAAAGTCCCATAGAAGATTTTTGTGCCAGATACAATTGTTGTCACTGCATATTGTACTTCAGAATTTGAATATATTTTCTTTATAAATCTGTAAAAATCTGTTAATCCCTTTGGCACATATAGAAATACTTTCCATGAATTAGAACTAGTAACAGTTGAACTATTCAATTTGTCTTTTGAGCTTAGAATAGTTTTGGCATTCTGTCAGTGCCACTCAGACATAAAGCAATGTTCCAGCCAACATTGTAGATTTAAGAGACATCTAAAAAGGATCCAGGTTGACTTAAATATGCAAACAAGTGCATAGCTGAGAAGTTACTATTGCAGACAGCAGATATCTTGCATTTAAATAAGATCAAAGGCTGACTACATTTGAAATGTACATAGTAAAATTAGCGTGAAACTTTTACCTGTGGTGGTATTGTGCTTTACTAAAACCTCGGGACTGGCTGACTGCGTAAATGTTTTCTCTTTTCTAAACTCTGCTACACTGTTACTCTGTCTTGGTTGAAAGTGTCAAGCTATGTGGCTCCAGCAGCTAATAATCATCAGTATTTTTTAAATTAAAAACCTAAATTTGACCCCACCTCAGTGGAAGCAGAGATCACTTGTTCACCAGATCACTTCAGTTTCATTTGATGTATCAGATATAAACATGAGTCTATATGAGGTAAAAATTAATTTGAGTGGACACTTCACTTGTGTGCGCGCACATGCACTATAATTTTAAATCAGGATTCAAACTAGGAAGATGCTGATGTGACACTTTCACAATTGCTTTCTCTAAAATGCGTTGGCTTGCCACTTGTCTTTGGAGGGTGACCCTGACTCGTCATCAAACTACAGATGTTTTTGGCATCTGAGGCTGTAAGGGCTGTTTTTACCATTCAGGGTACCCAAGTACTGACTTTGGCCATTTTAGCTTAGTCTGCGTCTAACTTCCTGGCTTTGAAAATAAAGAGAATGAAAAAAGAGACCACTTTCTTTTGAACTTGTTTGTGCTTCCTCTTTAGTACAGCCAAGATCAATGCTGCTCTTGGTGCCAGAAGGATATTTGAAACTATCTTTGGTAACATCTCTGGCCAAAGCTGCAGCACAAGGGGTCATACTGACAAGTTTCAAAGTAAGTGCTCCCACCTTCACCTAGTGCAGGAGTTTTTTAGGTGGTGGTAATGCTTAGAGGGTCAGAGAGTAGAGTAAAGCATTGGAGGCCCTCCGAGGAAATCCTGCATGCAGCTTTACTACAGAACTGGGCCCTAATTTATGATATAAATTTGAACTAAAAAAAAACAACCCATCAATCTCTGATATTGTTAGTGGTCTATGTTTATGAAATACAAGTGTATAGATTAAATAATAAAATTCCTGTTAAATTCTCTAATGAAAGGTGAAACACAAATGCTTAGTAGAAACCCCACCCCATAAAGAAACATCAAGCAATAATAACTTCTCATTTCTCCCTGATCGTTAAGTCAAAAGCCTGGGTAAATAGATGGGTCTTCCAGCATGCTTAAAAGCTCAAGCTTCGTTGGAGAAGTGCGGAGAGAAAGTTCCATAGTTGCCTCCAGATCCCACATGTCTACATCTGTGGGCTGTTAAGTTGACAACATGACAACACCTCTTGGGGAGGAACACAACTATAGCCTGTATAGCTATAGCCCCAAGTAGAGCATGCTTCACTAATCCAGTTTGGAGGTGATAAAGGTCATGGATAGCTGATGGTCACCTGGCAAAAGAAAAGGTCACAATCTCCTGTTCTAGCAGGTTGGGTGGGGAAGAGGGTGCGGGGGAGAGAGAGAGAACCTTTAAACTGAGCAAATTTTAATTTAGGAATCACTGAGATAATAAATACGGCACCTAACAATGGCATGATAAGAGAATCATTTTCTGAGTAGAAATACATTTAGAGGCAGAAACTATGTTCCCGAATAAAGAATCCAATCTCTTTCCACAAGATTTAACCAACTATGAGGGCCAAATTGGGTATATAAGCATGTAAAATATTTATGATTTAATAAGCATGATTAAAAATCTTTTGCTGCAAATGAAGTAGTAAGCATTTTGCAGTTTTATAGTTTAATGGGTAATGAGAAAATAAAAACAGTATGTGTGTATTTAATTGATATTTTAATTTTAACAAAACATGAATATCACAAAGGACAGCAGTAACTATTTAGTATATAGTTTAAATATATTAAGTCTTTTGTGTAAAGCATCAGACTAGACAATCGGAACAGACTGAGGCAGAATCATTGGGCAGAAAAGTATGGTTGCTTTACTGGTGATGTAAGAACGGCCACTCATTTACCAAATGTCTTAATCCTAGAATCCAAAACCTTGTGTTTTACTCTGGCAAGGTTGTATTTCTTCATTAGCTGTTCCCAAGGTGCAGGAAATCCCAGAGGATGTCAAAGTACATCAATTTTTATCATAACATGAAATTTTTCAGATCTGAATGGCAGAATGCAGCTGCTGGGGTTTTTTTGAACTCTGTTACAGTTGCACATATCTCTAGGCAAAACAGAGAAAGTAGTTGTCATTGGCAAGTAAAATATATGAAATGTTTTACTGTTCAAATGATCAACCATGGTCTTGAAAACATTTTCGAAGGACTTTGCTATTTCCCATGATAGGTGTCAAAAAAAATTACAAAAAAAAGGCAGATTACTACTTTTATAATATATTTTTCTGCCTTTAAGGGGTGCTTTGTACGTATGGGTAAAAATCGTACCTCTTGAAATATATGCTGAAACAAATTATTCCACAATTATTGTAGAAATTAATACTCATTGTGCACTTCCAGCAGGTTTATGCTTAATAAGTGCCTGTAAATGTTTATAAAAAATGAATTACAATCAGGGTTTGATTAAAAAAAATGCACTTGTTCACTTGAAAGTGGAAAACTGTCCCAGGTGAGTGCCTATAACAAAAGAGTAAAGTTTACCAGACTCTGGACACTTCCCTTGCTGCTGCCTGTAGCATTCTGGGCAGCAGAGAGAAAAGTTTCTCCTGCTCCATGCCTGAGGTTGCAGGGATGAAAGACAATAAGATAGCGTTCTAGTGGTGGAGAGAATCATGACTGCAATAGGATTTGAGGGCAGGAAAACGAGAGAAGGCAAAGCTCCTTTTTCTTCCCAACAGTCAGAAAGGAGGGAAAACTGCAAAGTTATATAGGTGCTGAGCTCAGACCAATGTGAAAGTTGGGAGAGCTCACATTAATGTCCAAGGAGAGTGGTCAGGTGGGAAGTCTAGTCTTCCTACCCCAACTTCCATGCTCCCGTTTTCAACAGCTAGGAGAGTGAGAAATACTAAAAGTGGTGGGGAGAGACGTACTAGCTTGCAGAGGCTTCCATGCAGAATAGTAACATGCATTTTGGGTTTCATAGCTGTGCCAGGACACAGGAACTGGACCTAAGATAGTGTTTTTTCAGGTCACAGTTTGGTTTGAAATGCTGCCTGATGCGGGCATATTAGGGCAGAGTGGAGAGTTGACTTTTGTTCTGGTTTGTCCCAATACCCTAAGTATGGCACTTTCTGTGAGAGAGAGAGTTGTAATTGACGCCAGGTTATAACCCTGTGAAAGAAAGTCCAGTCTGGTGCATAATGATGCCTGAATATGGGAAATGTAGTAGACATGACTCCAAGAGAAGAAGGAAGCAAGACATACTGGTATGATTGGATGATAAAATCCTTTCTAGTGGAATGGAGCAAACGGATGAAATGTGAGTCATACCTCAGTCTGGAACATCAGTTTATCTGCCTCAGTGCTCTCAAGTACAGAGACTCTTGATCTGAATTTAATAATATGCCCTACTACTAGAAGTTGGTGAACAGAGGTGGAATCCTGGGTGTTGCTTTGGGTTTCTGCAGGAGTCTGGGGAATCAGGGTCTCTGGAGCCAATATGTGGTGAATAAGATGCTCTAAATCAGTTCTTCCATAACTTGTTTGAGAAGTTCAGGAGGAGTGGTAGAGGAGGGAAAGTGTATGTCCAGGGACTGAACTGGTCAAAGGAGACGGTATCCACAGTAGTAAGTCAAAACAAAAAAACAAAAAAATTGACTCACCTTGACCTTTATTTTTTTAAGTTCCTTCTGTAAACATTTCAAATGACAAAGTGTGTGTGGTGGGGGCAAGGGAATTCCTAAGCCCCAGGATTTCTAATATCACATAGTATGTTTACAGTGTGTAAAATAGCTGAATGTATGAGTCATGACATGTTGACAAATTAAACTCTATCTGAATTCTCTTATTTCAAATCTAACTCCATGTTGTAGTTTAAGGTGAAATCCCACATTTAGATTATTTTTGTAGGAGTTCTGAGGGTGGGATAGATGTGAGAAAGGCCAACTGCAGGGTGACATTGCACATGTTGTATGAATTATTTCCTGATTTTTTTTAAGGCAGAACCTTCCTTCCTTGTTCAGATGTTGAGCTTTTAGTTTTATATGTAGAAGAACAAGCCCCCCACAAAGAGGAGGACTAGGCCTGTCTGCTGGTCTATTGACATCTGTCTAACTTCTATGCTCTTCTATCACCATAGTATCTGAGCACGTTCCCAGATTTAAAAAAAAATAACCAGCAGTATCAGTATTTTTCCCTTCCTTCACAGGAGGAAGGAGTAAGTTACTTGATGAGATTTGCTGGCTTTTTATGTACGTCCATTGTTGTGCGAGAGGATGTACTGGCAGGGAAAAAAACAAGACAAAAGGGTGAGTTTTATATTTAGTTGTGAATGCAGTCAGATATTGGTCACTCTTATTTCTTTTCTTTAAGAAAGTTCTGGATTCACAGAAGTGCTGAATAATGTGGAAGAGAGGACTGGGCTGTATGGGCCTGTTCAGATGAGATTTCTGGAGGCAGACAGACAGTTGCCCATAATGGCCTTTGAGTTTGAGCTGAGGGAAGGAGCTGAACTATTTCAGTCTATTTCCATTCACCCATGCAGCCTCTTGGAGGTGGGGAAGGTGTATTTGCTGATCAACAGTGTCAAATGCTTCAAAGAGGTACAGCAGGATGAGAGTGGATGTATTTCTCCTGTCTGTGGATAAGAGGAGATCATCCATCTGGGCTACAGGTGCTGTCTGTGTATCTTGCCTTGCAGTGAAGCCTGTCTGACAGGCATCTGGAATACAGGAATCTGACAGATGGCATTGGAGACTCTGTTAGTGGGAGCTCTAGGTTTTCTCTACTATCCCACCATGTAAGAAAGACTAATATCAGAGTCACAACTGGTGGCTCAGATTGCCCTCATTATTACCATGACTTCTGTTTGTGTAAATGGGCTGAATTTCAAAAAGAGGAGCATTGTTCTAGGCTTAGCTTGCGTCTAGGCTAAGCTTATTGTTTCTTGTGGTCCATGAGACTATCTTGGATGTGGGTGAATTTTCTGTGAAATAAGATGCTTTTTCACAGCATGAGGTGTCCAGTTTCTGGGGTTTATTGGAACAAGTCTGGGTTTAAAGTTACATGACAGAAAAGTTTGTGAAAAGAAAGGGTTGTGACTTTGCTTCTGCTATAGCAGAGGAGAAGTCACATCTCTCTGCATCCATTTGTGGCTGTGACATAGGTCTACAGTTGCTTATGGGACTTAGGGGATATGGCAAAGCCTTTTCTGTTAAATTTCTGTATAATTCCAAACAATATGAACTTTTCAAATCACTTGAGAAGTGCCCCAGATGGTGTGACATTCTGCTTCATGGGAAGATTTGAGAAGTATTCCCTTTGCATAACGTTCTAGTTAACTGTTTCATTGTGTTTTAAATGGGAGAACACCAAAGCCAAAAACTGCATTGACATTTTGGTGTGTTTGTTTAACCTCCTAATGCATGGGCTACATTTGTTGGAAAATATTATTCTTCCATTTGCAAATCTCCAGTAATTAATTCCCTTGAAAGTAGCTACTGCTGCACAGGGCCAGTTCACAAGACTGTTGACAGATCATAGTTTTGCATCATATGCTAACAAACTGATTGTTAAATTCCATAACGAATTGATTTATAGAGATGACTTAATTTCCCTATCTCATTCATTTATTAACATACTCTGCATATTTTAAAACAGTGCACAGTTTCAATTTGGATTACTTTATTTCTTCTAATAGTAGATTCAGCATAGCACATATGATCTGAATAACTTGTCCAAGTACAAGAGTTAGTGACTTGTCAAGGATATGTGCAGTGCACAAGGCTGGAGATATTTTTAAGGCATTAATAGAAAAAATACCCTTGCTAATTCAGAGACCTTTTTACAGTTACCAAATTCTAATTACTCATCAGCATAGAGAGAGGGTTTTTTTTACAATCACAGTACTGCTTGCAGTTAAAACATTACATTCTTGGGTCTGCTATGCTGGGGATGATAAGAAACAGTGACATTGTACTGTGGTAGAGCAGCTTATATGCTGGTCCCAATACATACTTAAATTGTAATGGTAGAATGCATTAGCTCAGTTGGTGCAGTGTAAGTCACTAGCTGAAGACATTTTAAGGAGACATAAGGGTAAATGTTTAAAACACTGTGCAAGGTTTTAGCTGTCTGGTGCTTACAGAAATGTCAAATAGGAGTCGTACAGTTAAAGAGAGCTGCCTCATAATGTCAACACTAGGCATAAACATAACAGAAAATCCTGCCTTGCTGCTGACTTTTTTTGTTGCTATTTACCTGTACCTTTGATGAAGAATAGTAGCAGGCTACTTTAAATGCAGAAGATTATTTTATAGGGGGCATAACGAAGGCTAATGCAGACCGTCCCAGTTTCTTAATGAACTGGTGAAATCAAGGTCATAGTCCTGCTAGCCACTAAAACTATTTCAGTCATAAAGCAAGGCTTTAGTATCAGATGTGTGGCGTGAATTGTCATATAGCCTGAACATTTAGATACTGCACAATGAGAAGTTCAGTGATAAAAAGCACTGCACCTTGGAAACTAGAATCTGCCCTTGGTGGCTGAAATTCATGATCATACAAGGGCTGTTACATGGCTAATGTGAAATAAGTAGGTGATCTTTGTTCAATTCTTATTGGGTAGGTGTCCACATCACAAAAAACTACCATCACACTTGACACTTATTGGCCCCTTGTTAGCAGTCTCACTAGGGAGACCAGTGACTTAACGGACGTAGATCTTGAATTATCCTCTCAGACCAAAAGGTTCCAGGACTGTAAGTCTTGCCTCATTTACAGGGCCGGCTCCAGACCCCAGACCCAGGCCAAGCGCACGATTGGGGCGGCATTTTGCCGGGAGGGCGGCAGGCGGCTCTGGCGGACCTCCCGCAGGCATGACTGCGGAGGGTCCGCTGGTCCCGCAGCTCCGGTGGACCTCCCGCAGAAATGCCTGCAGAGGGTCTGCTGGTCCCGTGTCTCCGGTGGAGCATCCGCAGGCATGCCTGCATGAGGTCCACCAGAGCTGCGGGACCAGCGGACCCTCCGCAGGCACGTCTGCAGGAGGTCCCCCGGAGCCGCGCATCCGCCAAAGCGCGCCCCATGGGGCGCCGCCCTGCTTGGGGTGGTGGAATTCCTAGAGCCGCCCCTGCTCATTTACAAACACTAAAATTAACTAAAAAAAATTTTTTTAAAAAAAATCTGCTACTGTTTAGCTAGGGGATTTGATTAAAGTATTTCTATTTTTATTATTTGTATATTTTTGTACAGATAAAACTAATTATTGTGATAGAATACTGTAGAGATTCATAATTTTAGGGACTCTTGAATCTTAATTACTTTTAGTTAAAAAATACTTTTAGTAAAAGATGTTATTTCAAAAATAAAAACCTCATTAAAAAGAGGCAAGACTAATTCTCTGTTTTTATGAAACTCAATTAAATGCCTTTACAATTAAAAATTCACAGTATTTTATAGTTTTATATTCTGGAATCCTGTTTTTAATTAATTGAGCTGACAGGTTTAGGTACAGGGTACATATTTTGCCTCTGGTAGTTACTGTATAATTAGCATTAATGAAGGATATTAAAATGTGGTTACGTAGAATATAGTCCAGGTTCATATGTGGGCTCATTCTGTCTTATTGTGTTCTCTTATATCAGATTGTGTCATTTTATGCGGTGTTCATTTGCCTTATAAATTTAAAGGCCAACTGAAAGTAACAATGAGGGATATTCTTTTTATTGTCATTGGTGTATTGAGAATTCACAATACAGTGTCTTGTCATAAAGTCATTGCCAAGTACCAACTACAACATTTATATTAATATACCTCACAAACTAGCTTTTTATTTTTGAGGGAAAAAGATGTCTTGTATCTAGGACACTAATTCATAAATTAAATCATCAGGTAAATATGAAAAAGTGAGATAATGCATATTCACAGTGTAAGCAGAAACTAAATTAAGCACTGTCCCTTGATTTTTATATGCTGAAGATCTGCAAAAATTAATGAAAGTTGGTTAATGGTGTATCTATGATAAATGTACACTAGGCTAACCCCTGCCCCTTGTCCCCAGCCAGGTGTATACTAGAAAGGCAGTGTATATGTGGAGATGTTTAACAGACCATCCACTGCATTAAATAGAGGTTTGGGGTGCCTGATGGTGAGAGGCATGGGCGTGGCCAGTGAATCCATGGTTAGATAGCTGGAAGGGACAGTAGCCTTTATAAGGGAAGCACAATAAGCATGGGCAGAACTACAACCTATGAGTTGGAGTAGTGGTGCTCCTGAGCAGTTTTGTGGGTGCTCTACACCCTGGGGAGGGGGCCCCTTCATTCTGACACTGATGGAACTCCACTGTGTCATGTCAGCCCACTTGCAGTTAGTCGCAAATGACAGGATTTGATTCACTGTCTATTCGTAATTCCAGATGGTTAAAAGTGCCTTATGTAAATCAAACCTACAATTATGAAAGAACTGCATGAAGATCAATAATTTTTAATACTTAAGTACTCAGTGTTTCCTGTTTAGTTTTTATTTGTACATTTCAATGGATTTTTTGCACATCTCTTTTGTGACCTGCTTTCCTGTCTTTCACTTAGTCAGGATGTGTGTGCACATCTGAGGGCAGCATTTGACCTGTAATATAGATCTACATATTTCAAGATGAGGGAACTTTGAACCAATAGCAGACACACACTGGTGACATACTATGGTTTCCACTGTTTACATACTGCAGCACAGTTCTAAATCAGTATTATACTCCTGTCTTAAAAGACATGTATATATCTTATCTGCAAATGAATTCTTCCAGAAGCTTCACATAAACTTTCTGAGGTGATAATGAGTCATCTAACACTTCATAAGATGCATTCTCTGAAGGTTTGTGACTTTATATTCCTTTTGGCAAGCACAACATGCACTCTCATTTTTTTTGTGATTGCAAAATAAACTGAGGACAGAAATGAATACTGGCATTTCATATGAGTGTTGTGCAGTTGCAATTCAGGTGTGGGGCTAATTGTGCCTACAAAAGGAAGGTTGCCCTTATGAAAATATGGTCTTATGTTTCTGTGTAGATTCTCTGGGTTGGTCATCCTTTGTTCCTTCCATTCATTCCTACTGTGTGGAGTAGGATTGCACAGGCGAAACACAGGCAGACTTTGACCCAGGATGCTTGAACAGAAACATAGAGCCACATTTTCAAAAATGCAGCCTCCCTTTTGCATGCTTAGAATAGTCACAATTTATTTTGCTAGCGTAAAATGTGGGAGCAAAAGAAAGCAGAAGCCCCGCCCATTAGAAAATGTACTTCATAAGGCTTCCACGTGTTTCAATATTTTCCTCTAAAGGTTTCTGTGAAGCTTCTTCAAGAATGAACCTAAAGATAAAAATATGGGACTGTTGACAACTGATCAGACATCATTACATTACTATTTCAGAACTGTGACATAATGAACTGTTTCTGGGTTTCTAGGTGAAATTTATTTTTAACTAAAGGTTTTTATCTGTCTGTCTATCTAATCTCATTGATGATAACATTCTCAGTATAGTCATATTAAACTGATGTCTGTGACCCCTTTTTTTAATTTCCCAAAAAGTCTTTTAGATAATTAGGCTATTATTGAAGATGGGATTTTCAATAGTGCTTAAAAGATGCTTAGTGCCTAATTACCTTAGGCTTCTTTGGAAATCCAAGTCTTAATTTTTGACATTTCTCATAGGATTGTCTCTGTAGAACTCCAATACTCGGATGCATGGGCCCTGCTGCTGCAGCCTTGGAACCATCTAGAAAAGTGGTGATGATTGGCTTGTGCACTTGCCCTTTCATGGTACATAGGGAAGCATGGCCCGCAGCCATCCCATCATCAGGCAGTGGGTACTTGAAGCAGAAGACAAACGAACCATTCTTCTTTCCCCCTATACTTGCACTTCGTTCTATTTTAAATTATACATTTCTGGGTTGGTTAGCTGTTTGTACAAATTAGAACTTGTTAGCGTGACTTTGCCTATTTGGGAGTTAAATACGTGACATGGCTGACAGATAAAAAGTTGGGTTTTAAAAGGTGTCAGTCTGCAGTACTTAAATGTCCATAATGTCTGTGCATGAAGGTGACTTGCATGGAGACTGATCAGCTTGTGTAATCTTTACTCCTTGGGCACATTAAGACCAAGAATATGGGGTAAAATTCTTATGGTTAGAGGAATTATGTTTCGCAGATTCAGCCTGTCAAATTTTGTTCCCTGCTTTGGAGATTTAATGACATCTGGAGTAGAATATCTGGAGGATCTGTCTAATATATCTATGCATGTCAGCCATCCATCTAGTATCCACTGTTTTTCTGACCATTCTAAACCCTTTGTGTTGATGGTGAACCTGGAGATGCAAAGTATTTGAGCTCCAGTTGTTCAGTTACCTTTGTTTTTGTTTTTCCAGTGGAAATTCTGAAATGATAAGAAGGTGGCATAAATCACGATAACAATACATTTAATTAATCTAATTCTTTGTACTTTATTTACTTGATTTGATTTAATTTTTTAATGTCAGCGTGTCTTGTTGATTATTCAGGCCACTCCATATGCTGATCTGCAATGCTGCTGTTTTTGCTGCTCCATGGTCCTTGACAGAAGATGACCTAGAGGCCACCTTCCAGGTGAATCACCTGGGGCATTTTTACCTTGTCCAACTTCTTGAAGACATTCTACGCCGCTCATCTCCAGCAAGAGTTGTGATGGTTTCATCAGAATCACACAGGTTGGTTAAAATCACAATATGTTCTTGATTTAGCTCTGATTGGTCCTTTCTGCAATCCTTGGGATGAAACCATCACATTGGAAATACCGAACTTTAAAATAAAAATACCAATCCTATAGTGCTTACTCTTGCTTGAGCAATCCTTTTTAAAGTCAGTAGGATTACTTATATACAGGATCTGTCCCTGAGATTCTATGTGCATACAAGTTTCATAATACTGCATAGGTCGGTCTTGGTCACTCTTTGTAGGAATGCAGATTTTTCACTGCACTTCAGGCCACTCATTGATTTTGCTAGGAGATGGAATAATAATTGATTAAATCTGAATGGCATGACCTTTATTGATTTGTCATTCAACAACTTCAACATCTTACCAAGAAGAATGTGCAGTTATTCTAGCAGGAGAAACAATGCAATTAAAGACTGCTAGATGAAATCCAATTGTTTTATAATGAGAAATTAGGGAATTCAGTGCAGACATTAGCTGTGTAATTGTAGGAAGGGAAGTTTGTTAGTTAGTCTATATTAGAAATCTGGCTGTGCCTCTTTTGGTTAAATTTTCAATTAAGATATCAGATGGCACTTCTCTCCGATTACCTTTAGGAGTACAATTTGGCAAAAAGCACAATATGAAATTTCAGACATGTTTGCAATGTTTTAGAGTGTTTTTAATAACTGAAGAGAGAAGTTTTTAAAAAGACAAAACAATTACTACCTGCAGTAGATTATGGCCCAGATTTTAAAGGTAGTTAGGCATTGCTGCACTTAACGTTGCAACAGCTAACCAATTTAGACTCCTAAATCCCTCTTTCAAAAGTGATTTAGGCAATAAGGAGTCTAAATCCCACCTACTGTCAATGGTATTTTAGTGCAGCAGTGCCTAAATACCTTTAAAAATCTGGGCCTCAGGGCCCAATTCTGAATTCTTTCTGTATCCAAAGCACATGATGGCTTCAGATTTAGTTCAGAATGTGCAGGGATTGCAGGATTATTAGGCCCATCATGGCCTGCTTTAAAACATTATTGTTGATTTCTATTTCACTTTTTTGCATGGTGTGCAAGAGATTTAGCAAAGCAAGAGGGAAAATGTGCAACTACTTTTATTTATTTATTTCTGCACTGTTTTAAGAGACCCAGAATGAAGCTTATTTTTTTAATCATGTTTCCATAGAATGTAACCCTGGAGACCCGGTAGAGAGAGACCAGCCAAGGGTCAGACTGAAATCTTTATCACTTCCAAACAGAGGGGCTTATGGTATAAATGACACACTGAAGATAGATTTACTTTTACCATTTTAAATTTATGACGGCTGAAATCAAAGGAAGCAGTAGAAAATGCCAGTAATAATCCTCCCTGGTGTTAAAAGACATGAAACATATAGTAATTAGGTGGTAACAAAATCTGGACATCCTTATCTTTGCAAATCACACCAGGTTTGTGAAAGCAAGTTGCAGAGTCCTGTTAGGAGTGAGGGAGGCTACTGTGGGGCAGGCAAGATAGCTCTAGACATAAATCTGCCAACTCCAATCACTTGCCAGATGTGGAGGGCACAATGGGATATGTATAAATGAGCTGTTGTTTAATGGCAGATTATGTTGAATTGTCAGCTGCTTGTTTCCCTTTGTAAGCTTGTATCTCAAATAGTATTTTAAATGACATCTTTGGTTTTTTTTCCCCCTTAAGTGCTGTGTGGAACTAGAGCTCATATCTTTACACAGATTTATCTTTGTTTTGAAAAATAAGATTATTTTAAAGTGCTCGTTGCTAACTGAATGAGATGAGCCAAGTTTTATGGAAACCTAGGAAAAAATAAGTCACTGTGCATGTCAGAATATAATTACTAATCCCACCTATTGCTTTTCTGTTTTAGGGGTTCATTTCTCGTGTCTTAGATCATATTTAAACATTTTAAATAATTGTTAAATGGCTGTTTTTTCTAGCTGTTCAGTGACAATAAGCTGATGCAAAGAGCTAGTTTAGAGAGCAGGTCTTAATACTAGTAGTACTTTCCAACTTACTTGAGAACTCTGAGCCTTTAACCATGTTGTAAAACAGAAGTGTTGGTATCTAGTTACTTCCATAAACCTTGGCTGAATCTTTTTGTTGGAATCAAGGCTCCCTGTTGGGGGAAAATAAAGTCCTATGTTTGCAGAAATTATTATGCTAGACTGCTCTGAGGCAAAACATTTATTTGCCTCTCTGGTCCTTTGCTCTATTTTATTTACTTATCTGGATTCAGTGCAAATGAATTGAGTTAAACTACTTCTAAAATGACTTTTAAGTGTATCATACAAAAATAAGAATAATAACTAAATTGAATTTCCTCCTATCTTTATTTCTGTATAGTTAATTTGATTGTCCAACAAAGTGAATGGAGCTGCCGACTTAAGACTGACTGACAGGATTGGGCTGAAAATGTGTTGCTACATTACTATTGTGTTGATGACAGACAGAAAACACTATTTGTATAGTATACTTCGGTGGTTTAGACAGCTACTAAGGGCTTGATTAGCAAAGTCTGCCACCCTTATTCATGTTGAGTAATAATTTACTCTTGGATTAGTCCCGCTGATTTCAGAGTTGTGCCCTAAATAAATGTGAAAATTATGAAAGAAGCATTTTATTACCTGAGATCAAATGAGGGACTGATTCTGAAAAGGACAAGGCATTGTCAGGCTTTTTATCTGTGTATTTTACAGTTTTTGCCCCGACATAAGTTTAAAAACCCCCAAACACAAACACACCAGTCGATTGCTTAATTTGGAGTGTATAATGCGAAATCAGGAAAGGCATTTTAAAATATTTTTTTATAATGTACACCACAATTATGCTTGTCCCTCATTTCCCCAGCTGATTCTGAAAGCTCTACATATTGAAGTGAGTTTGCTAAACCTCCCTTACACGCCACCCCTTAAAGTAGCACTCTTATGTGGAGCATAGTTTTGCAACTATCAGTGATATTTATTTCTCAGTACTAATGCATACTGGTAATTTAATAAACCAAAAAATGTAAGGATGGATAGAGAACTATCTAGAAAATAACCTTTTTTCATGCAAGTGTCTTTAGTACATTCACTACTTTGTTATTATTAAAAAAGAAAGAAAGAAACAAACAGCTGGTGTTTAATGACTCTGTCAGACCCAATTAAAAAACATCAACTAGTTACTTTGATTTGTGTTCAGTCATGTCATGGGTATACTTAAAAACATTATAGTCTGCCAGAACTCATTTTGGCTTTGTTTACATTTATCTTTTAAACATATAAGACTATTGATGGCAAGTTACCAAGGTTATAACCACTTTATAATCATCAATTTTTAATCTAAAAAGAGTCTAAGAGGCAGCAAGAGTCATCTGTACTTACTTGGACACTTAAACTAAAATATGCAGTACTTGAGCATTAGATTAAAATAATCTAGGAAAAAATGGTTAAGAATTAATACTGTATTACTCTGCTTTGAAAAGCAGAAATCTTTTATTCGAAATGATTTAAATGTATGTCAATCATGTGAGTCTTCAAAAACAAAACTAAAAAGCTGATTTTGTTCCTGTTGCAAAAGAATGTAGTTCATATAATATAAACTATGGCTTTTAAATAACCTTTCTGTTAGCATGGATTTAACGGGTTATCTTTTGCTTCTGATGTGAATTTATTTAATACTTTTACTCCCATATAACATGAAGTTATTTTTGAGGACCACAAACAATTTCTATTAGATTTTAAGAAACTGCTAAGCAAATTGTGTGTTGGTTGCAGTCCAAATTCTGCTGTCATTTGCAGCAGCACAACCTTTGTGACTTCCAAGGAGTTGTGCGGTTTTAAATGAGAGCAGAATTTGGCCCAGAATGTCTAAAGCACGTGTACTGTTTTTTAGATTTTCAGAAATTAAAGATTCCTCAGGAAAGCTTGACTTCAGCCTGCTTTCTCCATCTAAGAAAGAGTTCTGGGCTATGGTGGCCTACAACCGTTCCAAGCTTTGCAATATATTGTTCTCCAATGAGCTAAACCGCCACCTTTCTCCCCACGGGGTGACTTCTAATGCAGTGCATCCTGGAAATATGATCTACTCATCCATTCATCGCAACTGGTGGGTGTATACCCTGCTGTTTACCTTGGCTCGGCCTTTCACCAAATCCATGGTAAGTGAATGCCTTGCAGCATTTTACACATCTTCAGTTTTTAAATCATGGGAGTGGAGTTATAAAAATCCAGATGTACATATTTGCTTTAACCTTTTGCCTCTTATAAATGCAAGCACGGTTTTAATGGTGATCACGCTGTCAAACCTGTGAGCTGTAGTAAAGGGTCCTAAAACCATTTCAGATTAACTTTCTATGTATTACTTTAGATTGACAATGTTGGAATGCCTGATTTCCGTTGCCCTGTTAATGGGTAGCTGCACATATTAGGGGTGGAATGCTGTGGGGTTAGTGATGTGCTTCAACACACATTTAAAGAATTTTAAAAGTTGTTTTGAATTTTCAATTAAGTGCATGCTCAGGTACATTTGGTATGTAAATAGATGAATATGGAGGTGCTGTGATTAGAGAACCTTGCTAATGACATCACTGATGGCTGAGGGAAAGCACTCAGGGTAAACCCTTCTTTTTCAGAGGCTTATAGCTTCCTGGTGAATATCATCTTCCTTATCCTTATTCTTAATCCAATGGCAGTGTTTTTATTTATTTATTTATTTATTTATTTATTTTTAAACCAGGAGTGTGTGAGGAGGTGCGGGAGAGTGTGAGTGTGTGTGTGTGTGTGTGCTGGTGGTGGTTTGGTATGTTGACTTATATATCCTGTCTAGTATACAAATTATATATTTATGTTTATAAAAAGATAACAGTGATTTAGCCTAAACTAGCCTATACCATAATCCTGTTCACTTACACTAAATATCCCATAACACCTTGCACTTGCTGAAGTAAGCATTTGGCACAAGCAGATAGGAAACCTGTCAAAATCAAGATACATTCATTCTGTGGGTACATCAGTGATCGATCTATCGGGAATCGATTTATCACGTCTACACTAGTTGTAATCGATCCCCCAATCACTCTGCTATCGACTCTGGAACTCTACCACGGCGAGAGGTGGAAGCAGAATTGACGTGGGAGCGGTGGCCGTCAATCCCGCGATGCGAGGACATGAAGTAAGTGATTCTAAGTCTATATAAGATACGTTAACTTCAGCTACTCTATTCTCGTAGCTGAAGTTGCATATCTTAGATTGTTTCCTCCCCCTGCCCCCGCCAGTGTAGACCAGACCTATGTCTTAGTACAAGCTACGGAAGTACCTTAATGGATCAGTACCTGGAATTCTAGTGTCCAAAACAAAGATAAGGAAGAAACAGAACAACTAGTTAGGTAACTGGAATATGCCAATGGGTTGTTTTTCAGTTCATGTAAAGAAATGTGTAACTTGTAAAATCACACTTGCATAAGGTGAATGTGATGTGTCTGCATGGAACTGCTCTTTGTAGACTTATATCATATAGCTTCTTTTTCATGTACCATATTAATAAACCGGTCAGATATTGGTTATTTGGTCTCTTCAGTGTATTTCATAATGAACCAAAGTGTGGTCAAGACATTTACTATACAGTTTATCAACAGGTAGAAGCCATTTTTAACTATCTGAGCATGGAAAATTTACTGACTGTTAAGACGTTTTCAGACACTTCTTTTTGTGTTGAGATAACCCCCAAACTTGCCTGAATTTAAAACATACCACTCAATGGAGAGAAGCCCCCTAGATTCATCTGAAGAAATTTGTTGAGAGATAAAGTTGTAAGTACCCAATGCATGGGGTGTGTCCGGAGTTTGCCATTTGAGGAGCTATATTGCCAATATAGTAGTCTCAGGTTCCTCCTGCCCCCAAAAGTCACCGATGTATCATTTTAGAGAACAGTTTCAGCAGCCTTTGTACATATTTTCAGACAAACTGTATTACAAATGGATTCATAATTACAATATTTCAGTAGTCCCCTTAGAATGATGAGTTAGCTAACAGAACTTCATGGTTTGAAAGGATTATAAGTAATGCATTAAAAATGGGTCTACCTACTGTTTGATTCCCTACAATGGGTCCTTTCTAATGCACACTGAGGTCTGTGGGAGTCTTGCCATGGACTCTAGCGAACACTCGATTGGGTCCGTTAGCAAAGAAGGTTAACTAGGCCTTTCGTGCCTACCTCTAACATTCTTCTTTATTAAGAGATTGCCGTGCTGTCAAATGGGCTTTGCTGAAAATTGCCTGCTTTTGAACCTTATTGACTGTCTCTTATCACTTGCTCACTGAGAGGGAATGATATTCCCAAAGGAAAAAAAATGGCTCCATCCTGTTTGAGACCAAGCATTCAGGATGCGTAAAGAAGGTATCTATACCCATACTGAGTCGAGCCTATCTTGGTGGTAGTTCAGCCCCATCTCGGGTGCTCTTACAATGATGGATGCCAGTGGTGGTGAGGTTGCACAACTCGTTCTCCCTCTGAGCCAGGGAAACAGAGAAAATCAATTATTTTAATTTGAAAAGAAGCAGGGAAGGAGAGGACAGGAGTCGGGTATCATCCCTGAATAGCTCCATCAATAACATTGCCCCCAATAGCTTGTCAGATTAATGGCTGAGTCACATGCTGAATCTGTGTAATTATGTACAATCCATAGTTCATAGTTTGTTGCATATGTGTAACATCTCAAGTGGTTAGCACAGTGAGGTCCTGATCCTGACAGGGGCCTTTTGGTGCTATTACAATAGAAATAGTTAAAAAGAATCAAGCTTTTCATTTTATTTCACAAAACAAGGTTTAGTAGAGAAGCACTGAGAATGGTGGGTAGCATAAGGTAAGGCTCAAAGGCCCAACTTTTGGGAAAGCTAGTCTTTAAATTTTCACTTCTAGTGTATTCACAATAATTTGCTAAACAGGTTACTGCTAATTACTGAGAGCTTTTTATTTTCATTTTTCTCACATTTATTTTTGTGATAATGGCATTTTTAAATTGTTTACTTACATTACACTTATAAATTATACCAGCTTACCAGCTGGTCAGATGTTTCATTTTGATCCAAATAGTGGGCAAAGGTCTATCTTGTGTGTTTTAAAAAATGCCTTTTTTTAGTGGTTAAGTTCATAAAGGAGGTGTTGCTCCAATCTGAATGTGAGAGTGTATGTTTCCTTCAGAGATGAATGTTGCCGCATACTGTAGATCTCCATTCTTGGGAGAGGTCATGCGGCCTCTTGCATGTGGCAATGAGAATACTCTGCATGACAGAATTTAGTACAAGGAAACATTGCCTACAGGCCTTAGTTTTAGCTGATTCCCTGAAGCATTGAAGAGAAGTGTTCTAATATAAACCTTTTTATTTGCTGTTACTTGCTGTGACTGTAGTGACTTTAGTTACAGTAATTAGGGCACTCTTCATGGAGTCAGGCTATTTTAAGTGCCTGTTTTAAGGAATAGTGTTACAGATGTCTAACTATACTACTGAATACTCTTAAGTAACTTTCTTAAACTTAATCTTTCTTTGCAATCTTAGGCTTTTGCACATTTACCATTTTAATTATTGCTGTAAATGGATTATCATACTGAAAGTAATGCAACTCCACCCCATCCAAGCCTCTTTTATGGCTGCCTACAGTGGAGTAATGTGTGATATATTGTATCAATGCTGGTCATAGTGATTCACAGGAAGTTTGCAGGTGTTCTGCCGCTGAAACTTGTTAACATGGTGATTCCAACAGATGTTTATACTATTTAAACTAGTGAAAATTGAAATTTGAAATTTGAAAATTGGATTCTCCCCCCCCCCTTACTTTTCCCAAACCAAAACATATTGAAATTAGTTAAAACAGATGTCCATACTTGGTTTTTTCTTTTTTTTTTATGGCAGATAGTAATAGCAGCAGCAGCAGCTCTGTCCTGTTCTATTTATATAGTCCTTTTGTTATTGTAGCAAGCAGAAGCCATAATCAGGGCCATGTCCCTATTTTACTTGACATTATATAATCATATAGTAAAAAGTAGGCCTTGCCTTGGAGAGCTTACCATCTACTTCAAGACAAACTGCAACAAGTGGATGTTATGAACAAATGGAAGTATTGGAGGGATTCTGAAGGTAACAGTGGTAGGAAATACATGGTTACATAGACTAAGTATGTGCCCAGCTGGCTTGATCTCTGTCTTTAAAAAATAAGTTATAAAACAAAAATATACACAAGGTTATTAAGTTGACTTTAAAATGACATGGCTAAATAGTCTCTCGTGTTTTTAATTAATGTAAATCGGTCATTCAAAACCCCTTCTGACTTCTTGCTAGACACTTGTATAATTAAAATTCAATAAATGTATCATAAGATTTAAACTTTGATACAGAATATATTAACTAGTGTCACCGCATATGATCTTGTCAGTGTACAGTGGCATATAAAAATAGAAGGAGAGTGCTATTATCACACTCTTGCTATAGTCTTACATAGAACCAAATATTTTTGTTGGCAGATAATAGAGTAGAAAGAATATCATGTGTTAGGTTTTCAAGAGCTTAACAGATGTTTCAGTGAACCACATTTTCAAATCCTTTTACATGAAAAAAGGAACAGAATTTGTAGAAGTTCTGAGACGATTGGGTTACGTTCCCTGTTGCAATGCAAAGCCAGCCATTGTAGTAGAGTTTTAACAGATGTGCTACTCCCTTTTTAATGGATAGGAATAAAACACTGGTCTGTTGCAGAGTTATAAATTATAGCTAGGAAAGCACAAGATGTCAATGTCTTAACCTCAGCTAGCCATAGCAGGATAATTCTGCTCTTGAATAACCTGCCATACAGAGATTTATAGTTTCAAATTTTTAAAATTTCTAAGAGGTCGATAGAGATACAGCCTGTGTTTTTTCTTGAAAAATATTAATATTTTAGAATGGGGGTTTCACTATTAAATTATGTGCTTTTGAGAAATATAAGGAGTGCATTTTAGTTACAACCACATCTCAGATCTTCTAGACGTCAGAAGTGTAGTTGAGGCATCAAATGTTTTGGGTTCATGTCTGATACTACTTCAAGGATTTCATTTAAATACTAAGCGTTTAGTTTATTAGATAATTTGTGTAAAGAATTTAAAATTTCTATTTGTGTTGATTAGTTGGCACTCTTGCCTGAAGCTAAAAGGTTCTGGATTCAAATGTCAGAAAATGATTTGAACTTAATTCTAAAGCCAACACTGTAATGCCGTTCTAGGGATGAGAGGGTTCTGCACCCTTAGGGTATACCTACACTGCAGTTAAAGCCCAAGGTTTGAACTCAGGCTCAAGCCTGCCCCTCCTTCTGTCTACACACAAATCAGGTTCCAAGCCTGAATCAAGCTGGGAGTCAGGGTTCAAGATCTATTGCTTTGCGTGTAGATGCAGCCCCACTGGACTCGTACTATGAGGGTCTGCCAAAAAGTATTCCACAATCCCATGGGCTGATATTTTGTCCTTTGGACAGTTAAATTTTTCCACACTGCACCATGAACTAAGGCCTAGAGCAGCCAAATTTGGAAGGGCTCTAGGAAGTCTGGGATATGGGTGTTCGGACTCGGGCCCACATAATGCAGTGTAGACTCTGGAGCCCCAGGTTGGGACCCAGGGTTCAACAATTGCTAACCTGGGGTTACAAATGAGTGTAGATGTTCAGGTCCTAGGTTAACAAATCCACTGTCTGCTAACTCAAGTTCCACTAACTCTGGGTTACATTGCAGTGTAGTCATACCCTTAATGATGCCATGTTTTGTCCTAAGGCAAGCCAAGATCCACTTGTACATGCCGTTGGTAGAAACCCCCCAAAGCTTTAATGTTTCCATGGCTTCTTTTAAAGAATCTGGGATGATTATATTCTGGTCAACATTCCCTCTTAAAATAAATAGATTTGATTGTTCAAAGATCTGTGCGACTGTTGTTAATTTCATGATGGCTGCCATGAATTACTGAACAATTAGGCCCAAATTCTGCGCTCAAATATGGATATAAAATCTCAAGACAAGTCAGTGCATGAGGGGGGTGTTTGTCAGGCTAGTATTTGGCCACTAGTAGCTGTATAGCTCATGACTGAAAAGCGCATTGTGGTGTCTTGAGTATGAAGAAGAGTAGGTAATTCCTTTTGAAAAGAACACTACACCTGACAGTCTGACCTTAGCATTATATCCTGCTGAGTCCTTAGTTTGAGAACATGATGTTAGAGGGGAAAAGGAGTAAAGCTGGACTGAGGACGTATGAGGGATTAGCTCTGATGTAAAGTTGCAGGGTGTGTGGTTCCTTTTGAAGAGAACACATAGGAGTCTGTATTTTTTTTCATAATTATATAAAAATTAAACAGGAACAAAATGTTGATCTGCAGATTGCAGCTCAGAAGCTGACAGGGTGGTGGTGGCTGTATCTCCACTCACAGGATGACTTTTGTCTAGTTGTAACCCTTAGTAAATGCAAATGCATCTGTTTACCTGCCTGCATAATTGTAATAGCTACCCAGCACACAGGGTAGATGGAACCTGTAGAACTCAAACTGTGGAGTGGAAGGAAAGAAGGCTAGTGCAGCGGAGTGTTCTGATTTGAGAGTACTGGAGTGAGGAAGGAGGCAGGGATCTGAGGTGGATCATCTCTCAAGTATAGAGACACGATTTCTCTCTCCATTTAAAATTTCTGGACACTACTGATAAACCAAAGTACAATTTAAGTTAAAGAAAAGCTATGTGTATCTGACTTTTATTTTTTAAATATACAGTAGAGAAACTTACTGAAAATTGGGGTTTAAACACCAATGCATTTCCTGCTGACTTTAATGGGAAAAGAGTTACTCACTGGCCTGATTTTTATTTGTTTATTGGATGATTTATACATACTCCTTGTGTGTTAGAAAGAAGATGGCATGGTCTGTGCAGTAGTCTCAAACATCTACAGCCTGTGGAAAAAATAAAACTTGAAGTGGTAGTTTTAAAATAATATTTAATATGTATGCTTAATTTTTTTGTTAATCGCGAGTTAACTATGATTAATTGTCCGCCCTAATTAGGATATGCTCATCTGCCCATTAGGATGTGCCGTTGCCACTCTATTCTCTAGTCCATGGTGAAAATCCTCATATATCATACATCTTTGCAGAAGAAGATAAAACCAGAAAGAATGTAAGATATGGGAAGTGTTGTGTTAATCAAAGATGTGTCCACTCCTGCAAATAGCAGGTGCTGTGTGCATACCCACAGGACACAGTTCTAAGGGAATCTGGTACATAGACCAAAAATGTGCTAAACACAAAAGGTTACAGGAGTGTAATGGTCAATAAAGCAAAGGGAAGGGATGGTCATTCTTTTGATGAAAGGTCACCTCTTAAAACCAAATAAAGCCAGGTGACTCCAAAAATCTCAAGGCTGTCTTGGTGCTCAGCCTCCAAGATACAGCCAACTCTTTCAGACCAGAAATGGGCTAATACTCTGCACACATAAAGAGACTTAGTCACTCCCAGGTCAAGCCTGAATAGGGGGTACTGCTGGGTTTTACTGAAAAATTTGTATATGAAATATTCCGTTGTCTCCCAACCAAGCAGATTGGGAGAGTCAGACCATCTCGCCCAAATTTTAAAGTCTTGCTGTTTTGGGGCCTCCTACAATGATTAGTTGCTATCCAGTCCACTGAAATAAAATTTATCATTTTAAGTTAACTAGTCACATCCCTCCTTCCCTTCAAAAATAGTAGAATCAGTATTCTCACTAAACACAAGAAGAAGACAGTCTTTAATGCAACAGCCAAATACCAGGTTATTACTGAAACGTCACTTATCAAAATGACACTATCCCATATATTAAAGCTTACTTCAGCAATAGTTAGGGGCAGGATGGCCCAGTCTTGTGTAGCATCTCTTTATATCTGTTCCATGGTTCAAGGACAGAGCCTGTCTGGTCAGACACTCGGTTATTAAACAGGTTTTGCCTAATCACATAGCTCTGATACTTTGCACTCTTCCTCTGAAGAGCAATGGCACCTCAGCTACCCTTAATGGGCAGAGAAGTGGGCAGACAAATGTATTACGTAAACACACGGATTGCCATCAATTTCTTTACAATATTGTCTTTGTAAGTAGATAATGTTACAGTAGTGTTCTCGATATTCTTTACGCTTACTATAGAGAATACCTAAGGAATACTGGGTGAAATTCTGACCTCATTAAAGTCCAGGGGAGTTTTTCCCACCCATTCTCCTCTCCCCACCATTCTGACTGGTACAAAATATGTTCTGCTCTATTAAAATTAGTTCTGTTATTTTATCACAGTGTACCACTGCCAAGGCTGTAGTTAGAAACAACTTAGCTAAGTTTTTGCTTACATGAAAAGGGAAATCATAAAATATTTCTTCTGTGTAGCTTACGTTAAATCAGGATTAATCAACAAGGGTTTCTCAGCAGGCAGTGAGACACTTAGCTGGAGCATGTTAAATGCCTGAAAAAAGGTGGGAATTACAATGCAAGGAAAACATGCACTGCAAACCTTTTGATTTATTTATGGCATATCTGAGTTGTACAAACCAGTGAAAAAAATTAAATATACGTGCTTGGTTCTTCCAGTGCTTTCTAGGCAAATAAGTAGTAGATTTTGTTTATCACTAGTTTATCATGAAAATTCAGCAATGAGGTCATCCTGTGTAAATAGACAGGCAACCCTGAATGCTCAGAAGCCCTTTTTGGAGATTATTATGAAGGTTATTTTTTTTCTTCAGTTATTTTTGGATGAATTAATTTGGTGCTTATGAAACTGAGTGGCTATTAGCACAGGGAAGAGGCAGCCAACACCTAAACCAGTGCTTCGATGCTTCCGGGTACTTTCCAAAAGTACCTCACTCTAAACTGTTAGCACCCCAACCATCCACTTCTCTTGATTGAGCCTCCGTCAGATACTGCCAATCACGCTAACTTGTTTTACTTATGTGATAGGGACAAATATCCAAAAAGCACTGATTTGATCACAGACATAAGTCTGTACTTGTTCCTGAAACAGGATTTCGAGGTCTCCTCTGAATATTTAAAACTGCATCTTTTCATTAGATCCACTGAGTGGGTGTCTGGTAAATGCTCAAACAGAGATTATCTTGGCTGCAGAGTACACCAGTCATAATTATTTCTAATTATTAGTTTGGGTCCTCTATGCAATACTTTCATAAAGTCAGGATCAGCAGCCTACTGTGCTAGACTCTGTACAAAGTAAAAGATGGTCTCTACTAATCCCATTTATAATTTAAATTGCATTAAACCATGTCTATATTACTGACATGGCCCCCATTACACGTTTCTGAGTGCCCCTGCCTCACAATCTTTAATGTACTTGTTTTCACAACACCCCGTGAGACAGGGAAGTATTGTTATTCCTGTGTTACAAATGGGGAGCCAAGTCACAGAGAAATGAAGGGGACTTGCCCAAGGTCATGCAGGAAGTCTGTGATGGAGCAGGGAATTGAAGCAGGGCTTCCAAGTTCCAGGCTAGCGCTTTAAGCATCTGATCATTCTTCTTCTCAGTAACAAGACAATAATAGAGATAATATTTTCATAGAAGAGGTCTCTGTAATCAGAATAATAGTCAATACATTGCAGTATTATAATGCAGCATTTATAATGATCTATTACTTACATTCTGAAAAGATTATCAAAACTACTCATACTTGAATTTTAGCCAATAATGAGTTGCTCGGCACCTTTTCTAAAAAGTTAAGTGTCATAACTATTTTGTATGCTAATTTCATTTTTAGCCTTTCAGAGGAAGTCACAACTATTATAACATACACATAGTTGATATTTTAAAAACAGCCAAATAAAAAAATACATGAGAGAATTCAGTTTAACCAGACACTTTTACCTACTGAAATTACTATGCTATAAGTGACATGAAATATGAAAAAGAAATCTTAGGTTAAGATGTAAAATGGCATATTTGGTTTCCAGTTACAATTGTCTGACATGACAAATTGTAGAAGACATGATAATATCTTAATAATGGTGGATTGCATAGAAATAGCTGAAAGAAGACCCTAAGAAACCTGAATTAAACAGCACTGTAATAAATTAGTGTCCTTCCATAGTGTGCATGGACTTCCTCTGGTTTTTAAAACTAAAGTTTAATTGATCTAGTTTAGAGTCCAAGATCTGGGGAGCATTTTTTTGGTCTGTGAATGTTCTCATGTAGAGCTTCTGTTGATTCCCTGAAAGAAGTGACGCCACGCCACGCCACATCTGAATTCACTTTCTCAGCTGTGCCATTTGACTATGAAGCAGTTGGAGTTGAAATGAGAGAGTCTTTGCCTCCATAGATTTGATCTTTCTGGCCTTTAAAATCATATTTGCATCTGCTTTTTGGCCTATGTCCTGTAGTTTTGAAAGTTGCCGACCTGGTGGTATCTGGACTGCCACCGAGGCCTTTGGCCTATCAAACTGCTGCTCCACAAGGAGCCATGTATCTGGACCACACTCACCATGTTTGTATTTGCCTTGCAAAGGCCAATAACATGCAACCCATTTTTTAAAAAACACTGTGGAGTTGCATAATAAAACATGTTTATGCTGCTTCAGTTAATGAGGTATGGCCTACAGAACTGTATACATGTATGTACTGTACAACATAGTTTAACTGCTTTTTTCCAAGACGCTCTTTATGAACGGACAGATGTGCAGGAAATCTCATTGGCCACATTTACTGTATGTTAGGTAGCATATATTTTAAAAAAAAAAAGCTTAGTTTTCTATATAGAATTTTAATTTAAAGACTATTTCCTAAATGGAAGGTGTTTTATTTAGTGACATTAATATTTCCCCTAGGCCTCCTTGGATACCTGAGATGCTTTACCATACCGTGGTCTTTTTATTTCTCTTTATACCATATTTGTAGAGGTGCCATACCGCTTTAAACATTTCCCCAATCAGTTTCATATGATGGGTTCCCTTTAATCATTTACATTTTGAGAAAGTCAAATATTCCTTAAGAAGCCAGAGTAATCTAACAGAAAGTACAGTGTTTGTGCAGCTGGATATCTTATTTATTTGAAGTTCTGAGAGAAATCTCTTCTGACTTTAGAAAAAGGCAGGAAGGGTAAACAGTAAGAGTATCCAAGTAATCTGAACTAGAAAGTCCCTTCTTTTAGAGCTAAGTCATTTAAAAAAAAAAGTATATTTGCAGTATTCTCCCCCCCACACACAAAAAAAATTGCAGTATATCAAATGCAGAGGGCTATAAAATATTTTCTTAGTATTCTCACTATTATATCCTTTTTGACATTGTTTAACATATACCAGAATTGTCACACCTGGAAAAGCATTTTTTTTTTAAATGTCAGCACAGCTTAGAATATTTTTCAAGAATAGAGGAAGATTTGTCCCCCACCCACCCAAAATAAAAAAAATAAAATAAAAACCACACCTAATGTGTTCTGCCAACTTTAAAAGATAGTTCCTTACTTTTTTAAAGGGTGTTGGATGGCATGATCTCAGATTATTTAGAATGCACGGGAAAAAGGTTAAATCTACTCAGTCTTTTATTTGATTCGGGAGGAAATGTGAATAAATATTGCTGAATTGATCGTGCTTTGTTCAATATAAAAGCACACAATAATCCAATCTATTATTTATTCAGATTAATGTGAAAAGAATAAGCATATAGTATAATCAGGGTCACCATAGATTTTCCTACCTGCTAAAATTTCAGTTTGAGAATTATAAGACTCAAGTCATTGGGATTTCCTGACCATTTTATTTTGCTGTTTCTAGGAATTTTTAGAATGGTAGCATCAATCTTTTCTTGACAAGTACCATGATAATAAATATAAACAGCACAGTCAAATTCCATCCATTATTCTAGTGACAACATTTTTTGCAGTTATTTAATACCAGTATTGATATAGCAGAATCCTCTGTGCATGTCAAAAAATCTATATACAGTATATGAGGAATTAAATTAATTGCAAAAGCATCACATTGAAATGAGATAGATGTATCATCCAGCTTTGCTATATTTTATTTAAAAGTAAAGTCATTTTTAATGTATACAAATAATTATTTATCTAGAAAATCAGAACCTACTTATCTTGGATGTGCAGGGTTCGTTTAACAGAGTTGTGGACCTCTGTGTTTTATAGCACTTCCAGAAATACTGTCTTTAAGAACGGATATTTCTAAAAATGGAATTCTCATGGAAGTACTACTTCCAGGGGCTATACTTAATATATTTAAGATGGAGATTGCTATCCGTTCACAAGTATGTTAGACTGGCAAAAAAATTGACCTTCATCTGGTCAGACACTCCTGATGCTGTACTGTGTCTATTGCCTTAAGTTCACCAAAGCAGTTTGGCTCAAAACCAAGTCATACGATGCAATTTGCTAATTCTAAATCTTTGATCAGTCATAAATTCCTTTGCAGCAACAAAGAATTGAAGATCGTGCCATATGTCACTGGGATTGCAATTTTCCCTATCTGAGCATAAGGTCTCTGTTTTGAGCTTTGTCTTCATGAAATTTTATGCAAAGTCTGCCTGGGCTGTTTGGAGTGAACTTTCCTGTTATACTTCATTGGAAGATGGCTTATTTACAACAATGTTTTGGATTTTGTTTCCTCCTCATTGGACTTCGTCTGAGCCATCCAATGGTGAAGCTTGAAGCACTTTTCAGACTAATAGAAGTTGAAAATTATGCCATTTGTTATTGGAAGGGTAATTTCCTCTAGCTGTACAATCAGGTCTCAAACTTTCATGTATGACCTCAATCTCATTAATATATTTAGATATTTAGGGTCAGGTTTTTTAAGTTTAGGATTACACAATTACAAGGATACATCTTGTACTTCATTTAGGCACATTTTGAGTCTTCAACAAATAGCTTGTTGGAAAGCTCACTTGCCATTTGCACATACCAACACCTGATTTGCTCACTCATATAGGGATTTGGTACATAAATGTGAATACTTAAATGTGAGTACCAAACTTAAAAAACAAACAAACAAAAGCCCACCTCTTCCATTTAGTATAAACCCCTTCCTTGAACTGGTACATCCAGTATTATAGTTTTTGTGTATGCAGTCTATACTTACCAATATGGAAATTACAACAAAACAGATGTATCTGATAAAGTCAATGCATTTCAGATGATGATGATGATAAATAATATTCAGCTAAGTGCCTGTACAACACCATATGCCAAACATTGCAAGATACTTGGTCAGTCAGTCATGCTGCTTCTTTCTGGGCATCTGTTGTCCATATAATTTTCTTAAAGACCTGTGGTAAAGGCTGTGGACTGGGAATCAGGAGATCTGAGCTAAGTTCCCCTGTCTGGGGTGGGAAGAGTTCTTATGTTGTCCAAGTTGCTTAGTCTGTTTTGCCTCAGCTCACCATCTTTACAATGGGGAAAATACTTCCTTACCTCACAAGGAAAGGATAGATCATGAATGTTGGCAAGTAGCTCAAATAATGTGCTGGCAGAAGGGAAGAGAGGGGGAAATGTACAATTTTTGTTCCCATTTGTCTTAACGTATTAGTTCCACTAGGAAAATTAAAACTGATTCCTGTCTGTAATTAATTGCCAGCACATTTGATGTCTTCATAGTTACCAGTTGACTAAAAGTTGCCTAGTACCTATTTGTATTAAGTACACACTTCTGTATATATATTCTCTTACAAACACAGAATTAAAACAAATTATTGTCTCTCTCACTCCTTGTCCAGCCCGCCATCCCTTTGTTGTTTTCCAGAATTCTAGCTTAGTTATAAAAGCTAAGACTAATCTAAAGCACTTGACCATCTTAAACGGATTAAAAGATATAAGACCTTTAACTGATATAAGGCACCTTTAAACCTATCCTAGGCTTTAGATCCATGTAAGCTGCTTGAGTTGTCATATAAGTTTAAACTGTGAAAGTAAACAAACCAGGGAAAAAAAACACACAAATGGAAAGACTGAATGGAAAGACAAAGGAGAGGCTATAAGACAGCAGCTGCGCAGGAGGGATGAGATTCAGGACAGCCTCAGTTACTTGTCTCAGTTTAGGATTCACTTTGCCAATTTACAACATGTAGTAAACCATTTTTCTTAAAACTTGGCTTGTTTTGTAGATCTCAACAAGACTTAACAATGAAGCCAAACATGAAGATCAGTTTGGCAGTTTTAAGATGATTGGTGTTTAAAGTAAGTAAATCATAGGACCATCTTACCTAATTTTAGAACAGATCAAAGCTAGAACATGTTATAGATTTTTAAGACCAAAAGAGGTAATTATGGTCATCTAGTCTGGCCTCCTGTATTACACATGCCACAGAAACTCACCCACTAAATTCTGCACCAACCCATTTCTGTTTGTGGTATCGCACATCTTTTAGAAAGACACTGAGTCTTGATTTAAATAATTCTAATGAGGGAGAATCTACCACTCCCTAGAAAGAAAAGATTCCCCTTCCCCATGTTCTTGTCTGATGTAGTTTTGAATAAATTGATTATGAGGGAGGAATGTTCTTAACCATAGATATTGGGCTAAATTTCTCCAAATCTGGCTTGACTTGCAAGTCTTAATAAGATCTACATAACAAGTCAAATTTGAAGAGAATTGATGATAATTTTGAAAGTATGAAAGTTTATAATCAGGAAACCATTGTGGGCTCAACTGTTAGTTATGTGAGCAATGCATTTTTAAATATACGTAGAAGAAAAAAATAATCTAGCCTGTATGCTTTGTATGCAGTGATTAAAATGCTCATAATTTTTGTTAAAATCAAAACTATTTTTCTTTGAGCCAGCAAGTGTATTAGATCTTAATGAGGACTATTTCGTTCCTAGCCACATTTCAGATGTTAAGCCATTTCTTCTGCTGTTCTATGTTAAAAACAAAACAATATAAAAAGGAAATAGGGTTTGATTTTTTTTTAAATGTGTATATTTCTGTCCTTTCTGAACTCAGAAATGACGAAAGGGACTTTTCTCAAACTACTAAATAAATAAAAAATTATTCAGGCCCAGGCCAACCAAGGAAATTTTTAGTCCCTTAGATGGTTGTTTTTGAAAATTCTGAGCATGGAAAAATAGGGACAGATGCAAACTGTTCTCCAGCTTTAATTGTAAGGGTCTTATCAGGCACTAGTTTAAAAGTGCTTACTTATGTACTTGCATTCCTACTGTAACCATGTATTGTCTACACAGTTTGACCTACACCACTGAACATATATTTATTGTTGTTGAATTCTCCTTTTTATCCACATTGTGTTGAATTATGAATTGTAGGAGTTCTTAATTCTTTATTTATCTTAGAGGAGGATCAGTGTTTTTCTTCAGTCACAGCATATATGCACTAGCAACTGCTAGCAGTTTCAATTGCATTTAAGGAAATATTGTTATAAGGCTTTTATGTTCTGTACTTCAATCAGCTAGTGCCAGCAGTATCCCAATAGAAGGACCCTCAACAGACCATTTTCAGCATTTTGTTGCAATTAAACTCCTCTGGTTTTAGCCCTTAGGCAATTTAGTACCTTTTTACATATGCACATTATGAACTTTTGACCAGGGCCTGGTAGTCATATATT
The DNA here is from genome assembly GCF_016161935.1 of Mauremys reevesii. Lineage (NCBI taxonomy): Eukaryota > Metazoa > Chordata > Testudines > Geoemydidae > Mauremys > Mauremys reevesii. The sequence goes on from NC_052638.1 coordinate 32,167,268, forward strand.
AAAGAGCAGCTTTTGAAAGCAGACTTAACAAGTTCCTCTGAGCATTACAGTCAGAGCCAGTTGTGGAAAAGGTAATTTAACCAACTTGCAGTGAGGCCATTCAGAATCTTACTGATGATCCTAAATATGTCTTTTTTCCCCCCCTTGTTTCCTCTGGAAGCTGGTAGCAAAAGCTCTCAAAGTGTGTGATTGATCTTTTATTCAGTAGCTAACGAGGGCTGTGATTCTATTAGTGCTCTACAAGGCAAGGGAACAGTGATTTAATGAAGTGTCTAGTGAGCTGGTCATAGATTTATCCTGTTGTCTCTAATTTGCAGTGCCGTTGTGAGTGTAAAAGAAACTGCACTCCCACTGCCATTAGGCAGGTATTTCCTTAGTAAATTGTTGTAAGGTCAGGTGTAGTTATCTTAGAAAAGGCAATGCCTTACCTCCTCAATGTCTCAAGATGACAGCCGCTGTGCTGAGCACTCACTGAAGCGGAAACATGAAGATCAGAGGTCCGTCTCCAAGTCCCCCTTAGCTGATGCAGGAGCAGATGAACTGCCAAGTAGGACTAATAGAGTCATAATTGGCGATTAGAACTGGAAAGGTGCAATAACATCTTAATACAAACTGGCGTATATTATAGTTACTGTCAGTTGTTGTAAAGTTACATGGTAGCTTGAACTAGTTACATTTCCCTTTTCCATTTCCAAGAAATGAGGCAATGCATCTTAATAGTCACAGTGCAACAAAAATACAAGAACATCAAAACTGGTGTTGCTTTAAAGTGACATTATTGTGTCTTTAGTATATTTACTTGAGCATGTAACCCTGTCAGTCTTCTTCAGAAATGATGAAGTAAAATTTGCCATAACACTATAAATGCAGTAATTTCATAAATACGCTTTGATTTTCACTTCATTAAATGGCAGTGGCTTTTATTCTTATCTACCTGGAAACTCACTGAACTTTTGTTTTATTTGTCTTTGCTAAGATAAGATATTTGGTTCTTTGAGAATTATCACACTGCACAATGAAAGCATTTGTATCTGAGTTACCCAAAAACAACTGCTTTTAAGGAGAAAAATAAAATCTTGGGTTGAATTAAAGTTTGATGATGCATGGAAGCAATTAATTGTGGCATAAATTGCCTGGAATTTAAGTGTTATCTGTTTGTACCAAAGTTAGTACTAAAGCATGAGGAAGAAAATCTCATGCATGTATTCATCACTATATTAATAAAGAACAACACAAATCAGATGTGTGGCTTTGGGTTTGTATGGCATTGGCTGATGGCAGTGGCATCTCTTAACTTTAATTTCCTGTGATAAAAGATGAGCCATGACTTTAAAAATCTGTGTGGCTTTTTGATAGAAAATATATTTATAAGGTATTATTGTCACTTCTTTTTAGTGTATGCACAATGTGCCTCAGGTGGCACTTGACCAGGATTCATCACTAAATTTGATCCACTGGTTGTATCATCATCTGTCATTTGGAGAAGTTAAGGAGAGATGGGAAGAGCAATTGGAAAGGAGGGGACCACTTGAGTGAAGAATGCGAAAGTAGACTAAATATTTATTTCTATGTATTAAGGTGTTGTCAAAAAGGCCTAGTCAGGATCTGGGCCTCTTGTGCTAGGCTCTGTACATAGAAGACAAAGTCTCTGTCCCAAAGAGACATTACAATGTAATGTCAGACAAATTGCATGAAAAAGAATTAGACAAAAGGTGGAATGGGGTGAGGGCAACAGCAATAGGTTCACCCAGTTAGAGTTGAGCTATATGCACAACTTGATGGTGCAGAATCTATTATGAAGGGTGTATTTCATAAATATATAAATTAAATATCAGCAATCCCCACTGGCCTCTGTACCTAACAGTCCATAGCAGATGAAACTCTGTCAGGCTGAGCAGCAAAACAGAGAGAAGAGAATGGGGAGTGTTAATCTCTTGGATTCTATTTGCATTGCTGAAACACCTGTTGTTGTCTCTCTCTGTGTAATGGTCGAACCAGAACACCTTACTGTCTGTACAACTACGTTACAGATAGTTGGGTGAATCACAGTTTTTGTTTTTGCAAATTATAAATATTGTCAGTTGGTTGAGCCCTTGAACTTCCTGGAACTTGGCACCAATGGTCTATCATCTAGACTTGCTGTTAAATACATGTCCTCAATTGGTCTTCAGAAAAGGACCCTGTTTTTAAATGATCAGTGAAAGGATTTAAAACCCTAAACCAACCTTTCTAATTTTCTAATATTGACACTTGTGTCCCATGCAATCTTATTATAGTATTATTCTCTACGGATCTACCATTTCATCAAAAAAGTCTACAATGTGACTATAATCTAAGCCTTTTAGCCCATAGATCATTGCACTGGGAAACTCAGTAAATGGCTTATTGTAGATTGGATGATGTGATTCAGAGCACATCCAAATCAATAAAAGGCTAGTCTGAACCTAGTAAAGTACTCTGTCAGTCTGATTCTTTTTAGCAAGTAGGTCTGTCATAAGCAATGTGAAAAATTTTAGTCTTGCTGCTTATCATGTCAGAAACAGGCCTTGCTTAAACTTCCTACATGGCCTTTTTGAATTCTAGTAAATATATTTTCTTATTCAAAGAAGACCTGTTCTTTAGAAGTCTATTTTCATTAAATCTAAATGAAACAATTTTTGTGTGTGCAAAATGATAAAAATTCCTACCTCTAAGTCCCCATTCAAATCCTGCTTCAGACCTTAGCAAATGAAAACTGTTATCTATGGGCTCTTCAGTGGTCCATGTGAAATGAGTTAGTGTTCTTTGTCCAGTTCTCTCTGGACAGACATCCACATTGCAAAAATCACTATCTTGAGGTGGGAGGGGGGAAGCACTAGTTGAAATCCTCATTGGCAATCTCAGCAAGAGATGGACTAGGCATTGAGTGGTTTTGAAAATGAATGAGATTGAGGGAGCTATGTTGCGATATTATGACAATTATTTGGACATCAGGAGGCAGATTAAGAAAAAAGAAAAATGGTGGTATTACACTCTACCTCTGCACACAATCCTCTGGGTGCTTTGTGGCTGTGCCTGAATCTCTAAAGACACTCAGGTAAAATGATGATGTGCATAGCATAAGAAGATAGGAGGCAGCAGTCCCTGCCCTATTATGCCCCTTGTGGATGGTCTGTGGATCTGCGTAGTGTCCCCAACTCCTTCTTGGTTGACCTCTTCTCCTTGGGCACATGCAAAGAGCTTTGGTGAGTTAGGCTGCACAGCAGGCAATGGTGGCTATCATCCTCTGTGGGCTTCCCTAGTCCTGAAGAACCACACTTCTTATTCATATTGATTTCATACTTCACCATTCAAATCTGGGGCCTGCTGCGGCCACAGAAGGGGAGGATAAATAGATCCCTTCCATCTCCAATGCTATGAATTTGGTATCCTGAGCAAAAATCTGATTAAGACACTTGGTGATTTTGCAAATACACTGTGGAGTAATAAAAGCATTTCCTAAAATTGTAGTGAGTAACTTGGTATTTTTTGCAAGTAATAAAGTCAGATTAATTGTAATTAGTCATAGGCAGATATTCTAACTTCATCATTTCTTGACCATGCTATTGACCAGTTATGTGTTTGTCCATGTTGTTAATAATTTATTCTTTGAAAAAAATCTATGTGCATTATAGTCTTTGATCTTGTCATGAATTTCAAAGCCAAAGATTCCGTTGTCTTTTCTCCCCCCTTTTTAATTTTCAAAGAGAATAGAATAGAAAATCATTTTAAAACTTTTTTTGCCAGATGACACCTATCCATGTTAATGAGAGCTGTACATTAGTACTGTAAAATAATAATCAAGGCAAGCCTACTGTACTCTGCAGGTGAAAAGTATTTGAATAGAAGATTTAATGCATCCAGCAGATTAAAACAGAAATTAAAGACTTTAGACTAAGAAGAGATCAAAGGCTGTCTTTCATTGTTCTTTTTATTGTTTATTGACTTCAAAAAGACTTTTTAGTTTAAGCTGACTTTAATGTCTCATGAATGCTCTTTTGTAAAGTGACTTTGAAAACTCATGGATAATGTCTTCATTAAGTGGAGAAAAATCTTGGTAAAAATATAACTAACATTGCTTTCATTCTAGTAGAAAGAGATAACGCTTTGCTTAATTAAGGTCTGTTTTCCCTCTGTTCTGAATTTTACAAACTTTTTTTTGTTGAAATTAGTGCTGATAAAAGCTTGAAATCGACATCTCTAAACTGAAACCCTTCGTTTTCTACAGAAGTACAGAAATGTGAGCTCTCTATCTATATTTGTTAATCAGTTAATCAGGCTGTCTTACTCTTTCTTCCAGGCACTTTAAAGAAGAGAATGAAAATACAACTCTGTAACAGTACATGCAAATTCTGTTATGTTGATACTTAAGTTTCTAATAAAGTACTTGAGAACTTTAGGTGCAAGTTACCTCGGTGAAGTTTCATACATTAAGCTAACTAAGTAATCAAAGCCTGGCCAGATTTACCCACCAGTGTCCAAATATTTCAGTATCTTTGAACTATATTAATGTATACATTAGCAATGGCGATGCCCTTAGATATTATGGTGATGAGGGCCATACAAGTACCTACGTAGATTTCCAAATCTATCAAACTATGGTGAATGATTAAGAAAGAGTCTTTCTCATAAGGAGAGGTGATGAAATCTTTGTGAACCTTTTGCGTAATTTCCTCCAACTTGTGGTAGAAAAACTGCAGTTGAAAAAAAAATCCCTGAATTTCTTTTTCCCCCACACCCCAAAAAATCCACATACCCCTACATACACTTCCTTAACGCCCCCGACTTACAGTTTTTCAAGCCTTATTTGAGAGAAAGGGAATCTCCTGGGATCTTTAAGGGATGCCAGATAGCCATTTCCTCTGCTGTGAGTGCTATGTGCCAATGGAGTCTCCCAGGAATCAGTTCTTGTCCCTGTTGTCTGAATAAGTGAGAGATGCATCTTCAGTTTGCTTGATTGGTCTCTGAGGTTTCCCTAGTTCTTGAACAATGTAGTCTAGGGCTCTTTACACTGCTTTACATGTTTAAAATAGATTTTAGTAGTGGGGATAAACTGTTTGATGTGTGGCAGTGGACCTGCCTGTTCCCCAGAAGACATTTCCAGGATAAAGGAGAGGCAGTGAGTTTGAGAGGCACTTCCTTCCTTTCTTCCCCCCACCCAAAAGTTTTGGGTGAAAAACATGTGGTGGGCCCCTTGATTATTGCTGGACCACCTTGCAGGCTTCTTTAAGCAGGTTACAGGGCCTTTTATGTAAAGAAAAATGTCATGTTTAGGTAAACAATTGGCTTTCCATGAAAATTTTGTTGAAAAAGGTATGCCTTTTGCTTTCTGTAACTGTAGAAAAATGCCTAAACTTGCTAAAGTTGTCAGGGATATTGTCATTCTTCAAAACCAATAATGCACTTGGTAGCTCTTGCTTTCAGTCACTGCTAGAGACATGTTGGCATGATGTACTGTTTATAAGTTATATCTGTTCGTAGCATATTTAACTACGTTATGTGTGTCAGAAAGCTTTATACCCTGATGCATACTCAGTGACACACTTGCAAGGGAGTCTAGTTTAATGCTAAATAGATGAACCATAAGATCATCATTGGTGTTGCTTTTGGGAAGCCTTGTCATAGAAATGGCAACATGTATTCAGTTTGTGTATGACTTCGTTTATGTCGTGCCATTTACCTTGCTAGCGTGAGCAGAAACATTCTGAATTTTGCAGCTCACTACACAGTAGTTTGTCTTGTACAATATTTTTTCATACACATAGATTTAAAACAAACTGTGCAATATAAACATATTAATGGTACAAGTACTTAACTATTTTATGGATGTAATCTTTGTGTGTGATTTAGAGGCTCAATTACCTGTTGTTGAAATGGGGGGAATAAATGTCCCTGAGGGTTTGCATCACAATCTTGTGATTTTTGGCACTCATAGTACAGACAAACATCTACATCTATGTTCATAACCTGAGTGTCAACAGAAATAGTGTGTTAAAATACTGTAAGCTTATCAGCATGTCTTTCTGAGTTTGATGATTTAAAAAGAACATGATATAGATACCAACAGTTCATAATTCTTGTATCTGTAGAGTGAACATCTTGCAGGGGAGGCTATTCATCCTTCAGAACCTAATACAATCTTCATTAATTCTGCTATCTTTGTAGGAACATTAAGTACATTTTAGAAAAAAAAAAGAGAATACTAGCTTTTTTATACTTAGGCAAAGTGAGGATCTAGACGGTGGCTCTGGTTTTATGTGTGATGCTATTTCTTGACTGCCTATAAAAAAAAATGAAACAATAAAAAATGTGTGGCGATTTATATGTATAATTCTTATTAACACTAATTGGTTCATTTTATTTGTTGTTTTATTTGTATAGTGTCATTGGCTTACATTGCATTTGCATAGTACATACTTGAAGGTGTGGGCAAAGTTCCTGACCATAAAACAATTAATCAAAATGTAAACAAAAGAAAGGGAAAAGAGAGCATCTTGAAAGCAAGACAACTAAGCTGTTATGCTTGGCATTAGTCATCTTAGTTCCAATTTTTTTTTGCTTTTTAATTTTCTTTTAATTATTATTGTTTATGTTGTACTGTGAACTAGATTGGGACTAAGTCCTAGGATGTGTTGAACATCAAAATTGGGACCTGAGGATGCTCATCACTTTGCAGGATTGGGCCCATACACATTAGGAAGAGGAGGACAGTCACATACACAGAGAAAAATCCCCTGCAACTTACTTCTTCACAAATACAAATTATGCTTTCCTTTACACCACACTGAATCTGGATTTACAATAGTATAAGTGAGAGCTGACTGGGGCCTGGAGTAAGCCCTACTGTAAGCAAGTAATACTGAGCTCCCTGGAAGTTATGCCCTCTTATTCTGGGCCTGATTTTTCCCCTGGCCTTGTTGATAATGTCTACCTCAGGGGAAGCATAAGTTAAAGCATGTGGGTTATATCATGCTATTGATTTGCCAGCACAGCTCCCCATTACAATTAATGGGGAGTTGTAATGACCAACTCGGAGCATGATATGTTTGTGGGGGAACTGCTTTATCTTATTTGTTTGCTGTTGGCCAAATGTACCACTTCAGGACACTTTCTCCCTAAAATGCCTTTGTTTTGTTCAGCTGCTCTCTCCTTTCCTGCTACCACTTCCCCTTCCAAGTTAGATGCATTTTTCACATCTGCAAAATGGCGTCATATTGGTGGAAGTTACTCTACTGTGACATTTCAAATTATTTCAGAACATTTCAAAGTCTACAATCATATTTCCTTAGAGAAGACGAAAGGGACATCCAGCCTCTACTCCCTCTATTAATGTCACCAGTATGATATGGTAGCAGGCAGGGGAGGCTCTAGACATTTCGCTAGCCCAAGCAGGGTGACATGCCGCGGGGGGCGCTCTGCCGGTCGCCGGGAGGGCAGCTCTGTGGGACCAATGGTCCCTCCGCAGGCACGCCTGAAGGAGGTCCACCGGAGCCGCCTGCCGCCCTCCCGGCGACCGGCAGAGCGCCCCCCGCGGCATGCCGCCCCAAGCATGCGCTTGGCGTGCTGGGGCCTGGAGCCGCCCCTGGTAGCAGGGCACTGATAGGTAGTTGAATTAAGTTAGACAGTTAGCATCCTCCCCTTGTGCTGAAGCTTGTGAGTTACAGTGTAAAGAATCTGTATCCTAGGTAAGAAAGATGGCTAAAATTTCACCAAGACATGGCATCCCATGCATGACAGTGCAACTAGTTCCTGTCATACCCTGTTCTCTCCAGAGACCTACATTTTAACACTGCATCCATTTACGTAACAGTTGTATTAATTACATGTAATGTAGTTATGAGCTAAGGTACTGTGGCCTTATTATAAAGGAGAGAGGGTGAGTGTCGTAATGAGACTTGAGCACAATTGATCTATGACTTGGATACAAGAGATTCTTAAGGGAGTTTGCTGATTTATGTAGAAGACAGATGTCTGTGGCCATTAGGAAACACCAGTTATTACTACCTATCAATCTCATGTTAAACCTATGTAGCAAAACCTTGCATAATAGTTCTCTAATCTCTTAAATTAGGGGTTAATGAATTTAAAATGTTATTGAGCAGGAAAATGCATCTTTGTAAAGTAGACAATATCAGAAGCACAATATACACTAGTCAACAATATACAACAGAGCCTTCAAAACACTGAAATAATAAATCAATACATTAAGAAATGTTGTATATGATATTTTTTCATAACCCTTTTGTTATTGCCAATATTGCTTTTTTTGGACAGTAAACATCTACCTGTATATAAGTGTTATTAAATTAATAGAGATTTTAGTGCAGAGATCAAACCCCAAAGTAGTACAAATGTATTATTCCTTTAGAATTAAAGCCTGCACATTCATTTTTAGAATAGTCCTAAAATTTTGTATAATTTTAATTTGGATACTAGCTTTTCTTAGCTGGCCTCAATGTCTTAATCTGCATTTTTTGTAAAGTTCAAATATTATTTATTCACCAATGCAGGTAAATCTAAAAATCAGGATCTCTAGATGTGCCCAAAGAAACAATTGTACAGTATGTGTCTCCAAGATTTGTTATTTATAACTGCCACTTTTTGGGGACCTTAAATACAATATCAGTTACATTCTTCTTCACAGTGGCCCCCTTCACCCCATCTCTAAAAAGAAAAAAATATTTTGAGAGGGGAAAAATCAAGGACATTGTTTCTTTGAACATTGTATGTCTCATCATCTTACTTTCTACATGTACTGTATATGCATTTTTCTTTGCAGTTATTAAATGAAAGTGGGGAACAGAACAGAAGGGATTTTCAAAAATTTCAGGAGCACCTACATATACATAAAACAGAAAATACTATTGAGGTGACTATGTGTATCAGGATAGCACTTTTTCCACACCACCTGCTGCAATTAAAAATGAAATCACCAAGCAGCCAGTACAAACTTCATCAACCAGCTGATATCATAATTAATGACTATAGAGTCTCTATTATTGTGTACTTCCAAGGCATCAAGTGGAAAGCTGTCGTAGTGCTTTAAATAATGAAAAAGTTTCAGGCCTTGATAAATGGCTCAGTTAGATGCAGTTTAGAAAGTTGAGAGCATATGCTTCTGTCATTGAAAACTAAGGACCCTTGTTACCCTTGCTATAAGTTTTCAGATTCATCTGAAACTCTTTGATCTCTTCATGTACTTAAACTGTGTTGTTTAAAGTGAAAAGGTGTTGGAAAATATGGTGTACATGAACAACTCAGTTAGTAGGGAAAGAAGGATGAAAATAAAAGCTGCTGTTCATTAACATGTTTCTTACTCATCTAAAACAAGTAGCATTTGTCCATATAATCTTGTCTTGCAGTGAGAATAGGTAAATATTTTTCTTTTAAGAAATAATCTGAGTCCAATAAAGTAAGATATTTAAGACAATGTTTGCAGTGAGGTGTCAAAGAATTAATAGAGAGAAAGTGAAATGACAATAAAGAAATTCTTTTCATATTTGAGGTGAGTCTCAATTAAAAAAAAATACTCTGCAATGATTTGTTTTATAGATATGTAGATTGGAATAGTGTTGCAGAAATTTCTAACATTGACATTGTTTAAACTTATGTTAATAATATTTTTACTATATAGGTGCTCGTCATTTCCTATTCTTAAATTTACTCTCTGAAAGAGCATAACTTTGTTGTTGAAGTTTTTGTGATTTTAACTGAAAGCTGATTATTATTTAGCTTTTAAGATCACTGTTGATTATACCCTCCTATAATTTGGTTGCTTTCATAGCTGTAGGAAGAACTGAAATGCATTGTTTGGCAGAATGTATTACAGCAAGAGAAGGAATTTTATCTAATCCAGTTCCCTCTCAATTGTTGTTTTGCTATTTTTCATGCACAGAAGTTGTATTCCAGTACCATTCCTCAACCCCCCTGCTATCCCTTGCAAAAGGAATATTTCTCCTGGGGATGCTGAATTAAAATAATGAACTAATACATATTTTGTTAGGCACTGATTGGCTGTTTTAGATACCCTTTCGTATGTAAGAAAAACAAAACCTTCCTTCCTTCCTATCAAGCAAACACCTAGAATACTATGAAAACTTATTTTATTTTTTTTGGTAGGCGGAGGGGGCAGAAGGGGTTTACTGTGCATTACAAATGATAATAATAATAATGAAATGTAGAAGCATCTACAGCCCCCAACCCCATTGTGCCTTATCATCCTGAGATGGCCCCAGCCCCAAAGAGCTTACAATCAATGAGAAAAATGTATAGTTAACTAACTGGATTATGAACTGGAAAGACCATTGAATGTGTCTGTTAAAACAGGTGTTGTGAATATTCTATTTTTGCAAATACAAAAGTCTTCTCTTTACTCCCCAAATTGTCATATGGACAGTCATGTTGTGATAGCAACTTTAGCAGCTTGTGCTAAGACTGAGTCCCTGGGATTCTTAATATTTGATACTCTCATTGCTTCATTTTTTTGTCTTGAAAAAGGAATGATTGAGTGACCACTTTTTGTTACTCTTAGTACACTTACAAACCTTCTTTAATGGGATACATTGAGGCAAACCAAGCACTGATGTAATGTGCCCAACTCCATTAATTTCAAAGGTGCTGCACCTGCTCACATGAGTAGTGAATTTGTGATGGGTGATGAATATTAACCAGGAAGTTTGGACTTTCACATAATGGTCCTATATCACTGCAGCTTCTTGGCAAATTAGTTTAAACCTGAAGGACACAGGGCTTGATCCATTTTAATTCATGATGTGTGAAAGTTGCACTTCAGACAGAGTTGTAGGCTAATTGCTTCTGTAGTTAAAGACTTCAAGAAGTTATCAACAGAAATATTTGTCTCAGAATGCTAAGTAACTGCAAGACAATAGGCCAGGGAGTGCAGTAGCAAAGATCTACGTAGAAAAAGGTTTTTCATGTAACTGTTCAAAATATTGTCAGATTGTACCATTAGATGCCTAGGATTTTGTCATATTTCAGAATTTGTGTGGTAATTGAATACATATATCCATTGTACACAATCTTGAATTACTGTATGATTATCTTGGGCACTCAAAAGTATAAGAACACTTGAAAGTAAAATTCAGGCATAGATATTCCATAGCAGGTCTTACAATCTAAATATTGCTCTTAGCCTAATCGAAGCAGCAAGAGTAGTCACAGCAGTTGATGGACTATTTTTCAAATTGATTTCAAAAATGTATTTAAGGGGATGATCGTCTACTCTAGATTACCTATTGATTTTTAATATGAAAAGCTCATTATATAAGCAGTAACTGCATATAAAAACCTAGCAAACCTTTGCATAAATCCTTTAATTGAATTTCCAGAGCCTGTGGTTCTACTTTTTTTTAATTAAATCTATTTCTTTTTTTTAAGTGTTACTGTGTAATTTGCATGCTGTGAAGTGGCCCTGTCCCAGATAAAGTGCCATTGATCCTTATTAAACCTCACCTCTGGGCTTGCTCAAAACTAACTGGAAAAATTAAAGTGTTCATGCTGCAATGCACTTATTGCTTGTGTGATAGGATTATGGAAAAATAATAAAACTAATTTCCAAGAGAGAATTTATAATGCAAGATTTTATTTTTTTCAATTTGATAATTAATAGCAAAATCATATCCTAAATATAAATCATATTCTAGCCTACAAACTGCAGTAGTAATTAGGAAAGATAATATATACTTGATGTAAAACCATCATGTTGTATGAAGATAATCCTTTGGTATTTTAATTTTTTAATTGTAGGTTGAAATGAGGATGGATTCAGTTAAACAGATTAGAGATTTGAACTGAAAAATCTGTATCTAAAATATCTTATATTAGCAGTGATTTCCATTTTATTACTTCAGAGTTTAAAATATGAAAAAATGATATTCTGTAAATATTTCTGCTAACAATTTATGTATTAGAATTATCATGGGAAGGAAAAATATAAAAGATGCAATAGGTTTTTCTGTTTTTTATAATACCTAACATTTGTTACTTTAAAAGCAATAAAATCCTTTAAAGAAATATTCATAATCAATAAGAACAGAAAATATGGAATGTATTAACAGAGTTATAAAAATGTTTGTAGAATGGCTCAAAATGAAAAACACAGCCAGTTATATATGGTTTAAAGTGTAATCAATTTTGAGGTTGCATGAAGATATAAATGATAAACACAAGTAGTAGCATTTTTAGTAAAGGCTGTTGCAAAAATACTGTATTTATGACCTATTCCATTCTTTTTATAGCTCATTAATGTAGAAAACAAAGAAAGTGTATCCATCTTTTGAGACAGTTTAAAATTCCCTTAAATGATATTTTTAAATGGAAATACTGAGCTCATTTTGTAAGCTTCTTTATGCAGACACATGCTGTATTGAAAGGGAATTCAAACTGGATTTCCAATACTGTACGAGTTATGACCAGGAGCGTTCCAAATCTGTAGGGAAAAAATATGGAGATGCTTTTCTCCATTTTCTGCAAATAGAACTGCCAAATCCACCACTTTCGAAAGGTGGTGAATTGCATGTGTTAGCCAGTAATATATTTGGTGAAACTAGATTAGAATCATCAGTTGCGCAAATTCACTCCTCAGTTAAAGTACTTTTTTTTTTAAGAACTTTTTATCTATAGAAGGATAATTAGTTTAACTGGGTTTCCAGTTTGCTCAGTTTACACTGAAAGAGTTTGAATTCCACCTTGCTAACAACATAGTTTTAGTGAATCTGACTTTTCTAGAACTTGGTTTCACTGGTTTATCTTGTATTTTTACTTTAAGACTACTATATAAGCTTTAAAAACAATCACTTCTGTCTGAAAATGTTTTGCCTACTATTGTTACACGCAACACCCAAAATAATTATAACTGAAGCAGAGGAAAGGAAAAAAAACAAAAACAAAAAACCTTTGTCTTTACTGTATGTATAGTCAGTTTCCACTGCAGTCAGTCACTCTGATTAGGATGAACAGATGTCCCGATTTTATAGGGACAGTCCTGATATTTGGGACTTTATCTTATATAGGTGCCTATTACCCCCCCCATCCCGATTTTTCACACTTGCTGTCTGGTCACTCTACTCTTGATCCTGCAATAAGTGTCCTGAGGGAATACCTCTGTGGTCATTTGGAACTCCATTGGCATCAATAGGGCTCCCTTTGGACACAGGGATCAGTTTCCATCCCCCTTTTGTCTGAGTCTTTCACACAGCTACAAAGGACAGAGGAACACTTAGAAAATAAGAACATGTGGCTGTAAAACCACACAAATTGGCAGTTGTTTCTTGGAGCTACTTTGAACAAGACATAAAAACAATGATAGATTTAAGATTTTAGAGAATATAGCCACAATTCTGAAGGGCTAAACTCTGCAAAATGTGTTGATTTGGATAGTTCTTTTTAATGACAGTAGACATCTACAATGTGCAAAAATTATACAAAATCATTTAGATAACTGTTGTTAATGGCCAAAATGTACTAGCTAGATCTCTGCATAGAAGACCTCTCCACACATGGATCTCCACTACCGCACATCAAATTGGGTGTTCAGGTCCCTCTATGGCCCTCCAACCCCACTCCCAGAATCCTGTGAAGACCACACCACGTAGTTTGAGGTCTGTGCTTGGTGGTGACGGGGTGGGGAGAGAGAAATAACGTGGACTGGGGATGGATTAGGTAGGTCTGGGAAAGGACATGTGTTGTTCCCCCTCGAGTCGCGTGGAAGTTCCCTGGAAAAGCTAATACAGCCCTAATTTTATTAATGATTGTTATCTCACTCCAGGATCCCTGGAAGTTGCTATACTTAGTGGAAGTTGCTTATAGCATGGCTTCAGGGGAGTTGTACGTCCAGGGAGGGGAATGTACTGGGGGGTGTTATAGTTGAACTTTGGTACCTGTCCCAAAGAGCTTATAGAGTATTATAATTACTAATAATATATTTTCTACCAGTTGCAACCAAAACTTGCTAGGCCCAGTACAAAGGAAGGCATGATCTCTACCCAGTGAGTTTATAGTATCAAAATATTTATAGATCAGTAGTAGAGGAAAGGGTTACAAGGAATATGGTAAAGGTGGTGATTGGCCAAGTGTTGATGTATTTTTGATAATACTTTTTTCCCATTAGATTGTTCCCAAGTGGCATCTAAGCCTTGTTATAATTAGTTAACTAATATAGTACTCCCAACCACAAGTATTAAAAAAATCATGAGATTGGCCTAAAAACCATGAATTAAAAAAAATGTGCGTTGGATTTCTTTTTCTTTTTGGTTACTGAGCCTTTAGGGTGTACTTTGGTCACTTTTTCAAGCTTTTCTCCTGCAACCACGACACTTAAATAAAAACCAGAGATTTTGACATAATCACATGCCTCTTGAAGCTCAGACTGTAAGAAAAACACCTAATATAATGAAAAAATTGTGAGGGTTGGCAACACAGGAGTCAGGGAAAAAGTACATTTTGGGAGAAAGGTCTCAACACAGACAGGTTAGTGGCCTTGTGGAACAGATCAGGAATGGAGCAGAATGGAAGGAAAATGCAGAGATAGTTGTAGGAGATGTGGACAAACTGTGTTGAGGCTGGCATTGTTGGCAGAGGTGGTTGATATGGCATCAAAATTCTTTTTCCCTATTGTTTAAAATGAGACTCTCTACCTGCAGGACACATGGAGTCTTAAGGCTCTGGGTCGTTGAATACTGATCACTTTTCCAGAGGATTATTACTTTGAGCTGGTATTACAAATAGGATATTAAACTTATGGAAACTCAGGATATTGCTCTTTGAAATTTACTTCTGTTTTATTTAAAGTGAAATACATGTGATCTAAAACAATACCTTGAAAAGGAATATTTTAAGATTAATTCCTATGTCAGTGGATTTGCTGTAGTTTCCTAATGGTCTTTAGTGGAGGAAGTAAGTGACACTGATCAGTGTAGGTGGACAGTAAGATTTATAATGTATTTGTGCTAGCTGATTGCCAACAGAACTGGCCTTTCCCAGCGGTGCTGTACGCGTACTTGGAAAATCAATAGGGATTAACCTATGACCCTCCTCACATACTTATACTGTGGTCTGCATTGCTTACCAATATTTCATCTGTTTCACTTAAATGCTGTTACTTATTCAATAATGTGTGGCTGTTCTTGCAAGCTACTAATTAATTTTTAAAATGCAGTATCACTTGAAACTGAGATAAAACACACCTTTAGCATCAGGATGGGTGGAGGACTCTTGGTTTATTTAGTACATTCATTTTAATTAAAAATCCTACTTTGAAGGACTAAAGTTATGCATTGAGATAAAAAGTATGCACTAAATGAAGTGCAGAGACCTTTTCATGGCAGTTACCAATACAGAATTGCCCGTTTTACCTAGTTTCTTACAGTAGAGTGTAACCTAATGTCCCAGTTTGCAGTAGACAGATAGATATAGATATATAGATATATGTTGTTGTATTTTATTTTATTTAGATAATAGCCATTGCTTTAAAGAAGTGTTTTTTATTGGATAGTTAAGAAGTTAGTGGGAGTTTTGCCATTGACTCCCATCAGATCAGGAGTAGGTTTCCAATGTTGTGTTGTTACAGATTGCTAATTTAAGCACCGCTCTTTCAAACACTTACACATATGCTTAACTTTATGCAGATTGATAATCCCATTGATTTCAAACATAAATGTTTGCTCTATTGAGGCCTAAAACATGTCCATCACTTTCAACTGTCAACTAAGAAAGCACATTCCTTCTGAAAATGATATGCCTACTGTCATCACAAATAACACATAGGGTTTCTACAACTGGAATAGTTAATGAAAAATAAAATGTTTTCTCCTTATTTAATTTGTATTTTTGATAATACTTTGTTTACAGTCTGTTCAACGGGTTCCCCTGTGTAGTCAATTTCTCTCTTGCTGAAAAGACCATTATAAACATCAACCAGAGATCAGAAATACATTTTTAAAATGTATTTTACATAATACATATATTGAATCCAAGACACATTATTGAGAGGTTGGGAAGCTGGATTTTTTTTATTAAAGTACCAATCAGTTTAAAAGGAAAATATGATAGTGTCCCTTAAATAATGAAAATTTAAAAATTACAGTCCCTTAAGTAGGATACATTTCTTGTATTTCAATTATATTTTGCCAAAATCTAAACATATTAACCTAACAAAATTATTTTTGATGTGGCAATCTTTCTCTATATAGGAACACTTTTAAAATTCACAGTTTATTATGGAAGCATACCTATTCCCCAGAGTTTACTTACAGTTTGCTATTGATTTGGTAGCTCGTATTTGAATTGGTTGATGTACTCAGTAACTTGTTTAAGATATTCGACCTGAACTATTAGTTTAAATAATGTATTCATAAATTGATTAATCATTACAGTAAGAGTTATTAGCTGCATTTATATCTATGTACTATCCGCAATTGACTCCTAGTCTAATAATCACACATACTTAAACAGAAGTTCAGTTTTAAATTACAATATAACTGATAATTGCAGTGCTCAAAATAGTATGTTTACAGGGAAGGAAAGTGAATGTATTGGCTTTTGGAGAAAGTTTTATAATGTGGATAGTGAGCATTACTGTGCTTATTTAATTAGCAAAACATGAGTCGCAAATGCAGATGTAGATTTTTACTCAGTGCATATGTGCAACTTCCGCCTATATTAATAAGGCTAACGGTATAAGCACATGCTGCATTGTAGGAGGCAGAGGATGAAAGAAAGAAAGAGTGAAAGGGAGCAGAGGAAAGAGAGAGGATGCGGGATCCCCAGAGCAGGATTGGTGTCAGGAAAGGGGAACGAGGAAGATGTCACCTAATACCGAAGCTCCCCTGAGCAGCAGGCACTGCCTGCTACAGGGCGCACAGCTGTGTATGCCTGTGCAGGTTAGGAGGGACCTAGCCCACTGGCAGGAGTGGCTGGGGAAGCTGTTGGTTTTGGTGCAGTGCCTGAAGAGTGCTGGGGATCTGCTGACAGAGCAATGGGGTACCTGGGGTTGCTGGGTACCTGCTGTCAGAATGCTGAGGTGTTACTGGGTGTTGAATTGGCTGATGGTAATTGCTGAGGTACTGTAGCGGGGTGTGTAAGAGCTGGATGGGTGGGTACCAGGCTGGGTTGGTGGGGGAGCTATTGGGGGGGATTTCTGATCGGGAGCTGAATGGGTGGGAGAGTCTGAGGCAAGTACGATGCTCTTCACCTTATGATCTCACCAACTGCTGCGACTTCTCCTTGTCGCTCCTGCCTGGCTCCGATCCAGCAGGATGAGTCTCCAGAGGCGGTACAGAAAGGCTGCCTGACAACCCTGTACAGCAGCAGCCCTCAGTGCCAGGAAGAGCAACTGGAGGTAGTTCTTGTAGCCTTGATACATATTTGTTTTATAAATAAATATTTATTAAATGCTGCTGCCTCTTTCCCCTTCTGTACCTGCAAGAGATTGGTCTGACTTACATCCCCTCTAAATAGAGCTTTAAATCTTGAACAGTGCCTGATTTGACGACAACATGCTTTTAAAAAGTCTATCTCCATCATAATAGTTGATATATAGCTTGGGGAAAGTCCTTTTAAATTTAGTCCTTCAGACTACTATGATTAAAAATAAAGTTTTGATATTCATTTAACAGATTTGCACAATATTTTATTATTTATTAGGAACAAAATATGTTGATTGTGTTGTTGCACAGTGCAGAATCCCAGCCACTGGGATTTCCATAACAAACAGCCCAACCAGCTCCTGTTGAAGGCAATGTGAGTCTGTCCATTGTCCTCAATAGGAATTGGATCACACCCTAAAGTCTGAGCGTTGATTAAACAAAGAAATAGTCTCCAAGGAGTATATATACGTCACCGGGGAGGGGAGGGGGGGAGAGACTACGAACACGCACATGGAACCAGCTGGGCAGCTCCTCTGCCTAGAAGATAGTTTTAAATATATTTCACTTTGGATTGACCTCAAATGTTTCAAGCAAATGGGAACACAGTATACACATATACTGCACCTTACCTCCGGCATATACTTTCGAGAACTAATGAACTCCTTTAGTAAGCATATGCAAAGCACACATCTAACCCATTTCAGTTTATTTTCTGCATAAACCATTGACATGCATCAGACTCTTGCACTTCATAATACAGTAACTAGTGGAACTTTTTCATATTTCGTTTGAAAGCCGTTTTGTTTCACCACATGCTTTTTCTGCTTCATAAATTCTACTTTAAAACATCCAACAACCTGCTAAATTAATATATACTGTGTTCTTTCTCTAATGGGTAGGGGAACTTGTCTCACAGCAGTGCATTTGTTCAGCTCTGTTTTGAAAAAGTGCTGCCTGCCGTGTGAAGGACATCTGCTCACAAATGAATGATTGTGCTTTTGATTCGGAGCAGCACCTTCACTTTAAATGCTGGCTGCAGATGAAAGGAACAGATTGCTGTGGTACCGCTTTTGTGAGGATTCCTCTACCCAGCATGTGGCTTCATACATTATTGAGAGCAAATCCACTTTATACTACCACTCCTCACTGCACTTATTTTGCCAACCTTATTCAGAATGTCAGCATGGGTCACTTTTCTACAAAGGAATAAAAGGCCAGTTAGGAAGATTAAGCAGATAAATTATTTACAGTGTTTAATTATCATTGTACAGGTTTATTAAACTGCGTGGTTACCTAGAAACCTAAGCAGCTGCTAAGAAGAGTCCACTAACATTGAATAAAAATGTTTTGTGTAAAATGAAATCCTTTTATGTGTGCTGTGTTAATATAAATGTTTAGGTTTTTTTGGTTAAGTGCCAAATTTGACTTGCATTTGATGTGATTTTTTTTTTTTTAAATAATCCATTCCTAGCTCAGCTTATTTTGGTAGGAGATCCCAAAGAATGTTCTGCTGAGTTGACTGGAATCCTGGTATACTACTAAGTGTCCTAGACAGCAAGCAGACCTAAAAGATATGCTTGGGAAATCTCAGAAGGCTCTGTTTCAGTGATATTAAGGATAACTGTGTTTTGCCAGAAGCTATAACTAGATGATTTTGTAGCAACAAGATTGGAACACCAAAATATGTTCTACAATTTTCTTTATTATTTATACTAGATAAATAATTTACTTTGTTTCTTCTTCATAGCAATTGACTTAGGTTCTACTGAATCACAGAAGTGAGGATTCTATTATTATTGAAAGTGCAAGCGTTGGTGTGAACTGTCCTCTAGGAACTGCTTCCACATCTCTGTACACTATCGTAATATAAACTAATGAGATCCATTAAAGATCTGCCCATGTAGTTGAAGGGAACCACCTATTAATCTGTCATCGTTGAATACTATGAGAAAATTAAGACCATCAAGCAACCGTGAATTTGAAAATGAAAAAGGCAGTACCAACCTATTATATTCTAAGGATGAATGCCAAATAGGTAGAAATTGACTTAAAGTACTAGTTTAAAAATATCCTGTTAAATACAATGAAATGAAATAACCAATAATAGACCAATATAAAGGGTGAAATCCTGACCTCATTGAAGCAGTGGAAGTTTTGCCATTGACTTTTGCCATTGACAAAAGTATGCACCCTTTGCAAAGCTGCTAGTTAAACAGAATCCTAAATTTCACAACAAAATAACCCTGACTAAAACTGTGTTTTTAATTTAGCTCTTTCTATCCCCCTCGGGAACAATAGCCACTTATTTACTATCTAAATACTGGACTATTATTAAAACTAATCAATAGACTGTTTGGCAAGGAGGTATTTTTATCTTACCGTGGCATTATATTTGGGTAATTACACAATCTATCTGGTTATTTATTTTTCTCCCATTAAAGCAACCAAATCCATGAAGAATTATTGTCACTTGTAATCCCCAGCAATAGGAAGTGTTTGTATATAGCACAGTATTCCCTAGTCATTCAAGCTCTCAGTTCAAATTTTCAGAGAATTGGGGGCATACATAGTTGGGGGAGTTAGTGAAGCTGGTTTTGAAGCCTGCATGAAAGAGAGTCTATTTAACCAGCTCCCTGCTGGACACCTAGCATGGCACCTCTTTTATTATGAAGTTTAGGAACTGTGGAGAACCAGAATTGGAGTCCCAATGGTCTTAGGAGTTCACAGAGCTCAGCTTAACAAGAGCCTGATTCAGAGCCCATTGGAAGCCAGTGGGAGCCTTTCCATATACTTCAGTAGGTACTGGATATTTGGACCCAAGACCTCTTAAACTCTTCAGGGTGAATCTCTGGTTTTGTGGAAGTCCTTATCTCTGTAGGTCTGGTCATTTTATACAGTTTAGTCCTTGCAGAGTTTTAGTCAAATCTCAGGTGGGCATATCAGACTTTGGAATGACTGAGAATTTGACTAATCAGAAACATCACTAGCAACTAAAACTTGACTTCCAATAAAATGATTGATTTTGGATGGAATATTTGACTTGCAATGTATTCAAATTTATCTGATGAATGATTTCTTGGAATAATCTTTGGTCTGTATTTTACTTGTGATAAATTTGTCATAAAGATCGGATATCCAAAATTCTGGCTGTTTTTGTTTAATTTTGATTGGACACTTAGCTCACATGATATTTCTGTTTCGTGACTGGATGAGGCCAACTTTTAAAATCAAATATCTGGTGTGAATACTCATGTTTACATGTCCAGCATTTGATTTAGGGGAACATTTCTATATTTGCATAAAATTTAAAATCTTTGAACTTTCTTTCCAGTGAACTTATCTAGAATAATTTTTTCACAGACAGAGCCAAAGCAGATTTATTTAGTTTGGTTTTTTTAAAGCAAATATTCATGAATAACTCAGACCAGGTTACCAAAAGGTATATCTAGGTTTGTGCACCTTCCATATTCCTGGGCCAATGTATGATTTTAGTTGGAAACCGGTAGAGGGGGGAAATAACTCATTTTTTATGCAGAGTTAACTTGTCAGTTTTTTGGGTGGTTTTACTCAAGATAAAACTCTGTATATAAACTAGTCTGAAACTAAATCCTGCAAATTAAAACTGCTGCGTTTCTCAAAGCTCCAGCAACATTTGTTGTGCTCTGATGCCTGAAAAGAAAATTCACATGGTTTACAAACTCCATTTTAGAAATGTGAGACCCCAGGAGGCCAGGAGAAGTATTAGCCAGCATCAGAGGAACATAGGGTAGAAACTTGGCAGTTTGGCAAAGATCAACAAATCACAGGCACTAAATGAGGATTCACTGAAACCACTTTTCACTCAGGTGTGACCATGATTTCACTGTGGCTAGCATTGACACTGAGAAGCATGTAAACTAACCAGTGTAGCTGACCGATGAACATACGTTGAACTAACAATGTGATTGAGAAACATGTAAATGTCTTCAGTGGTTCACAATATCTTACATATAATTATTAAACTAGCTGATAATGGATGGCTTGTTGTGAATAAAAAGTTTATAATATGTGAGTCTATAGTTAGAGCAGGGGCTGGCAACCTTTCAGAAGTGGTGTGCCGAGTCTTCATTTATTCACTCCAATTTAAGGTTTCGCGTGCCAGTAATACATTTCAACGTTTTTAGAAGGTCTCTTTCTATAAGTCTATAATATATAACTAAACTATTGTTTTATGTAAAATAAATAAGGTTTTTAAAATGTTTAAGAAGCTTCATTTAAAATTAAATTAAAATGCGGAGCCCCCCGGACTGGTGGCCAGGACCCGGGCAGTGTGAGTGCCACTGAAAATCAGCTTGCGTGCCGCAGGTTGCCTACCCCTGAGTTAGAGGATACTAATTTGTATATTCTAGTGGGGGTAAACTTTGACAAAGACCTATCCCAAATAAGCCATTCTTTTAAGAGAACATCTGTTGAAACAGGCAATTTACAGTCTCCTTAAAATACAGAATGGCATAATTAACCCTCCAGGGAGACCAATATTAGTTTATTAGAAACTATTTCTAGTTCTCTTTATCTTTACACTAAATGGCTTTATCAAACTGATTTTTTTGTCTATTTTTCAGTTTTAGTTAACATTTCTGATATGATACAGAAATGTTAAGGCTCACTATCAACAGCTGGATTTGAAAAAACAAACCATCAATAACCACCACTGATAATAGAAAAAGGTCTAGTAATTACTTAGTCCTGCCTCGAGCACAGGGGCCCAGACTAAATTATTTATTGAGGTCCCTTCCAGTCCTACATTTCTATGATTTTAAGGAACACTCCTTAAATATAGCAAAGACACTCCCATCTCAGAGGTTGCATCAATGTCTGCAAACTGAAAACAATGACTGCACCCCCTTTAAGCGGGGGGGATTTGTCTGGTTGGCCAAATGAAGGGAACAGTGCTTTATGGTTGTGGGTGGAGGAGGAGAGAGGAAAACTGCTGCAAAAGGAGACAAGGGGCCAGCATGGCAACGCTGACTCATCCCCTGGGAACCAGATGGGTGGAAGGGTTTTAAAGGGGCAGCCCTGTGCGTGACGCCCACTTTTGCCCAGAGCAGGCTGGGGCAGCACCCATCCTCCCTCCCCATTAGGTGGTGAAATAGCAGGTTTGGTCAAGACTGGCTGTGGGCATTGCACCAGCCACCCCTTGTTTAGGGGGACTGGGAAGGAATATTTCCCTTACCACCAGATTGGCCTAGTTGGAGTTGGGTTTTTTTTGCCTTCCTCACAGCAGGTTCAGGAAGGGCTTTGTTCATGCATGGCATGATGGGCAGTAAGCTATATGTTGCAACTCATTATATAAGTGTGGGGCAGATATCTAGTGCAGGTACTCCGTAGGGAAGGTATACAGTGACCGGATAAGTGGCTTGTAAAAGGAGATGTTCGTTAAAAAAACAGAATGAGAGGTAGATTGGGGACTCCTATGTTTGATATGGCAGGGAGCCACCCTCCCTTTCTTATTCGTCCACCTTAATCCTCTTACAACGGGTGTAGGGGGATGGTGAGCTCCCAGCAATGGATTGGCTGTGGAGGAACCTGGATGGAAAAAGAGCGGGAGCTGGCAGAAGCCTCCCCCCCCCCCGTAATTATGGAATGACTATGGGGTTACCTGTGCTGTACACTTCTATCTTCTGGGTAGTCCCAGACATCTAATAATAAAGTTGCAGCCTGACTAACACCATGTCAAACATCTCCTGTCCTTTTTTCGGTATGGCGGGACAATAGCATATAAAGAAAACTGTGATATAATAAAATTGACTTATGATGTAGATATGCTATGCCTACGATTTTGAGTGGCTTTGTTTAAATATAGCACCATTAAGATGCAATTATCTTTACAACATTATTATATTTTAATTATTTATGCTGAAATTTCTGTAAATCAACCATGGGTTGGAGGGGGGGAGAGGGCAGGATTTCTGCCATATAAGAAAACTTTTGAAAACAACTTTAATCTCTACTTTGGGTTTGTGTCTCAAGGAGGCACAGAATCTTTGGGGCCAAAAGATACCAACCAGAGTGTACCTTGGAAAACACTCTTCCCAGTTCATTGGGAACAGCCGCCCCTGAAGTTTTATCCTCATTTGTGCTGTTTGGTCACGTGGTAGAATCCATGGATAAAAACCTGCTGAAGTCAATGGGAGTTTTTCCTTTGAAATCAGTTGAGCCAGGATTTCACCAATAGTTCCTGAATTTTAGCCCCCCTACCCAAATATCTATGAAATTAAGGCAGGATTGTAGCACTATTATCTTTGAAATGTTGCACGGGAGAAAAAGACAACACCTTATGAATGCTTATGAGATCTTATTACCATGGGGGAAGGCGGAAATAATGAAGAGGACAGGTCACTGATTCCGAGCTATCTGCATCATTTGGTAAACTGGGAGCAAGCAAAGAATGTGTGTTCTAATATGACTAAATGCAAACATATACATCTAGGAAGAAAGATAGGGGACTCTATCCTGGAAAGCAGCGACTCCGAAAAATATATTGGGATGTGGTGAACAAAAGTGAACCTCACAGGGCACAGAAATGAAAATGCACTTGTATTTTCTCAGTGCTGGTCAGTTTGTTTATTTAAAAGCAATTCTAATGAGCGCTGCTATATAGAGAAGAAATATCCCTACCCTGGAATTGCAGTTACTTTCTGGAAAATTGCAAGTTTCTTCCCTATAGTTCTCAGGCATGAATGCTGTCTGCAGCACTAATGTAGAAAAGGTTTTGCTATGATGTCTCCATGCAAATAACAAATTAACAGAGCTCATAAAGGAATCAAATCTCCGTAATTCAGCATTCAGGGGAGTAAAAAAGAATGTAGGCTGTCTCCGCTCTTTCAGAAGTGACATCAAGATTTAGATTTTTAATGCACTGCCTCTTTTCAGTTCATCAGTTTTTAAATATACACGGTTTAATATCTTTCATCAAGCATTCACACTATCTTCCAGACCAGATGTGAAGTCCCCCAAGTTTTCACCCGAATCTCAAGTTGTGGCAAAGAGCTTACAGTGGTCTGACTTCTGTTCTGTCTTTGCGAGAGAATCTTGCTTTTTGTTCACTCTTTGATGTGTCAGATCTATGCCATAGATCATTACAGTTTTCATTTCCCACATACAGGACTCTAGGGATGATGATTGTGTGAGAAACAAACCTTTGAGGCTAAGGCAGACACTTCAGTGCAGCTGTCAACTTTAGTGCTGGACAGTCTGATTTGAAAATGTCTTCTTTTACTGAACTATGCTTTCTCCTAGGAGTGTGCACAGTTGCAACCTGCCTCTCCAACTACTGCCTATCTCCTTTCTTCCCCTCATCTTTAAACTTATCAAATGTGTGGTTTACAACTGCTGCCTCAAACTTTTATCTGCTTTCCATCCTATATTCCTTCCAATCTAGCCTCAACTTTTTTTTTGCCCCAGAAAAACAGTCTCACTAAGGTCTCTAACAAACTGTTTCTGGATACATTTTAGGGCCTGTATTCCACCTTCATCCTCCATGACCTTTCTGCAACTTTTGGGCCCACTGATCGTGCCTTTTTTTCAAAATTTTATCTTTCTCTGGCCTTTGTGGCTCCTGGTTCTTATGCTTCCTGAAAAAAGGAGATAGGATAATGTCTTTTAACACTTTCTCTCCAATTCCTCTGCTTTCCCAAGTGACTTAGAAGGTAAAGCAGAACAGAGATTAAAGTGATTATCATGACCCATTATGGTCCAGATGACCTTGGTCCTTGGAGTTGGTCTCCCCAGCAATGGGATCACTGATTTCATGTTTCTCCCCAGCCCCACACAGACTTTCTATCTCAGGGTAAAAACATCCAAAAACCCTGGACCTAACAGCTTGACTCATGAATAAGGAGCAATTTGAAAGTTGGAGTATTCTGACTCCCTCTTCAGTACCCTTCTTTCAGCAAGAAAGGCTCCATACTAAGGTGTACGTTTCCTATATACTCTATCAATAGTGTTAACAAAGTCTCAGTATCATCCCTCGGAGCCTTATTTATCCCAAAGAGGAACACAGAGAAGGTTACAGCTGCAACCAGGCCCAGCACACATACATTCATTATCAGGGGTGTGGAACTAGGGGTATTGGGGGTGCAGCAGCATCCCCTGTCTTGAAACAGTTTCCATCATATACAGGGTTTATAGTTTTGTTCAATGGCTTTCAGCACCCCCACTATACAAATTGGTCCAATGCCGCTGTTCACTAGCCATTGCAAAATGGATACATGCGTTTCAGCTGGAAGGCTTTATATGCCATGTTTCTCCTTAACCACCACATTATTTTCCTAGGCATATCCCCATCTTCCTGTTCCTCTTTTTCAGATTCTGCCTACTCTCTGGAGAAAAGGGACATTTTGTCATACCTGTCTCTCTTTCCTCCTTGAGAAAAGTAACTGCACAGATCTGACCTCCACCAACTCTGTTAGGGATATGGGACACAAAGAACAAAACTCAGTCCTGAGCTACATACTTTCCTCTACTGATGGACTGGTTTGTATATTGCTTATATATACTACCATCTGTTTGTGTTTAGTTTGGGTATTACTGGTATAGTTGTGTTATCTCTGGAAGATATCTAGAAGAGGAAAAGAGAGGCTGAGATCCCTCACTTTCCGCACAGAAAGAGACTGGACTCAAGTACCAGAGTCAGTGGATATGCCTTTCTCAAACAAGAAAAATGGGCAGATAAGACAAAATTTCTCTGTGTAGGCAAGTACGTCCCTTTTAATTTTAAAACTCTCTCTAATGGTTAAATGGGTAGTCCTAATTTTCTTCTACTGGAGGATGTTAAATTAAGGGTGGCTCCTAACTGGCTGGGGAGCTGTATGGGGGATTTAATTTAAATCAGAAGATAATGCATGAGGGAAGCATCCTTGAGGATGGCAAGAATTCTATTGATGGATGCAGCTTTACTTTTTAATTAACACCCACCCCCAGCTTTTGTGCTACTACAAAGATGTTAGTGGAGTTCTTTCTCTTTGTATTTTTTTAAAACTTCTTCCAAGTCTTTCTTTACTTTCATTTGAAATCCATTGTCTCTTGGGTTTCCAAAGTTGCTTAATGGATTAATACATTAGTCATCTAGAGCCTCACTTCATGAGGATACAAATTTAAGTCTTGGTTTAGGTAGTTAGATCAGCACTTTGTTCTTACTGTTGAGTCTCAAACTTCTTGTTCTTCACTATGTTGGCATGGACTTCTAGAAGGTTAGGGATGACTTAGATATAAAAAATTACACTTCTCTTGCTTTATCTGCAGGCGTGCATATATCATGGGTGATCAGGCCTTTTCCAGAAAAGAGTGGTGTGACTTCACATTAGTACTGTACTATATGGATCTATTAAAAAAGGAGAATTTTTCAACCTTGGGATCCCAAGTTTATGGCTCTATTGAACCAGCCCATCACGAGCTCCACCTATGTCCCCTGGGAGGTGTGATAATATTTTTTTGGTCCTGAGCATACTTGAGAAAGTTCTTGGAGACAAAGGGAAGATACTCCCCTTCACATGCCTGTGAGGAACCATGCCAGATACCACGTTGATGAATATGATATGAAAACAAAGGTATCTAGGTAAATCTGAAGAGGAAAAAATGGTTGTTTCCTCCAAACCGAATCTGGATCAATAAAAAAACATTTGATTGAAGGTATGCTCTAGGCTCTGATTTGTGCTACAGTTTGTGTTTTTAACCTTGCTCTGAGCCATAGGAAAAAATGGCATCTTCACATAGGAAAAGCCAGGAAAAATTCCAGAGAGGGATTGGCCTGTGGTTTGCCCAATTGTCTTCACTGAGAGGTTGATGTTACAAATCAAAATGCTTCTGTAACCTCTTCAGAGTTCTGCCTATTAGCTGCGTCATAGGGCTAAATTGTGCCATTAAGGGACAGCACAGCATTAGATGTAGCATGGAGTCTGAGTGCCCCGGGTTAGAGCTTGGAGGCAGATTCCCTTTCTGAGGTTCCTGGCCCTCTGAGGGCACACAGCTGCAGAGGTGCCATGTCAGGAAATGCAGCTTACTGTCACCACTGCATCTGCCATGCTTTGTGGTGAGATGGGAGGTAGCAAGATGATTTGGGCCCTTCCTCATCCCCACTCTTTTTGAGTGCTGTGAGCATTCCTTGTGCTGCTATGTGGCCCTTATGCAGGAGACAAAAGAAAAAGCAGATTGGGTGAGGAGAGAAGGCTTTATGCATCCTATTATTTTTCCCTTGGGTAATCACCACCTACATTTTGACTAGGCCCAATCCACCCCATTGTGTTTCTTTTAAATGCTGTGAGTTCTCTAGATGTGTCTGTTTTTGAACCTATCTTCTTAAAAATTTAATTATTATCACTTGTATTGTAGGAGCACCTCCAGATTCCAAATACGATCAGGGACCTTTCTGCTAAGTAATAAGCTTATGGGAAACTGAGGCACAGAGAGATTGAGTTTCCCAAAGTCAACCAGCAAGTGGCAGAGGCAAGACTAGAACCCTCGCCTCCTGATTATAGTGTTCTATGCACTAACCCACACTGCTTATATTACTATATATCCATGAATATCTGTGAAGAGTAAATGTTTATTTTAAATATTTGTATATATACTGTATGGTTAGAATTAAAGCTTTTTACTAGAGCTGGTCAAAAACAGTGTGTTTTGGTCAAAATTCCTCCAGTCTAATTTTTCACCTAGAGGGGGATATCATTCACACAACATCAACACTTCTTCAGGTCCTAGAGTCTATGGAGAACAAGTACTTGCCAGACAAAGTAAGAGGTATGTAACCCCACAGTGCAGAAACCATGTGAGAGGGTTGGGTCTGAGCAGGGGGAGCAGATTTTGGTCTCATAGAGAGAAGAGCTTTGTAACAAAGGGCCCGATCCTGGCAAAGGCTAAAACTAAGTGGGATTTGAGGGTGCTCAGAACCTCAGAGGTAAAGATCTGGCCAATGTAAAGTAGAATCTAACTCCAAATATTTCTTGGGAAAACATTAAGTTAAAATGATGGAGGTTTTTTTTTTTCCTGACACATCCTATCCAACTTTCTATGCTTGCCCTTTTCACTGGAGAGAACTACAAGACAAACTCATTTGAGAATTAAGTCAAATTCAATTTTGGTATTTCATTAGTTGCTGGATTGTTTTCAACGTGGTGGTGGTTATATTTGGTGGCAGCTACACTGAAAAATCCATGGCCCTGAGACTTACTGAGATCCACAGAATCTGTGCATATATTATTATTTATTATTTGTATTGCCATAGTGCCTAGAAGCCCGAGTAATGGCTCAGGAGTCTGCTGTGCTAGGCACTGTACAGACAGAACAAAAAGATGTTCCCAATCCCAAAGACTTCATAATCTAAGGATAAGACAAGAGACAACAGATGGATACCTACAGATAGGGGAGTACAAGGAAACGGTGAAACAATATGGGTCAGCAAGGCTGGCAGTGGTCTCACCATATCACTGGCCTAGCCTTTGTCAAGTTTTTTGTAGGCATCACTGCAGAAGGAAAGATTTAAAGGAGAACAATTAAGTGGATTTGCAGAGGTTTATGGAAAGTTCTTCCCAAGTGTGAGGGGCAGCGTGGGAAAAAGCACAAAGGTGCTTGTTTGAAAATTTAACAAGTGGAAAGGACAAAGACGGCCATTCCTGGGGGGAATTAAAGTCCCAAAACTGACCGCAGAGCAGATTATATCTATATGCGGCTTTTTATAGAGCTCATTGATTTATTTGATAGATGAAGGGGGATTCATAGCTGAGTGGAATACAGTGAAGTAGGGAACAAATCTGCAGTTTCTGGTTTCCTGTGTTTAAGATGTACAGCAGGATTGTGTGGAAATACTCAGAAAGATACTGCACTCAGAAATAAATCCTTATCCTCTGCATCTCCATCACTTTTCCTTTGCAACAAACATAATGAAGGCATGGCTCAGATTTATCCAAACTAGAATGCTAATTATGATTTTTTGTCTTCTAAGAGAGAGAACTACTTAATAGTTCCATCAGGCAAAAACTATAGTTTTTGCCCTAATGGGTTAGATTTCTGACTTGCTATTCATTCAGTAATTAACTTCTCTTGGTAACAATAAAAATGTATATAGGCTTTCATGAAGAATTCATTTAAATTTGGATGGAGTGCAAAGGAAAAGTACTAATGCATTGTGCAAGATGTTGCATGGCTAAACGCTCCAAAAAGTGAGGGCATGTAAAACTCAAAGCTTTCCCAGCAACATTAACTCTGCCAAGTTTCATGTGCTGTCTGTTTTATAGTATACATTTTACAGTGTAAAGAGGAATGTGTCGAACCACACATTTAATGGAGAAAACAGGAATAGAAAATAATACGTCGGTGGATCATTATATAGATATTTCTTCTGTTGAAACTTTATTTCCTTGTTTGTTGCGATTTTAACCGTGAAACCTTAATATAGCATTAATATTTTTTCTCATTTAATTTCCTCCATCTCTTCAATTTTTCCTCCGCATGTTCTGCAGGGCAAATGCACTGGTTCTGATGCATTGGGGGGTAATCTGAGTCTGACCATGGTGCCCCCTGGTACTATATTACTTAATGTGGAAACCTGTACAGTGACTGACTAATGACTTTCCTTAGGCCATCAGGGTTCCCCAGTGCTCAAACTAAATATATTAGGGTTACGTTTTACTTTCAGTGAAATCCACATGCAGATATTCCCATTATATGTGGATATGACACACGATTAGGGTGGTAGAAATGAATCTGCCAGCAACATGTATCTTGCTGCACTGTCTGACTGCTGGATAGATTTCACAATCCAAACGCAAGATACGTTTCTCAAATACAGTGGCAGTACCAGTGCAAACCACCCCCGTGAAACCCCTTTTTGTCTGCCCCAGCAGTCTGAAACTTACAAAGGAAATGTCAAGTGAATTTTAAGGTATGTTTCAATATGTTTATAGTCCGGTTCATTTAAAGTTTCAGTGCTGATCTGCAAAACACATTGATGATGATGATAATACTTTGGCACCTTACATCTTCAGAACACAGTACAAACATTAACTAAGCATTTCCGTGTATATATGATGCACATGTAACCAACCCCAAACTAATTTTGTGATTTTTATGAACCTTTTATCTTTCAGGGAATGTCTTAAATGACATGTTATTCTTTAGTGCTAATATTTGCAATAGTACTACTTGTTCATTCATTCCAGACTACTGTGTATGAGTGATTCTATCTAAAAACTAAATTAAATAACATTGTCACTGAAAGTGACCGTCATTTAAGGAGATTAGATTCCAAATTGCTTGTACATTGCTCTAAAACAAAGCCAATCATAAGAACATAAGAACCGCTATACTGGGCCAGACCAATGGTCCATCTAGTTCCAATATCCTGTCTCTGACAGTGGCCAGGAAGAGAGCTTCAGGGTCAGTGCACAGAACAGGGTAGTTGGAGTGATTCACTTGGTCTTCCCTTCCAGGCTTCTAGCAGTCAGAGGTTTGGGGTTGCTCTGAGCATTGGGTTGCATCCCTAATCATCCTGGCTTGTAGCCATTGAAGCATCTGTGCTCCATGAACTGATCTAGGACTTTTTTGAATCCAGTTACATTTTTGGCCATCATAAAATCTCAAGGTAATGAGTTCCACAGGTTAATTGTGCTCTGTGTGAAAAAGAAGTCCCTCCTGGTTGTATTAAACCTGTCATCTATTAATGTCATTGTGATTTTTGTATTGTGGAATAGGGTAAATAACGTTTCTCTATTCACTTTTTCCACACCATTCATTATTTCATAGACCTTTATGATATCCTCCTTTTCTCATCTCTTTTCTAAGCTGGACAGCCCTAATCTTTTTAGTCTCTCTCCTCATATGGAAGACTTGATCCTCTTTGTTGCCTTTTGGTGAACCTTTTCCAGTTTTACTATATCTATTTTGAGATGGGGTAACCAGAACTGGACAAGGTGTGGTCGTACTAAGGATTTATATAGTGGCATTATATTTTCTGTCTTATTTTCTATCCCTTTCCTAATAGTTCCCAACATTCTGTTAGCCTTTTTGACTGCTACTGCACATTGAGCTAACGTTGTCAGAGATGATGACTCTAAGATCTCTTTCTTAAATGGTTGCAGCTAGTTTAAAATGCATCATTATATATATGTAGTTGGGATTTTTTTTCCAGTGTGCGTTACTTTGCACTTATTGTTGAATTTCATCTGCCAGTTTGTTGCTCAGTCACAAAGTTTTGTGAAATCCCTCTATATCTCTTCACAGTCAGCTTTGGAGTTAAGTATCTTGAATAATCTTAAAATAATCAGAAGTACATGTTGGCCAAACTAGAGCTGCTTTTGAAATCTGCTAGCCAAGTTATTTACATGGTATAGATCCAGAGACTGGTTTAAATAAACTTTAGAATCCCTGTTTGTGCTTTGAGAGCCAAGATAATGCATCATATAAGCCACTATCTGAGATCCACATCACAGATTAGATGGAAGGATCTAGTCCTCAGTGTCTAGTTTCAGAGCTTTTGACCAGCTTGTGCCAATGTGGTATTAGCTGAAAAATGTTCAATATCTGTATACGCTGACTTGTTTTGTTCTGCATTTTGGATTTTCAGAATTCAGCTACTAAGCGTAACATTCAGAATGTGAAACCTTTCCCTGAAATTAAAATGTTGACCCTTTATCTGAAATGAAAAGAAAATGGTTCGTGTCACAAGGAAGGTGAGGTAATATCTTTTAGTGGATCAAATTCTGTTGGTAACCCAGACAAGCTTTGAGCCACACAGAGCTTTTCTGCAGCTCTGGGAAAGGTACTCTAAGTGTCACAGCTAAATGCAAGGTGGAACAGATTGTTTCGTATAAGTAATTAAAACATATTATAAGAGACCATTCAACGTAGAGTGGCCCGTTAACTCCTCTGCATTCATAGGTCAAAAAAGAGGGGATTAATGGGTTACAGATTGCTGTAATAAGTCATAAATCCTGTGTCTTTTTTCAGTTCATGATTTTTAGTGTCTAGCAGAGTTATGAATTTAAGGAATATTGTTCGGCACATATCTTCTCCAGAGGGAGATACAGTTAACTATGATTTTATACATTTTTTTTTATCAAGTAACCTAGAATGATGCAAATGTTTAGCCTTCATGTTAACTGCCGGGATTTTTTTTTAAAGACTTCTATATGGTGTGCATAATGTTATAGGTATACACATGCACAAATGTGTACATGCATCTAGCTAATACACCTCCTCACATGTGTGTGTTTATTTTATATATCGATATATGATTTATTTATAAAGACACTGAAAATAATTTAGCTGTAAGATGAATTAAGTTCCTAAGACACAGTCAAAGAATTAGCATTTTCATGTCACTGATTTTTGTAGCCACCAGGGGGCATTGTGGCTTGGTTGTCATTCACAAACTTAAATCTGTAAATCTGAAGTCTGGGGAACATTTGTGAGTTCTCTTAAGGAGGAATCCTGTCTAGAAGGGAGTACATGTGGATTTCTTTTTGCTTTACTAGAAAACCATAGTGTTGTCAAATTTGCTAAGCATAGTCAATTGAAGATTAATATACAATAAGCAATATGAAAGTATCTAACTACAGTACAAAGTAGATCAATTTTTTTATGCTTCCTCTGAACTTGGAAGTTGTAGGTATAAAGTATAAACGGTAAAAACTTGGGCAATGAGGTGCCCTCATTTTTTAAGCAGGACCTCCTGTTGATTTCAGTAAAGAGAACATTAGAAGGTACTGTAGGTCCTACACATCAAGTGGGAATAATAGATGATGTACTTTGTATTTGTGTGGCACCTTTGATGTGAGATTCTCAAAGTGCTTTACAAACATTTAATTAAATCTCATAAGAACTCTTTTTGATTGTGTCCCTGCCCGCAGGTATATGGGATCTTGGGGAGCAATTACCACACAGGTGGGGTGCCCATTAATTTCTTTATTAAAGGAAAAAGGAAGTGGTGGGAATTTAACAATGAAATACGATGGGATGGTGTGTATAGGGTGTTTACTTTAGACAATGATGGGGGGGGTTCTTCTTATTGAACAGTGTAGGGAGTTCTAACAGTGGGGTACAGTAAGTGGGGTTCAGCCCAATGGGATACAGTACAGTCAATAAGCAACTCAACTTTATATAGGAACAACTTTAGATACAGTGTGGAATGCAAAATGTACCCAAAAGAAATGCAAAGTAAAATGGTAGCTTCAATGCAATACAAAGTATATCAGAAAAGTGGAGGCAACCAATGGGATGTTATAACCACAAGTAAAATGTGAATCACAGTGCAATGATACAATATGGGTGATAAGTGAAATTATGCAATGTAACAGGATAAAAGAAAATTAATGACTTAATCTGTGAGGCTGTGATAGCAGATAATCTGCAAGAGTGTACCTAAAGGCTGGGTCGAGAAACAGGAGTGGGGAGGGGGGTGAATGATCAGTGGCAACTGCTGAGAGGAGAGTGCAGCTGCAAGCAGCGAGAGACTCTGAAGCTCTGCGTGGTGAAGCCCAGAGCAGTCTTCAGGAGCCTGCGGGCTGGACGTACGGGAGACAAGAGCAGCTGGAGCGCACTTAAGGGGGAGTCTGGGAGCAGCAAGAGGGGAGGGCGCTGAACGTGCAAGCGATGGGAAGGCACATGGAGAATGGGGGAGACGGCTGAGGGAAGAAGCAGGTTGCAGCAGCGGAGAGTACTTCAGGGAAGCTGCGGAGCAGCGGGCTGAAGACAAACGGAGCAGTGTGATGGCGATCTTCGGTAGGGGAGGGGCAGCGGAGAAGCGGGAGCACGAACACGGGATACAGGGAGAGGCAGCAGAGAAGTGTAAAGAAGGGCTAGAGGGAGGTTTAAGCAACAAGCCAACACCCCCCCCAAAAAAGGAAAGAAGCAGCAAGGGGTTTGGGAAGTTCGGAGGGTGATGCAGACGCGGGGGAAAAAGCAGCAAAGGGTTACAACAGGGAGACACGGAGAAGTACACAGAGGAGGAGATTGGAGCGGGGGAAAAACAGACACGGGAAAGTTCAGGGAAAGATCAGGACAGCGGGAAGACGAATTCAAACAGCAAAAAACCTTATCTATCGTCTAACTTAATTAAACTTATATAAAATGACAAGCAGCTTATACAAAGTAACAAAACAGGTACAGAATACAACCAGGCAATGGCTTTTTTAAATCTATCTTAACCAACGACTAGGCAAAACAACAAATATCACAATTCTAAGCAAAACTATAACAAGCAACTATACGGAGCAACAAAACAGCAAACTATAGCAAGGCAGGTGAAACTTACAAGCGCTACAATCTTAGCAAACTATGACTTATTAGACTAAAAAACAAAACCTATGGTGCACCTTATGCTATGGGGAAGTTACAGAGAGCAGAGTGGTATATGCCCAGGATACAGCCCCCAAGGCAGCCCCCAAGGCAGCCCCCAAGGAAGCCAAGGGATGGTGGCTGCAGCAGTGGATACGGCTGAAAGCAGTGAGCCCCGAAGCAAAGCCCACTGGAGCAGAGCTTAGTGGCGGCACAAACTTATTTTTAGCGGCAAAGCACCGCGGAGTTTAAGAGAGGTTTTAAGACACAGACCAAGGTTTAGCTTGAGTCTGTGTGCTGGGGAAACAGAGCCAGAAGCTAAAATAATAAAATAAAAGTGTAGAAAGTTTCACAGATGGATTCTTACCAGTCCCCAAGGCAGAAGCAGCAACAACATCAGAAGAAGCAAGGAGGACTCGGTACGGTCTCAATAATCAGGAGGTCTTTCAGGCAGCAATTCGTTCTTCGTGGGAGGGGGGGTTGTTTTTTTTTAAAATGGGGGTACGCTCAAAAATAAAACGAGAGCAGAGAAAGGACCCCCCAGAACCCCTGGCTGATCAGACCAGTCAGCAATGCAGGAACCTTTCTGATGTTTATTTCAAAATGCCTGCTTTTTAAAGACAAACTCAGGCAGTTTCCCGCCAGTAATCCTGATAGGCTCCCTCTGTCACAGGGGAGGAGACACAGGGAAAAACTGCAGGTGAGCACAGAGACGTGCCTAGGCAGAGTCCTGGACAATAGGTGTGAGTTCACACCTCAGGACTCAAAAGCACATGAGGCCTATGACTCATGCCCAGGATCTCAAAAACACATTAGGTCTTGCAGCTCTGGACATTGCCTACCCTACACAAAGCTCAGGTTTAACAAGGTGATAACAGGACCAACCCTTTGAACAGGGCAGTGGTTCCACTTAGCATGCAGCACAAGTGGCCATCCCTTTGAGAAGGGCAATGGCTCTTGGTAAACGACTTAAGGGGCCCTCCCTTTGAGAAGGGCAGTGGCCCTGGTAAACAACTTAACAGCCAGGGAGGGGCAGCCACAGGAGGAGAACAAAAACAAAATGGAGTAAGGGGACAGCTGTAAGAAACAAAATGGAATAGGGGGAAAGCTGTAACAGACAGATGGATGTAGTATACTCATTTCACAGGTGAGTATGTGGAGGCACCGAGAGGTTAACTGATTTCCCTAATCAGCATTCAGGTCATTGACAGAAAGAGGAACATACCTCAGAAGTCCTGGCCCAAAGTCCTCTGCTCTAACCACTGAACCACGACTCCCTTATTACAACTTGGAATTTCTGTACAGCAATTAAGAAAAGTACGGTGCAGCTATTTTCACTAGAAATGCATGTGTTTTGGGGGTCTAGCTGGGAACAGTTGGCATCATTAAATATTGTCCTGTTGAGGCACCACTTTTTAACTACTATGTGTAAAATAAGTCATCATCAATAATTCTTGTAGAATTTCTTTTGTAGTTTATTTCTCAATATATAGTTATGCACTCAGCACTATGGCAAACGTTTGAATTATTATATTAAAGGAAATGTGCAGTGGAGCCCGTGTTTGATGTTACTTTCTATTGTCCAGTGGAAAACCGGTGCTTGTATCCAGTAATTTAGATATCAGTCCTCATAGGTTATAGACTATACTCTGGATTTCGTATATTAAGATGAATGCCACTTATGGGCCACAAGATTGGGCCCACAAGATTGGGAATGCTGCAATCTGTTCTAAGGCCTTGGGGTTTGTCTATATGGTACAGCAAAGCATACCAGAGAGGCCTGAGTTGTAAAGTGCTCTTACATGCTGTGCTCTAGCTACCCTGTTTAGATTGTGCTGGTGCTTTGTAAAAGGTGCCTAGTTCATATTAATATAGTACCGATTTACAAGTCACACCCTTCTCGTGCTTTATTGGAGACATGCAACAACTATCCCAAACTAGTTTGTTTTTAACTCACTTCCTAATCTTACAAGTCGACTTATTAGGGCTTCTGGCATCTCACCTATAGTATCTGGTAGGATCTCAGTGTGAACCAATAATCCCAGCACTTTCAGATCTCCTATAAGCAGCTTATCAACGGTTGTTGTCTCCTATCCTGTGGCATAGGAAATAGCAAACCTCACCTAAATCAAGCACTCCACAGTTTTAAATATCAAATAATCTTCTATTATCAGTGTTTCCCCTCTTCCACACTCCCTCCTTTCTAGTGTCAGGATACAATATGATATACGCTGAAGTTACATTTTCTTTCCTTCTCAACATTTATATTGTCACAACATTCAGCCTCACATTGAAACCAGAGGCTTCTTTTGACAATTTTATTTCAAAGTTTGTCATCTCTCCTGGGTGACCTCGCCTTCTTTTTTCTTCTGCCCATATATCTTCTACACTCTGCACTCCAAACCCGCCTTCTTTTGGCATGGTGACCTCTCTAAATGTCTCTTTTATAAATTTTTCATTCTCCGAAACTTTTCATAGTGTGGAAAATTAGCTCTCAAGCGACCTTGCCCTCAGTATGCTCAATAAGAGGACACTATGAGTACATGTGTTCCCCCTTGGATGTCTTTATCTAGAAAGCACCAAATCTTGCATTACTTTAGAAAATCACTGGCTTCCCTTCCATTTTAGATTCTTAATTACTAAGATTTACAGTCTTTTATAATCTGTGCAGAAAAAACTTCAAAAGAGGAATGATGCTAGATATAATGTAAAGATATTCACCGGCTCTGTAGTCTCTCACTCTGTCAGCACCAGTTGTAGTCCAGTTAAACTAAACAGTTCAGTAATGGTTAGAAGAACTGCTTCAGATTAATTTAAATGTTATATATCAACACTGCCAAACGAAACTAGAAAAGAACAAATGAGATACTTTGTACATGTTGAAAAAGACTTGAGCTCTTGTACTGGTTCATTTTAAAACTGAATTTTCTTTCCAAAAGCAGTTATTTTAAGCCTAGAAAAAGTTTCTATGGTAGAGATGTCCGCCGGTTGAAGCAAAAGATTATGAATTGATTATACTATGTTACTGTTTGCATATCCTCATATATTTCTTGTTATTCTAGTTGAGTACTACATTCAGACAGAGGTTGCCAATAAAGTTTATTGTAGGAGCTAAGTGTCAATATCTGTAGTACCCCCCGCCTAGGGTGCTTGTAATTAAAATGCCACAGATAGTCTGGGAGATGCATGAAAATTTGATGGCAAATTGATTTCAGGTTCATCTTGAAATTTGTCCTCAGCTGGACTCGATACTGCTGGCAGACATTGGATGGCTTTTGTCAAAGGGGTTTGCTGGGATGAGACAGGATGCCTTGATCTGAATATTAAATACAGCACTCTGCTTATGACAAATTGTTCACTTAGTACTAAAACACTCCTTTTTTATATACACTTTATTGTCTGTGCAATGTGTAGGATGTCTTCATTCAGGTCTATTTTACATAGAAAAATAAGTTATCTAAAAGTAATTGGGCACATGAAAGAGCAGACTTAGAGATACCAGCTCTAATCTCAATATAGATAGTAGAAACTTACTAACGCTGTAAACAGTGCTAGTGCTAAAATTTAACTGAGCAGCACCAAGAAAAAAGATGTTGTCCAGATAGTGTGTAGATTTAAAACTTTATCTATATCTATATTCTGTGAGACTTAATTTCTTATTTAGAAAAGTAGAGAAAGCAATTAGAGCAAATATATAATGCTTTATAGTTCTCTTGTTCACATTACTGATAGGTAAGAATCTTAGTGATTTCAGTATAAACCTCTCTATTCATAGATGTACATT
Organism: Mauremys reevesii; assembly: GCF_016161935.1. Taxonomy (NCBI): domain Eukaryota; kingdom Metazoa; phylum Chordata; order Testudines; family Geoemydidae; genus Mauremys; species Mauremys reevesii. Next base: position 32,205,764 of record NC_052638.1, read on the forward strand.
TTAGGAGTAACTTCTGCTCATTGTAGACATTGAAACAGTCTCATGATGAGAGTAAATTATATTTTATGAAATATGAAAATAAGTTTAGCTCTGTTTAAAAAAAATGTACTTGTTTCAGTGTGTATATGTTCTTATGTATTGTGTACCAAGACTGTAACATCTCTTTATTAGGGTTAATCTGGAATTGCTTTCTTAAAAAAAAAAAAAAAAAAAGGGAGGTGGTAATTTCTCATGCTTGTTTAGGGCCTGATTTTGCAGTGCGGGGACTGTTTATGCTCATCCTTCAAACAAACAAAACCTGAATAACAAGCTTTACCAAGTTTTTTTGCGGGGGTGGGGGAGAGTTGTAATGGGGTTCTCTGGGCTGAAGCGAGAGTAGGGAAGGATGGTTGGAAAAAGAAGGAAGGTGGGCAAAGGGAGGCAGGAATAGGGAGGAATGAAGGGAAGGGGGTAAGTAGTAGCGAAAACAAATTTGGATAGCTGTAGTATTCCGCTGATAGGAGAAAGGCAGAATGAAGAGGGATCAACAGCCAACAGTAACACACATATGGCAGGTGGGGAAATAGGTTGAGGGTGAAATCTTGGCTCCACTAAAGTCAATGGGAGTTTTGCCTTTGACTTAATTGGGGGTAGGATTTTACCCTCAGAATCAGAGTATCAGAGTTGAGTGAATGATGATAACAGGTGACTGAAGTCTTCTCCTGGCTGGTTTTACTCTTCTCTCTATGGAAGAGGTCCATGGAGGCCTCCAAGCTTGGTCAGTCCCATTTGGACTTGCACAACATTTCACTCTTTCCCCATCCACGATATATTGTTATATTACTGTGAGGAAGCGAGGGATCTGCCTGCAGAAGACTTGAAGTCTGGAGCAGGCTTGCTAAATGAGCTAATTAGAGCCACCTGGCACAGGGAGGTAACTAAAAGCAGTTAGTTCCTTAAAAAGAGCTGAAGCAGTCATTAGAGAGAGCTGACTCTGGAAGTCTACAGGGAAGTCAGTTCTGAGCAGAACAGCTGAAAACCGAACCCGAGGTGGGTCACCCCGAAGAACTCAGGGAAAAGGAAAAGGACTAGATGAAGGAACCCTTTCGCTCAGCCAGGCTCTGGGGTAAGAGCCATGCCTTGGAACTCTGTGTTTTACTTTTGAGTTACCATCTGAATAAACCCAGACCCCTATAAGGGAGGCAATTGGACAAGCATGTGTGTGGAGTCTCTGTAAAAGGGCCTGGAAGATGGAGAATATAGGGCAGGGCAGAGCAAAGGCACCTTGACCACAAGAGGGCACATCTACAATTACATGCAAACAACTGCAACATAACATTTTTAAATGCTAAATCAAGCACTCATTAATTAGGAAGTGCTAAAATTAAGATTTCCCATATAGCGTTAATTCACCACCTTTTTTTCATAATGATACAGTCTTTAATTACATAATCTGACTTTTTTCCACAGTACCCCACCTCATTCAGTGCACAGGATGAATGGTGCTCAATGAATGAATCAGGGTGTGTGTGTAGTATATGAGCCTGATGTCTGTAGGGCACCTGCTTCATTTGTTTCAGTCTGTCTCCCTGCTCTCAGTTCTGATGCCTGGTGCTTGGTAAGACAGTGACCTGCATCAGCTGAGAGCTGCAATTGTCGGGGAGAAACCTCTTCAGTCCCCGCAGTCCTGGGCTGGAGCATGCTCAATATGGGTGGAATTGCCACAAAATTTAGCTGCCAAACTCTAACAAGTCTCCACTGAACATGTGCAGGGCTTGTTTGTTTTGGTTTTTTTTGCCGTTTTTTTTTTCCATGGCTTATAACTTTGCCAAATTTAGACAGAATTTCATGGGGATAAAGAAGGCACATCACTGACACCAATGTGATTCCCTAGCCAAATTTCAAGCCTTTGCTCTTAAACACAGAGGCACTAGAGATTCTGAGTTAAACAATTGTACGAATATATTTTTAACATAGACAAAACAACATATTTTCTGTGAACATCATTTCAGAAAAGTTGTTGAAACTTAAAAAACAACAACAAAAAAACAAAAAAAACCCCTTCAGCCTTAAGAAATCTGGCCTGGAATTCTTCAGCCCAAACCATTTAAAATTTGGCAAAATATTAAGCAACTGGAAACAGGGTCTTCTAACTGAAAGTGTCTGGCAACCTAAGTGTAGGTTACTACTTATTCTGCCTACAATATAAACGGACTAGTCTGTTTCAGAGACCAAAATTGAGGTGAAACTATGCTGTTTAGCATAATTTAAACAGTGTTTTCTTAACACAGCTTTCCATCCAAATAATGCCAGAAATCGTCTCTTTGGGGCTTTAGACCTGTACGTTTAGGGCTGTTTCCTATTTTACCCACTGGCTGAACCGATCTGTGGGAAGTTGAGAACTGCATGGTAGTGACATGAGGATTCACTTTATTTTATTTTGATTTTTTTTTTAAATACACATACTAGGATTGCCCATCCCAAGCTCTTGGCAACTCTCCCAATATTTAAAATAAAATAAGTCAGCAATTGCATTGCAACAAGGGAGAGAGCATCTCTTGGGTGACCCAGTTCTAAACTTAAGTAACTGATCTCATTTCAAATGGTCAGTTTATTTCCTCCTTTTGTGACACTGGTGATATTGTGTTTTTATTTCCAGCTAAGATTGATTTGTTCACTTTGTAAATATTATATGGTACAGAAGTCTTTATTTTTTCATATAATCCTTGTTTACAGAGTCAATACAATCAGCTTGAAAATATGTAGCAAACATTGCAGTATATTAGAATCTTGTGTATTGTGTTTGCTGTAGGTACAAATTCAATATAGGGACTCTCCAACAATTGACATGTCAAGTAATGTATCAACTTCTGGTATATTACTTTTTTCTCATCCTATTACAACTTATCAAAAATAACTCACCACCCACATTTTTTCTTCTCATTAAGAGACAGAGTTGCAAGATATACTGAGTACTATCCAGTCCTACAGGTCTCAATGGGATCTGACAATGCACAACATCCTTGCAGGAGGTAACCTGGACGTTGCAAGATTGTATCCTAAATTATTACCATAAAAATTGCACAAAGGCATCTTTGTGATTTCAATCAAGGAGATCGTTCCTTCCTTACTTTTTTTTTGGGGGGGGGGGAATTCATTTCAATACCAAAATATTTTAAAGAATAAATGTAAATAAAATGAGTCTGTTGAATGTATACAATATATATTTGAAATGTTTTCTATTACAATATACAATATATTTCACTTATGCTAAAAATCTGTTGTAACTCAAATCTTTCCTCTAACTCGTGAATTATCCCATCTTGTTTCAAATAGCAGAGAAATGGATTGGGCATTTGACTGGGACTCAGGAGACCAGGGTTCTATTCCCGACTCTGCAATTAGCCTTGTTGGGTGACCTAGAGCTTGAAGTTTTAGTTGTGCAATCCACTGTTTTTCTTTGTTCTTCACTGCCCCAACGGTGGGTCATGTGCAGCATTTCCTGTCAAACCCAAAGAGCTGTTACCGTATTTGATCAGTGGCTGTTATATAGTGAAATTTGATGTTCTTGATTTATGAATATGCAGGGTGCCTTATCACACATGCAATTGAACAGCACAATTTCTAATATTTCAATTTAATCAGCAGTCTTTCCTGAGCCTCACCAGAATTGGAGAATCCAAAAATAGCTTCTGTGGATACATAGCACAATTCTGCTGGTTGCTCCAGTGAGTCGAGGGTCTCATCTGAAGCTGTGCCTGGGCTAGCCTGCACAGGCTAGCTTGAGACCATCTAGCACAGTTATCAATAGCTGAGTAGGCTAACAAACCCAGTTCATGCCCAGGGTCTGTGCTGGGCTTGTACTGACCATGCTGCAGCCCAGGGGTAGTCAATAGGCAGACTACAGGCCAAATCCGGACCACTAAGTGCTTTTGAACAGACCCCAAAATGTTTTTATTTCCTTATCATTATAATTATTTTTTATTACTATTATTTTCTCTGAAGTCTGGACCTTGACTATACCTTGACCAAGAAACGTGGACCTTGACTAAAAATAATTGATTACCTGTGCTGTAGCCCATGCTGCAGTGTCTTCATTCTACATGCTAGAGAGACTCAACATAGCTTGGGTAGGGTAGGCTAGCCCGTGCACCACTTCTGCAGCATATGCATACTGGTGCTCTGGATGGGTGGAGACAGGTTTTTAATAAAGAAGTTCTCATTTATTTTGGGTCTCATCAGAAACGTATGTGAAACTGGTTGATATAACAGTTGTGTGGAACATCTGAGTGAGTGCTAAATGGGTCAAAAGGGCATGTAACCCAGGTATACTGTAGGCTTTTGCAACTTTTGCACTTCAGCAGAAATGCTATGTAGCCTAACTACATATTGATGTTTTGATGCTTTTCTTGGGGCCATTGAAAATTATCTGACATTTTGTAAAGATCCAATGGAATCTCAGCCCCATACACAGTAGGAAATTTCCAGGGAGAGTAGGGGGGAATAAATAAGGAAAGCAGCAGGTGGAACGTCAAAGCTCCAACGGGAATGGATAACCTCCTGGAGTGCAGAGCTTAGGAAGCAAGGAGCAGCACTGTCAGGCAGCAGGAGGGAAGAATGAAGCGGAGCGGCAACCATCTGATGAGGAACGTGTGTGAGCATGCTGTCATTGACAGACAGAGACTGTCTGACTATGTAGCACACAGGGCCGGCTCCAGGGTTTTTGCCGCCCCAAGCAGCGCAAAAAAAAAAAAAAGCCGCGATCTGCAGCTCTACCGCCGCCGCTTCAGTCTTCGGCGGCAATTCAGAGGCTGGTCCTTCGCTCCGAGAGAGAGTGAGGGACCCGCTGCTGAAGACTCAGACATGCCGCCCCTCACCGTTGGCTGCCTCAAGCAGCTGCTTGCTGGGCTGGTGCCTGGAGCCGGCCCTGGTAGCACATCTTGTATGATCTGTAAGCAGGGCTGGCTCCAGGGTTTTTGCCACCCCAAGCGGCGGGGGAAAAAAAAAAAGCCATGACTGTGATCGGCAGCAGATCTACCGCGCCGCTTTCTTCTTCAGCGGCAATTTGGCCGCAGGTCTTTCCCTCCGAGAGGGACTGAGGGACCCGCCGCCATATTGCCGCCAAAGAGCCCGACGTGCCGCCCCTTCCTCTTGGCCGCCTAAGCCCCTGTTTGCTGAGCTGGTGCCTGGACCCGGCCTTGTCTGTAAGTGCCTACATGGGGAGAAGATTTCTGTTAGTGGTGGGCTCTTTAGCATCAGAAGATTCAATTGCTGGAAGCTGGACAGATTCAGTCTAGAAATAAGATGACAGGTTTTAATGGTGAGGGTAATTAGCCATTGGAACTGCTTACTAAGGGATGTGATGGACTCTCCAACACTTGAAATCTTTACGTTAAGAGTGAATGTCTGCTCTAGCTCAGCCAGGATTGGGCTGGTTGCAGGAATTACTAGGTGGAATTGTATGGCCTGTGTTATTCAGGAGGTCGGATGAGATGATCCTGATGGACAGTCCCTTCTGGGCTTACAGTCTGTATTAAAAAAATCATCCCAGTAGAGTAATAGTATGTCCCAAACCAAACCAGACTTGATACATTGTTTCCTTGGGGAAGAGCAGGCTTCCAATAGCCTTCTCTACCTCTTTCTGATTGTTCCAGTAGTTCTGTCTGAAACTTTTTTTTTTAAAAGTCGCCTTTCAAAATGTGATTTGATATTTTTTGCTAAGTTCCTCTGTGTGGTTATTTTCAGTCTTACTCCTGAACCAGAGACCAAAGGCTGAGAATTTACTGTGCATATGCACTCTATATTATAACATATGATTAGTCCATTATTCCTTGTAATTTTTTACATTAATTATCTATTATATAGAGTAATATGAATGCTCTTCAACTTGTGCTTGTGAGGTTACATAAACATGGGGAGGAAGGATGGTGGCGGTTAGAGCACGTGGCTGTAAATCAGGAAATCAACGTTCAGTTTCTAGCTCTGCTGCAGCCTTTTTTTTTTTTTTTTCAATTTTCTCACTGTTTTTCATCTTTCCCACACCAAAAAGTGGGAATGAAAATACCATGAGATGGAGTTGTGGTGAGGCAGTAAAGCACTTTAATAACTTATTAAAATTACAGGCGTATGTGTCAACTTTCAAAAACTTCTGTAATATTTTTGAAAACCTGCCTCCTATATTACCCTGACATACTCAATTGGCAAGTTACAGCTTAAAATTATTTAGTCCCAATAAGTTTTTTAAATAAATTAACATAAAGTCTCCCATGATTATCTCAATCATATCCTGTTTCCCTTAGTAAATGTTTGCATACATTCCTGTAATGACATTTGTGATTCTTTTCTACAGAACAGCAATAATAAACCTATCCAGTGCTCTTTGAATACAATCTTGCTATTCTGTATACAATGTCATTTCTATCTGTGAGCCCCTCCCTTCTTTCAAAAGCTATTTCATGACCTCCAGATCTCTCTTAGACTCCATGTATTACCATTAGAAGACATCCACACTGGGAAATCATTCTGTTCCTGTTGATTAATATTTTATCAGCGACGAGAGGAAATGGTATTCTTTAGCAACACTAATAAGTAATTGAGCAGATGAGATGCCCCTGCTAGCTTTGGTAAAGGGGTATGTAGAGGTTATAAAAGAAGAGCTTAGATGAGACTTAAGATAATAAAGTGAAAAAATTCAGAAGAAAATGTTGTCTACAGTGAAAATCCAGTAACAGCATCAGCAGAAAATAAACAGCAATCGTCTTTCTTAAACAATAGCTTGCCAAAAACAGTAGTTAAAAAAGTGCATCTTGCTCAAATTGGTATTTATTTTAACAAAAGTACTTGCTTTAAGTCTTCAAAGAAAGTTTATAATGATTCAATGAAAACTACATACTAGACAGTAAAAATTGAGGCGTGTTTAATGCACAGGTTGTTCAAAGGCTTCTTTCAGCTCTTTCCTGATAACATCAGTAGTTAGAATAGGAAAAGCATCTTTTGGAATAGAAATTCACACATTTACTAACTACTCTAGATTTAGTCAATGTTGGATCCAAAGATAGTGGTGTGTGTGGTGTTCTCTTCTGGGTGGATAATTCAGTCAAGAAACATAATGACACACTTCTATTGTTGGTTGGCTGATGCGCAAAGCAGATCTGTTTGAAAATTTTATTTCACTTTAATAGACTTTCCTGGGCTACCTACTTCAAGGTGGATAGAAAGTGTTGTCTTTAAAGATAGGTCTATACTGCAGCTGAGAGCAAGTCTCCCAGCCGAGGTAGACAGATTCAAGCTAGCACTCTAAAAATAGCAATCTGGGTGTTCTGGCTCAAGCAGAAGCTCCAGCTCTCATACCCACCTGACCCTCTAGGCTTGAGAGCCTGAGCTTCAGAATGTCCACAGTCCTATTTTTAGCTAGCATGAGTCTGCCTACCTGGACAGGGAGGCTCCCTCTCAGATGCAGTGTAGACATATGCAAAGTGCTCTGTCATACCACTGGCTCACATAGCTGTATTATAACACTGCATCTGGCGATGGAGGAAGATAAGTGTCTGTGTTAAATTCTTTTAGAACTGGGAGTAGCCTTTGATAATATTGACCAAGAAAGACTAACAATATACCCAGAGAGGAGTAGATTGGGTCACTTGTGAATGTGGGCTCCTTTCTTTCCATTATGAGACTTCCAACAGGGTATATACTATCGAATTGCACATCTATCCAGAGGGCTCTTTAATTTGCAGTACCACAGGATTATATGCTTAGACCTCCTAATCAGTGCGTATGTGAGGGTACCAGGATATATGGATTAACGTTATGTGTCTTGGTGTTTGTCAGAAGAGATATGAAGGGTTCATAAGAGATCACTGTAATGGGGAACTGGCCAATGACTGTCAGATCATAGGCAGAGTAGGGCAGATGGGTTTTGAGATGTATTTTAAGCAGGGGTAGAGGGTTGGTGAGACACAGGGAGATGGCCAGAATGCTTTAGATCAGTGGCTCTTGACCTTTCCAGACTACGGAACCCCATTCAGGAGTCTGATTTGTCTTGCGTACCCCCAAGTTTCACCTCACTTAAAAATTACTTGCTTACAAAAACAGACATAAAAATACAAAAGTGTCACAGACACACTCAAACTGAACAATTGCTTACTTTCCCATTTTTACCATATAATTATAGAATAAATCAATTGAAATACAAATATTGTACTTAAATATCTGTGTATAGTATATAGAGCAGTATAAACAAGTAATTGTATAACATTTTAGTTTGTACTGACATCACTAGTGCTTGTTTTGTAGCCGTTGTAAAACTAGGCCAATAGCTAGATGAGTTGAGTACCCCCTGGAAGACCTCTGCATACCTCCAGTTGGTGTGGTGGTAGCAAAATGTATAATTATGGTTATACTTTCAGAAAATTATACAGGAGAATGAGGTCATGCATCTGACACTAGCAGTAGGGATGCGAGACTGTAGCACCAGCATGGTTTAGAGGAAGTTGAGCGTTTCTGGGCTGAGTGAATGGATAAAAAGGGGTAGAAGAGGCATATACTAGAGCATAATAGCAAGCAGGGTGAGAAACCATAAGATAGATTGTATGGACTGAAAAGAGAAGAACTATAAGGATGAAGGGAACCTTCAAGAAAAATCCCTTAGAGCCTAACTTTTGTTCACACTGAATGGAAGAATTTTATTGTTTTTTATTGTAGGGGATATTCTTATGGAAAACCTTAGCAACAAAGTCAGGATGATGACACTATAATTTTAAGGCTCTGTTCCTCGGAGTCCAGTATTAATGATTGCCTTTTTAATATACAGGGAAACTCCTAAATTAATGGTGTTGCATTCCATATTCTGGGACAGAGGATTGAACATTTAACCTTACCAGATACCACTTTTAAAAATTAGATTATAGGCCTCGGAGGTTTTATATTGTCCGCAAAATAAATGAGGACACCGAGGCCAAATTCTGCAGTCTGAGAGTCTTCCCTAGTAGTTTTGCCTGAGTAAAGGCCACATTAGACCTGAAGCTACTTACTGTAGACTTTTAAAAAGCTACAAGATTGCATAGAAGCATTGAACAGGAAATACAAGATAATGGATTTACTAATTAGATAATGTATGTAAAATGTCTTGTATGTAAAGTGTTATATAAAGACTAAGAATTGTTATTCCTGTATGGCATTTACTCCTAAAAGTAGAATTGGCTGTGTACATTGCTACTTTGTATCTTCATGCCATCTTTAATGCTAAAATGAACTTCATGAATTAATCAGAAGATCTCATTCACCAGAATTTATTAATAATTATTATTATTATTATTTATTTTATTATATTGTTATTTCTTTAGCATTAAGCCTCAGTAATTAGCATCTTAAATCCAAGTGTTTTCTTTATCTTTATATCAGTGAAAGTAAAACCTTCTTCCATTAATTATGTAATCTATAATAGGCAGGAGCTAGTTTTGCAACTAGATTCAAAACTGAAACAGGTTCATTTAATGTGATAAGTGATACAGTCTTGCTTGTGAGTTGGTCTGATTCCTTTGGGTTTTAACACAGAGAAAGCTTTGGATATCAACTTGGACAAAAGAGCAGAGGGTTTATTCTTTATTTCCTCACAACATGTTTGAAATATTAATAGGCCATATATTTTATTCCAGTTTCAAAAACAATCACATCAAGCTAATTGTCATGCCACTTTGCTCCGTCGAAGCTGGTAGCCAGACATGTTCTGAATTACATGTGTGAGCTCAACACAGTAAGCTTTCTCCTGAGGCAAGGTTTGAAGCAGGAAACATGGGTACTAATCAACTGAGTCTTTCTAATGAATATTTATCAAATTGGTTTCTATCAGGTTTTTGATCAAATGCTATTTTTATTTTATATTTATTTTAAAGTATTGAAATTTAAATCTCTCAAACTAAACCCTTTTGGAGTTGTTTTATCTAATGGAAAACATAGTCAGATGTACCAAATAAGTTATTACTCTCCAATGCAAGTAAGTGCAGACTACAGTATTGCTATGCATTCTTTTGTTGGAATGCATTCACTGTGGCATAGGCTGGCAGGAACTAGAAACTGTTATTCCTGTAGTAATAGAAACTAGAAATGACATCTCCCCTTCCCCTAATTATGATGATATGACAGATGATGTGTTTATGCAAGTGCAAAACGTTAATTTTCCATTCCTTTCTCGGGGCTTAATTATACCTCCCACTGCAGAGGTGCACTAGGGTGATGAGAGGCCACAGGGAGCCTTTCTTCCCCCCCAACCTTCTGTGCCCTTACACCTAATGTATCTACAAAGGGTGCAAGCAACATCTAGTCCCAACATTTGGGCTAACAAGGGGAGCATAGCCAGCTCTGCTGGGGGAAGAGCAGCCTCATTCCAACTCCACCTGGATGGTGGGCAGTAGCGCTGGTGGGAGTGCTGATTAAACCTTTGTACCAGGTGCAGCAGTGGGTGCATCCCAGCTCGTTTTCCCCACCACAAAGGAAATAGCCTTTTCCAGCTTTCTGTGCAGAGCTTCTGAGCAGTCCTCTGCCTTACAAGCATAGCTTAGCCTCACACGGCATATTTGAGCCCTCTATCTTAATGACTCTCCTGACCCTGACCAAGAGCATTTACTAAGAGGTTGAGGTAGATCTGTGAATACCTAATTGGTCTGAATGAAGGCCTTGAGTGCTCAGCCATCCTTTTATATTGCTTTGCTCTATTGCTGCTTCCCCTCACTGATCTAGCTATGTTTATTTGCCACTGATAGGAGATACTCAGAGTGCAGAACAGACTTATTTATCCTTTCTTTTCCCATCAACTCCTTCAGACTTGCCTTTTTACTGAGCTAGACAGTTCTCCCTTTTCTTATAATAATTAGAGGTGGGCTTCAACTGCCAAATTCAGCCTTTCTCAAAGATCAGAGAGGAGGGAGGTTGTGTTTGGATCTGCAGTTTAGGTTTGGGCCTGTTTCAAATAAAAATGGGCAATGAGGTGTTGCTTTAGCACATCTTTCAGAAGCATGTGCTGCAGATTGCCTGATCTTATGGTGAGACTGCAGTTAATTTCATTAGTCTAAGTGTAATTACATTACACAAAGAGGAAGCAGTCTCAGATTTCATGGCCTGTTCTGTTTTTCCTCCAGTATGCCACAGCCTTCATAATTCTAGATATTTCTTTTTAGTTTGGTTTAGATATTTAAAAAAAATAATTTGATCACTTTCTGCAGTGAGCTGTGAATGGTCCAGTGAAGAGTGAGACACAAGGTGGCTCCCGGGTTTAGCAGTTGTGCTGCTTACAGATAGAACCTTTTTGTTTTTTTCTTCTGTTGTTTGTTACCTTTTCTGTTTGTCGTTATCAATATATGGAAAATTAGCAAGTGTTATTGACTGGAAAGGAATTATATTTCTAATGTTTATGGCACAGAACTGATTAGTTGTGGTTCACTCTCGAACCTCTTGGGCAACGGTTGTGGTATGTGTTGGGGCTTTGGACTGGATGGCATCTGTGGCTCTCAGGAATCCATTCAGTTTAGTGTTTTATGGCAGAGCTGGCTTCAGGCCAATTCAACCAATTCCCCTGAATCAGGCGCCGCCCCTAAGAGGGCCTCGCACCCAAGCCCCAGTACGGCGTACCGGCAAGAGCCAGTGCGCTGTACCGGGGTGGCCTGGCTTCTCCAGGGGGCAATTTAAAGGGCCTGGGGCTCCCAGCAGGGGCTGAAGCCCCAGGCCCTTTAAATTGCCACCAGAGCCCCACTGCTGGAGCCCTGGGATAGGGCTGTGGGGATCTGGGGGCTATTTAAAAAGTCCGGGGCTCCCGTTGCTTCTACTGCCCTGGCCCTTTAAATAGCCGCGGGAGCCCTGCCGCTTCCCCAGGGCTCCCGTGGCTATTTAAAGGGCCGGGGCGGTAGAAGCAGGGGAGCCCCAGGCCCTTTAAATAGCCCCCAGAGCCCTAGGGTAGCAGGGGGGCTCCAGCTGCCTCTGCTGTCCTGGTCCTTTAAATAGCCGCCGGAACCCCGCCGCTTCCCCAGGGCTCCCACGGCTGTTTACAGGGCTGGGGCCGTGGAAGCAGGGGAGTCCCGGGCCCTTTAAATACCCCCGAGCCCCAGGCTGCTGCTGCTACCCTGGTGGAGGAGGGGGAACTATAAAATCGGGACGTCTGGTCACCCTAGCACATCCCCAGGGAGTGGTGGGGACCCACACATGTGAAACGGAACTCGTATCTAGTTCAGGCCCATCTTTTTTAAAAAAGAACTTTAGGTAGGTTAACATTCATCCGTATTTTCTCGGACATGTCAGGCTTTTTGGTTCTTAAATCGCCATCTAGGAGGAATTTTTAAAATTTAAAATAAAGACATATGGTAACCCTATTGGTACAAAAAAATCCCTTAAATCAGAACTTTTTATAGGCAACTGGTTGCTAAGAAATTAAAGGCTTTTAGAGAGAGAGAGAGAGAGAGAGAGAGAGAGAGAGTCATCCCTGCTGGGGCCCTGACGAAAATGTTCGAATTGGGCCCCACACTTCCTAAAGCCGGCCCTGTTTTATGGAGAAGAAGTATATTACAGGTGCTTCTTCCTTTTTCATCTAACTCTTCTAATACATTCTATCCCCTTTTAGGAATATACTACACAAATATTTACGTTGTTCACCATGTATGCATTATATATTTCCTGCCAGATGGAATTCTGCTTTTCATGGACAGCACTATTTCAAGACTCCCACAAGCTTTGTCTAGTGGTCTTGGAATGAAGACTTTTTTTATATATTGTTTGAATGCTAGTTGTGATTTATTGGCGCTTAGGTTTTGCTCCAGTTTGGAGCCAGAGTCTAAAAGGTGCTGATCACCTGTAACTCCCATTGAAATTAGGGGGAGTTGTGGGCAATCAGATGGTGCTTGGTGCATCTCAAGAAGTGCCCCTTAATGCTATCTATCATATTACTAGGGTCCAAGTTACGATATCCTTAGTCTGCGCACAGGCTCATTGACTTGAATGGAACTGCTCTTTGAGTAAGATGAATTTTGTCAGGAGTAAATGTATCAAAATCTGTCCCTATGTAAATATAGTAAATATCTATCCATCTATATGTATACATACGTTTGTGCTAATTGATATTGGACTGCTATGAGAAGAAATGTATAGTTCATATTATTTCCTTAATATAAATTTATTTTTTTTAAATCACTTTAACAGGCTTGTAAAAACCCACCCTTATCTTTTCTGTCTGTTTGCATTCTACAGTGTTAGGAATCAGAGACTCAGGTAGTTGGTGCTCCCAGTGGTTGTTAATTATTAATGAAGACTGTTGTGCAAATACCAGAGCAACAGCAACAACAAAAAACTTCTAATGTCTTTATCCCTAGCCTTCAGCCATATTATCAAAGGCTATGATTGTATCAGAGCTCATAAGCTAGGCATTGCTGGCGTGGTCAGTACTTGGTCTGGAGCTGTCCCAGGAGCACCAGGGTGTCGAGAGTGGCATCTGTTGCTGATTCAGTAGGTAGAATTATTTCTCAGTCAGTACTGAACCAATGCTTTAGCATAATGCTAGCTGTATGCTGCTGGAAGTGATGCGAGCTAAAACCCAGATCTTGACTACTTATGATCATTTGAGATCCCATTGCCTGTTTCTAGAGTGTTCTAGCCAAATTCCAGTTTGGGTTATTGCATTTAGCCTACCAAATTCCCCTCCCTGAAGTTTCAGCTGGATAAGGCATGCATCATTTCAGAGGACAAATCTTATTATATTAATGCATTCTCCCATTTATTTCTCAGGATTCTTGAGAGAAGTTTGCACTTGTGATGGTGACTCACAAAATATGTGAGTTCAAGCCAACAGTCCACCAGTCCAACAGTCAACTCCACTTTGGCTTTGTTTTAAAGACAGGCAGCTTTAGGCAGCTACTTTTGGAGAAAGAGAAGAGTTGCCCATTTTGGTACATTTGTTAGGTTTTTGAAGAGAATAGATTGCAGAGTTTTTTAAATTAATTTTACTCATTGAAAAAATAGGAATATTTCACAATATATTTATTTCCCTAGACTGAGAGCAGAAGTGCAAACTTTGCAACATCTGAACATTTCTGTCCACATTCATTTATATATTTTAAAAAAATATTTCCACTCCACCCTTGAATTCCAAACAGTGGAGTGACATGCAAGTGTAGGCTTGGTTTGTGCACCAGTGCTATGACTGCGCCATTATAATGAAGATGAAATGACTATAATGATGACCTTTCTGTGCCTTTGTCTGTACCATGCCCTTCTCTTTAACTGAACACCTTTCAAATGAACATGTTCTGAACTCTTGAACTGTTCATTCTGTTCACTGAGCTTATTGCTCAATCTGCAGTTTATCATTATGTGTCTCCAAAGACTTTGTGTTTCCTTATATTTGACATCTAGATGGAATTTTTCATAACCCTTTACTAGTCATAAATTGAATTGTTAAGGGGCTAAATTAATCCTGTTTTTATACTAACATCTGATTTTTAAACAGTTTTCTTTATTTGTTATGCTTTAAACTACAAGAATGAAAAACTAAAATATATCATAAGCTTCTGTATTGGTGGAAGTATTTATTTCTGCTCATTTCATTTAGAATAGTACCTATGAGGGTACACTTTGAAAAGTTGTTTGGTCATATTTTTTCTGTATTACTATTTCTTCCCTTCTGTCTAAATAGCTGCTCTTGAGAATGAGCCAACACAGTGTGTTGCCAAATAAGTGGGGTAACGGTAAAAATGAAAAGATTGTAGAATAATGTGTATTTTCCCTGTCCCATTGGGAAAGGAAATAGGAAACATGACTTACTGCTTGCAGAAAATTACTAGTGTATGTTGGTCACATCCTAGGTTTCACTCCCTTTAGGAGTGAGATATCAACACCGGCTGTTTACATACTCTGTTCACCAGCATCTCATGTGAAAACACAGAGTTCAATGTACTTTTGAAGGAGTGTTTCGTGTTATATGAGTAGTATAGTAGGCAATCTCCTTATTTTTGATTTGTTCATACAATTTTAAAGAGGCAGTTGAATGAAAACTAAGGGCAACATTTTACACCATAAAATATGTGATGAATATAAATGCCATAAAGTCTAGTGTTCAGGAAATCATCATGTTGTTCTCGATTAAAATATTGCCAAAATCTTCAAAGTATCTTTATTAGTAAAGTACATTGGTGAATAATTGGAAGTTTTGGTATTAAAAGCACTTTGGAGTACATATGGTGCAACAAAACACGTTGTGCCATAAATAACTTGCACATAATTTTTAGCTTCATTTCTGTATAAAGGTTGAGAGTTGTCAGACTGGTAATAGAAGATGAAAAATCTTGAGGTATTCTTTGACCTCCTTCATGACCCTGCCTCCCTAAACTCCACCAGTGACTTGAACTCTGACTCTGAGAACAGTGAGACATAATTTTTCATCCTACTGTCATAAAAACCCCACATTCTGGTCTAGACATATTTTTTTCCCTTTTGCCTGTTGTCAACTAGCATTATACATAAAGGGTGAGGCTTTCAAAAGCTTTATGCCCATTGAAGTCAATGGAAAAACTCCCAGTGGAGTGAAGCCAACACTGTATATTTTTGAAAATCTCACCCACAAAACAATGAAATATAAGCTTTTTAATATACATATATTAGCTCAACTTTCCAACCTGAGCAGCGTTAATTAAAAGTGCTGATATTATTTTTAAGTAGTATTAGCCATAAGATTACTGAAGAAAATCAGTGTGAATAGCTATTAGGAAGGTAGAAACAAAACAAATCAAACTATGTGAGGACAGGAAAATGTTCCTCATTTGTCTCTTCCTCTGAAGCCATTTCATCCATTGTTCTGCACCTTATTTGCAATATGTTGCATGTGTCATTTGTAAACAGTCATAAATTCTTGCAAGCACTTAAGAACAACAGCCCTACAATGCAAGAAAAAATGTATATACCAAGCTGATAGAAAATAATTAGGAGCATAGAAAAATTCTCACGTGGAGAGAGATTGAAAAAGGTGGGGATGGCTTACCTTAGAAATTCAGTGTATAAGATTGAACATTGAGGTTTTCAAAATAGTGAATGGTATAGAGATCGTGAATCGGGGAAGTCTCATAATACCAGAGTTGGAAGGTGGCAAATTCAAAACTTCTAAAAGGAAAAACTTTCATAAAGTGTACAGTTAGCCTGTGGAACTCATTGCCCCATGACATAACTAAAAAATTTAGTAGGATTCATAAAGGGATTAGGCAATCCTAAAAATAATAAGAATATCCAAAGTAAAATAGTAAATAATGAAAAAAACACCATATATTCCTAGAAAGGATTTAATTCATCATGCTTCAAGGTATAAGACAAAATCACATTATACAGTTAATTCAAGATTCCTTATAATTCGTCTGAAGTAACTGGTGCTGGCCATGTTCTGAGATAGGATAGTGGTTTAGCCTGTGTTTCTCAACAGCTGATCCATGGATCAGTGCCGATCCTTGAGATTTCCCTAACACAGTTTAGAAAGGCAACACGCCAGTCGGCGGTATCAAAAAGGTTGAGAGAAACTGAGCTAGACCACTGGTCTAAACCGGTATGACAGGGCCCATCCTTCTCTGTTCATATCACGAATACCAAGAACAGTTGGTATTTTTGCTGAAATGCTCGTTAATTCATAATAGACTGCTGTCAATTTCCTGCAGGCCAGGAGATTATCGCTGTTGTATCAAGAAATTATTTCTCACACAAAAGCTTGCATTAAGACACATGCTCTTCAGTTCTAAAACAATAGGAGGCCTGTCATGTTACTAATATGAAACTAACTGACATCAAGGCAGTGTTTTTGTTGTTTACTACTTCCAGAGCAGCTTAATTTAGGTGGAAAGTTTAATCAAACTCAAGCTTAAAAGTTAGTTTTGATTTGCAACAGAACGCAGTGGGTGTTCACAGCATATGTTCCTCTTTAATCCTTCAAAGAGCTCGCAGGGAATAGCAGGCAGCATGTGATGAAATAATGTAGAGAGACACTATTAACAATTTTAAATGATTTATATGGATGATTATACTTTGTGCATTTTGGCTCACTTTGTTTCTGTGGGCTTGATTGTGCCTGTTCCTGTGCAGGTACATGAGGTTGGGAAGACAGTGCAAAAGACTTCCCCTCCCTCTCTTGCACAGGAATGAGATACAATCTAGGCCTTTCTATTCTTGGCACATAAAGGAGAGAGACTCCATTCACAGATGAAGTAGAAACCTCATAGGGTAGGGCAGGGGCAGCACTAGCGCTGCTTAGTGGGGGAATTTGAGGAAGTCATAGTGCATCCTATAGAAGAGTGTCCAAATATTATTGGACTTCAGCAGTTTACTGAACAACAGTCAGCTTCCCTTGGGGAACAGTAATCCAGCAAATACACTTTTGTCCTCACGGGTGGATGTGCCTGGGGACTGTGTTGCTGTGGTTATTTCAGATGCAGGAAGCATTCAGAGTTCAGGGGACTGGAAAGGACGTCCAGTGCGTATTTAAAAGACAACTGCGCTGTGAAGTTTTAACTCCCTCTTTATACCATGACATTTAAAGTGCACTTCCAATATTTCCTGCATTAACCTCTCCAAAAAATGTTCAAAATGTCCTCTTTCAGTTTGCTTTTCCTTCTAAAAAACAAAAATTTAAAAAAATGAAACTCAGAAAGGACAGACTGGGTAATTCTATGGCCCGTGTTGTGTAGAAGGTCAGATTAGATTATTACAATGGTCCCTTCTTGCTTTAACATCTATAAATCTATGACGCTTAGTGTAAGCTTCCCAGCGCTGCAATTTAGTTCTGAGCTCAAGAGGTGAGAGGGTAAGGTCTCCATGCCTAGTCAGGCCCTGGCTAGTTTGCTGAGTCTGCCAAACAGGGTTACCAGTTATTGTAGTAATTTCTGTGATGTGGAAACCTGTCCATTAAGAACTTGGTTAAGACTACAACTCATTTCACAGAGGCCAACGTATATCTGCTAGATTGCAATGTCTTTAGGTCACTGTCCATTAATGGCATATTCAAGCTAATAACCATGAGGTGAAGGTCTCTTTCATTTACAGAGTTCCATTGTATATGCAGTTATTCAGAATCTCCTCATTTTAGATTTATTCTTTTCAATTTTGTCATCTCTTCTTCATGGTTCTCTCTGACTATGCAGAAAATCAGTACGTTCCTGTGATTATCTTGATTATCTTCTTCCTTGTATTATCATTCATTCCAAGCAAAAGTTATTCATTTCCACTTACAGGTCCCCAATAGATCTACCTATCAAGATCTTTTAATTTAATTATCTTCAGACCATACTTTGAAAGTGAGGATACAGTTTTTTCCTTAAGATGTCCTCCAGTCTTCCCCAAATAGCTCCTATCCCTCAATAAATATTAGCACCCTTCCTTGAAATTGTGTAGTGAAGCAAGCTGACTATTATTGTAACAACCTAAACTCTTAATCCTGACTGTGGCTCTGTATACCAGTCGCTGCTTGTGTAGGGAAAGCCCCTAGCGGGCTGGGCTGGTTTGTTTACCTGCCCCGTCCACAGGTCTGGCCGATTGTGGCTCCCACTGGCCACGGTTTGCCGCTGCAGGCCAATGGGAGCTGCTGGAAGTGGCGGCCAGTAAGTCCCTCAGATTTCCCTACACAAGCAGCGACCCCAGTTTGAGAAACACTGCTGTATACACATACTTAAGACAGGAGATAACCTCTGCTCAGGAGGGCTTACAGATGTAGAGTAAGGAATGGTGTTGTGACATACAAACAAATACATATGGTGAAGAATTGGTACAGCTTTATTAGTTACATGCTTTGTTGGTGTATTTTCTTTTTTGTTTTAATTGGGATTAGACGTAGGGTAAGGTATACCTGGAAGAAAGGTTATTGAGAATAAAGGAGTAGGAATAGAGAACATAGGGAAGACAGTCATGGCTCATCACCTGCCTGGATCGGATAGGTAGAATGAAGTGGGCTAGGTTGTGAAGAGTATCAAAGTGTAAGAGAAAAGGCTTGTGTTTGATACAGAGATGAAGCAGAGACTGGTGGAGGAACTGGAAGGACTCAAAGTGAGTGTTGAAGTTGTCAGAGTGATGTGTAAAGAAGATGATCTTAGCACTAGCATTTTGAATTTAGTTGAGGAAACCAAGGGAAAAAGGCTAAGTTAAGGATGATGACCCATGAAAGGATTTTCACCAAAGATTGATCAGGCAGGTAAGAGAGCCATGAGAAGACTGAACCCTAAAAGGTAATGGAGGACAGGTTTTCAAGAAGTAGGGAGTAGTCAATGGTGTTGAAAGATGCTGAGAAATCAAGGAGGATGAGGATTGGGGTCAAAGTCCTGAGATTTGGCCAGGATAAAGTCATTAGATACTTCGATTTTCTCCAATCTGGCTTCTATGCTCCAGTGGCACTGCTCTCAAAGACAGAACGGGAAGAAAGGAATTGAAAGAAAGTGCCTATAGACATCATGTTTGAGGAACTTGGAGATGAAAGAGAAGCGGGATTATGTGGTAGGTTGAGGGATTTTCGTTTTTTAAGGTATGGAAGGTCAAAGTATTCCTTTACTGAGCAGGGAAGGAACTCAATGAGACTAAGGTTGAGGAGAAAAGTGGGAGAGGGGGCAAGGAAAATTAGGAGACAGGAAAGGTTGTGGAAAAAGAGGTAGGAGGAGGAGATCAGACGGGAAGTCTGTGTCTGGTGAGAAGGATGAGAGAGTACTAGAAGTAAGGAAAAAGGAAAGGAGTGGGGAGAAGCCATACTTTATTTTACTAAATATTTTCTTTGAAGAAATCTGTAAGATCCTTCACAGAGATCAAGCTCACCATATGCACCCACCTCTCTCCCCACCCCCACTCCCCGATGGCTTGATTCATAAACTATACATTGCTCTGCTTGCACATTATAGTGGTTCCCACAGTTTTAGATCTCCATTTTATTCTGACTACAAAAATCCACATCAGATACATCAGAATTAAATTGACCAGTTCACTGAAGACTACAGACATCCACAGTTCACTCTATGATAATTACATACAAAACTTGAGATAGAGAAATACGATTACTAATGGCTTTTTGCACACGGACATTCAATATTTTGTTGGAGGCTGTCTGGAATGTATGCATTTCAAAACCCTTTAATTTAAACATCTTCCATATTTGACATACCCTTCACCCTGGCTCTTTTTTAATTGTTTCTGTGTTCAATAATTCTTTCACTCCTACTTCTCTATTTTATTTATCTTGTGAGTAAGCTACTCATTTACAATATATAGAGGGCAGCAATTATATGTTGAGAGAGATTGGCATAGCAATACTGAAACTGAAGCAGGGGATTGCTATGGGAATAAGTAAGGGG
Source organism: Mauremys reevesii (assembly GCF_016161935.1). NCBI lineage: Eukaryota > Metazoa > Chordata > Testudines > Geoemydidae > Mauremys > Mauremys reevesii. Next base: position 32,226,079 of record NC_052638.1, read on the forward strand.
CTTGAATGGTGGTGGGAATTCTTAATCCAACCTTTAGGTTGGAAATGGGTAGTGTTGTGCTGTTTTTATACCATGCATGGATTCTGTTATACAAGGGTGCAAAGGGGTAGAGTTGGGGCTAGAATCTGTCCTACTGGGTTTTCGTGTGGTTAAGCATTGATCTAGTCTGTAGGCTCGCCCATTAGTGGGGCTATCTTTGTTTTTCTGCACTGCTCTTAGTATTAAGGGTTTACAGGTAGGAGGATTCTTTATACTTCATTTAGAGGAAGCTGGTGTCTGGTTGGTTAGTTTTGTGAATCTTTTCCCATCTTCTCACACAAAATTGCTGTGTCCTGTTCATGTCAGTTTGGTTTGTCTTTCATGGAACATCCTACTAAATTATTTTGTGTAATAACTATAATGTTAATGGAACTGTATGTTATGGTTGAGTTAAGGTTTGTCAGTTCGAAAATAAACATCTTGCCTTCATTTCGACATTTGCCTTTCAGCATCACTCCGTTAAGCTGTCACACGCTATAACTTCATTAACATCACCATTTAATTGTAAGTTACTGTGCAACTGTTTTTTTGTAGGAAAGGCTTGCATACACATACTGACTGAATAATTTTAATCTAAATTTCCTACCAACATGATTCAAATCAGTTGAAACATTAAATGGTCTCCAAATCTTTTTGTATAATGGAAATACTAAGCAATGGGATGCAACTCATCCTTAAATACAGCAGCATTACTGGTACCGTTATAATAAAAATGCAAAAAGATATTTTTTGAATTTAGAATAAAGTGGGAGAGTAAATCTTAGCCACATCACTACTGTGCTCTGTATGTCTAGCATTGAGATGTACTACATCTGTAATTGGGAAATGTTTCAATTATTAAAAGAGGGACAATGTAACCTCCATAAAACTGAAGATGGAATTAAAATCTACATGCTAATAGCTTTGCTGCCAGTCACAAATGGATTCGTTCTTCACATCTTGGATATGTACTGCTTATTTCAAAATAAATTCTAGGTAACATTCAACCTGACTGAATCTGCTAAAGCTTTGTTAATATATTTGCTCAACTCACTGGCACTCAAAAGCTTTTAGACAGAATATCACTTTTTCATATTATTCATGGTAATGTAATTCCCACCTTTAATCTCTTCAGGATTTCACATTAAGTCATGATATGCAGTTCAGGGGAATTTGGATCATCCATTAATCATAGTATCTGTACTTTTGTGTGTCTACTTTTTGTCCATCTCTTAAATCAGTCACTTGGTAATGGCAGAACTATGAGGATACTTAAACTTTTTATTGATGAGACCTTATTTATTAAACTTGTCTTATGTTACAATGTGCACAGACTAATGCAATATGTTGTACACTGAAAATAAAGATGAAACAAAATTAGCATAATCACTAAATATGATGCCTTTAACATTTCCTATGGAAAGCCAAGTATGTTAAGTAATGACTTATGTGCAGCTGAATAATTAGTTAGAGGCACCTTGACTAATATGAAGGACCACAAATCAAAAATTCTAGTTTATGTCTTCATGTAATTAAAGACTGTATAATGTATATACACAAGGTAACCAAATTAAGGTTTTAATGACAACCTTAATTGTGGCATTTCCTAATTTTTGAGTGTTTGACTTTGCAACCTTAGCTTTCCTTTAATTTAGGGCATGAGTATGTGTGTTTTAAAAATCTAGCAGGGCTGATGGGGGATAGAAGTTCCACTTATTGACACCCACATGGTTATTAGCGGGGTTGGAACTTTAGATCCACAGCACAGACATCTGCCATTTGAGATGAAGGAGTAACTGATGGCAGTAGTAGTTTGTCTCTCTCTATGTGGACCAGCAAGTAGAGGGGATGAGATACACACTTTGCGAGTGGGTTTTATAGTCATTTGCTGACAGTAGAATATTGAGACTCCGCATGGGTTCCAGGTTCTCCAGGGAGTGTGTTCTGGCGATCATACATCCTTATTTTCCTCCTCTGCAAGCCTGCCCCCTTTTGCCACTTCGCAGACCTGTCTTTTCCCCACCTCCTTGTCCCAGTACTAGTCTCCACCCCATGGGCTGTTCATTCCAGTCTCAGTATATTTGCTCAGCGGATGCCAATCTCCTCCCAGACTCCCAGTCCTGATCTTTTCCACCAGGCTCTTTCTCCCAATCTACTCCCTTTCTCCTATCTCCCTATTTGCCCAGGTCTGGCTCTTGTCCTTTCTGCACTCGAGTCAGTTTGCCTTCTCCACCAAACTCCCTGGGAATCAGCCGGGGAGTATTGGGACAGGAGAGACTTTCTCCGTTTTCTCAGTTTCTGTCCCCTGTGTCACAGCGACTCATGGGGGTTGGGAGGAGCAATTGCAGGGAAACTCCTGTTTGACCCTTGCCATCTTGGGCCGGAGCAGACTAAATATTCAGAGCCTTTTGCTGCCAGGCTCTAACAAGTCTCTCATGAACGTATGTAAAGTGACACTTTCCAAAGGCCTATAACTTGGACAAAATTGTGCAGATTTTGTGTCCCTCACATAAAGGCAACCCGTCTGCGAAACTTCAAGGCCCTGTTCCAAAGCATAGGCTTGCAGCAGCTTCTCCAGAAAACACTTGTAGAAAATTTATTTAACACTGCAAACAATGTATTTTCCCCTAATCTCCTTCTCAGAAATGGCTGGACCGTTTTGCCGATTTTTTTATTATTTTTTTTTTTTAAGTTCAGTCTGTGGCAGACTCCTGAAATGGAAAATTTGCACACAAATGTTTAAAGTTTGATAAAGTTATGAGAAACTGAATCCAGTGTCTTATAAAAGGAAATGTGGGGCAACCTGAACTACAGGTAGTGCTATTAGCTCTGCCTATAACAACTTAAAGTTAAAAGGTGGGTAGAAATGATACTATCACTTTTTTTTTTAACTGGCAACTCTTCATTTACTGGGCTCTGGCATCCTTGAAGCATTACAGAACTTGACATTTTGCACACCTACATTGGTGGTTTGTTTTTCTAAGAGAATTATCAATGCTAAATGTAAAAATAAACAAACCATTTGTACCTTTGCTTTAAGGTTATGAATATATAGTACTGACAAATTATATTTTAGCAGCCAAAGTTTCTAATTGAGTCAGACTTCTAATATTTATGTTCAGTGTATACTGTAAGTTGAGAACAAAATTGTTCGAAGTACAACCATTTATCATTCTGCTTGTGATATTTATGCATTGAAATAGGCCTAATGGTGAATTACTGTATTCTTCATGATATTAAATGAAAAATGTGTATCATACAGTTATTTTAGTATGAGTGGATGAAAATGTGGTGACACAAGAGGAGTGACAATTAAAGACACTAACCCCCCCTACTTATATTGAAAGCTAAGCTATATGTAAATTTAGCTTTTGATTAGAGCTGGATTAGTTTAACCCTAGTTGTACAAATGATTACAGATTTTTACCATTTAGACAAACAGCTTCTCACTGTAAACTGTAATATGATTTATATGAATCTATCTGCCTCCATAAAGGTTTGCCCCAAGCATCTGCATCTTCTATTGCCTCTGAATCATAATGAAAAAGAACTCTGAGAGTTCTTTAAATCCACTAGCATGATTCTATTTATATTTTGATACAGTTTATTATTACATAACTCCACTTCCAATATTTACTGTTACCCATGCAAGGAAATTAGCTTCTCTGGTTATTTTCGTGTACAGCAAATAGTAATCAAGAAAGCAACTGGTAGGTCCTGGTAATCCAAGCACATAGTGTACATGAGACAGCAGCATAATTCACCTGCTGAGAGTGGGTGATTAACATTCTTTATAAACATTGCATGTGCTCACAAACCTATCTATGTACCATGTATCTATGCTTTAACATACTAAGTCAAATTCTGTTTTGGCCTTTACTCTGTGCAAGCCCAGTGACATAGAGTATGCACCAGGGCAGATTTGGAATCCTGGGACCTGATTGTGAAAAAAGTAATAATCATAGAAACATAAGAATGGCCATATTGGACCAGATCAGTGGTCCATCGAACCCAGTGGTGGGCAACTGGGCTTTGTGTGAAGAAATACTTCATTATGTTTGTTTTAAACCTGCAGCCTATTCATTTCATTGGGTGACCTCTGGTTCTTGTATTATGTGGAAGGAAATAACACTTCCCTATTGACTTTCTCCATGCCATTTATTATTTTATAGACCTCTTAGCTGTCTCTTTTCTAAGATGAACAACCCCAGTCATAATCCTTTTAATCTTGCCTCGTATGGAAGCTGTTCCATACCCCTAATTATTTTTGTTGCCTTCTCTTTGCCTTTTCCAATTCTAATGTATCTTCTCTGAGATGGAACAGTATGCAGTACTCAAGGTGTGAGCACACTATGGATTTGTAATGACATTATAATATTTACTCTTATTATCTATCCATTTCCTAGTGGTTTCTAACATGCTGTTTGCTTTTTTTGACTGCTGCTGCACATTGAGTGGGTGTTTTCAGAGAAATGTCAACAATGACTCCATGATCTTTCTTGCATGGCAACAGCTAATTTAGACCCTGTCATTTTGTAGATACAGTTGGTATACCCATAAGTAATTGTGCAGAAAAGGGGGAGGGGGCAGACTAGAAAGTCCAAAGGAAACTGTGGCAAGTGGACAATTATCTTTGGAATTAAAATCAGATCACAAATTGGCAAAATTTCCAATATATCCATCTTGCAGTGACGACTTCAGAAGTATCCATTGTGAAAACACAGCTGCTAAAAGTTTTAAAATACCTCATCTATTCCACATAACCAAGGATCAGTTCAGGAGATCTAGGTTAAAATCTTGGCTTTCCTATAGATTTCCTCTGTGTTCTTGGGCAAGTCAGTTTCCCTTAAGTAATAACACTTCCCAATGTCAAATGGATGTTGAGACTCAACTTATCAACATTTTAAGTGATGATTTGATCCTACGGTGGTGAGCAACGTTAGAAAAGCTTATAAATACAACTTACAAATACATACATGCAAATATATAAAGACAGCTTACAACTGCCTGCATCCTCTAGAGTCTGTGAGATGATGAAACCAAAATTAAATTATTTTCATGCCTCCCATAGAAGACCTCAAGTGATTCTTTCCTTTCCAAACTACATGCACCTTTCCTACAGTGTCATCTGGGTACCTCTCTGCTGCGATAAAAGACCTGCAATTCGACTGGCAGGGTCAGCTGACTTGGGCTTGCAGGGCTATAAAATTGCAGTGTAGACATTCAGGCTTGGGCTGGAGCATGGCATCTGAAACTCTGCGAATGAAGAGGGTCTCCAAGCCTAGGTTCTAGCCCAAGCCCAAATGTCTTTACTGCAGTTTTGATGCCCACAAATCCAAGTCAGCTGATCCAGGCCAGCCATACCCATGCCACGGGTCTTTTGTCTCCGCGTAGACATACACTCTCTTATTCAGGCTTTGTTCAAGGAGGAAAGGTTTGGATCAAAATGACTTGAGGGACAAGTTAATTTGTGTTTTTTTTTGTTTCTCTTTGTAGATTTACATACTGCATGGTGTCTGTATTTCACACTGAGTTCATGTATAGTAATGAAGGTGCCTCTTTGCTACACTCTTGTGATATAAGAAAGTGTATTAGGTTGAACTCTCTGTTTTCTATGATGTATATTGCTATACAGGTTTGATTTGTTTCATATATATTGACATGCTCAGTGTGAGATGTTTAGTTTTACAGTGTGATTTTCAGTTTTAGTTAGTGTGCTTTGCAATTCTTTTAATAGTAGCATCACCAAGTATACTAAAGGTAATATTTTTACAGTACACTATTCAATTATTGGACCAAAATATTTTACTGAAAATAGTAGCATCAAATCCAAGTAAAATTTGCTCTTTGGCTTGTCAGACAAACGTCATAACTTTACAAATTTGCATTTATAACTCTCTTAGCCTCAGAATGTTAACCACAGTCATTAAATATGAGAGAAGTTTGAAAGTGTCTTAATGTGTTTTATAATATACCCTACAGAATTATAATCAAGCCAATCAAAAAGTGTATTAGTGTGATGTTTTTTATTACAGTGAAGAGGTAAGAAATGGAAATGTGACATCTTATTATTATGAACTATACTCTACCTGAAGGAAATAAGTGAAACCTTGTAAGTGGTCCCCATTGTTTTTTTCCTCTAAATCAAACACATGAATATATGATGACACTTCACTGTACTTTCTAGTAACACATGAGAAAAATGTTGGTTGTGGGATATAATTTTGAGTAACGTCAGTAATTCTTTTCTATTACATTATATCTGTAGCATCCTATTTTATCTAACTTCAGATTTACAACAGGATATTTGTAATTTGGCAACAGTCTTGCTTATGAAATACAAGGAACAGATTCACCATGACAGTGAAGAAGAAGAAGAAGAAAATTGTACAGTAACATAACTCTGAGCCAGAGGTCCAGCCAAACTGTGGCTATTAATCATCACCGTCCATTATTTACTGAGGATTCATTCATTGTTCCACAAAGGTATCTAGAGGGTCAATTAGAGACAACAGACAGGATTTTTCAAAGACACAAGAGGGTCAATTAAGCCCTCCTTGTAATTTTCTGCTTTAACAGCAAATGCCAGCCTATCATGCAACAGATACAAGGGAGTTTAGAAATAAACAAGGTGCTTCTTTGTATTTACTTATTTATTTTAAATGAAGTCAGTTGGCTGCTGGTAGCAGAAGGTTCACTGTCAGGCCCTAGTCAAAGCAACTGGAGGATTTTAGCATTGCAAATGGTAAAGAGCAAAGTTCTTTTTAGGGTCAGGACACCCTAAGCAATCAGGGAATTTCTAAGATGAAATGATCTGTTCCCATCACAGAGGTGAATAATTTATCTCAGGGAGGGTCTTGACTACAGCTCTGCTGCTAAGCCCTGCTGTAATACCACTATGAGATGTGAAGTAAATTATCTGTAATCATTTGAGGTAGATAGTTGAAATGCTATATGAATGGTACATTCAAATCTCAAATAATGTTCTAGCAGAGATTATAAATATATATGAGCATCTTAGTGTTAAAAAATGTGCAGATGTTTTTAGTAAAGCTTAGAATAATTGTGCAACATTGTATCTTACATACATATTACCTTTCATCCAAGGATCAGACAGATACTGATTATTTAAGCTTCACATCACCTCTGAGCACAAAGAGCTGAAATGACTTGATCACTAGTTAGTGGCAGAATAGTATTAGGACAGTCCAGAACTTGGGAATCTCTCCCCTGCTTTAGCTTCTAAACATTCTCACTTGTTTTCTCTTTGTTTGGAAATATTCCTTCCAAAAGGTCAAGATTTACTCTGTAATATGAATATTGGTTAACACCCATGTGAGAATAACTGCACTCAAGTTGTTTCTTTTGCTGATTTTTGTTTTTAAATTGAGGTTAGTATTAATGCCTGGTGTGCTGTTCCGTACAATGCTAAACGATTTGGAGGGGGTTTCCCCTGTAAACTTTCATTAATTATGCTCTTACTCTATTTAGCTCTTTATAAAATCTATCTTAACTGAAAACAGTCTTCCTAATATGGCATGTCTGTCTTGTAAAGATTTTAATATTTTAAAATGGAGTTTTAGAATTTCTGAGGATTTGATAGTCTCTTGTGAGAGTAAATCTCTGATTGTGCTGTATCAGTGTGATCCTTTCAGCCTTCAGTGCCCCCTATTCTCTGTAGTCTTTCAGCAGAGAGTTCTAACTAATGACTTAGGGCCAAATTTTGCCCTTAGAAAGAGGCATGCAACTCTCATTTATTCCAGTGGGAGTTGTATGCGCATATCAGAGAGCAGAATTTGGCTTTTAGTGTGTGGAATTATAACATACATGGTTAAAAGATCCTTCTGCACATTCATCTTACTGACCCCAAGTCTACAGGACCAATAATACTAATCTCACCCTTTTTTTCCTTCTTCACATTTTCTCCTCAGTTTGTGCTATAGCTTGCACAGCACCCCAGTTCCCCATCTCTCACTTGAATCTACTTCAAACAGCTAAGTCCTCAGTATATTGCTATTGTGGTTCTTCAGAGAAAGTAGTTGAAATATTGAAACAATTAGGGTTTTTTTTTTTAATAATAATCGTGGTAACAGGCCCTTGGAAATAATTTTTTTTCTGTTTTTGGGAGATTGTGGTACAAGAATTATTTTGTTCATATTCTATAGGCCTTTTGTTTGTGGAGGCAGAAGATAACAATTAGGGAACCATGTGTATTTAATATACATTTGAGTGTGTGTGCATGTGTAATATACAATTATGTGCATGTACATAAATACAGCAGTTGGTGCACTTTCAAATATGCTTTTGCATTTTCACTGTGTGTCACACTTTTTTGCTTATATACAAACAGGACAAATTTCACCTCACTCCATCAGTGAGTCTCCCCCAACTCTAAGCAGCTGCTGGGTGGTTTTATATTCAACACTCTTTTTGAGGTTCTAGCTTTTGGAAGCAAGCAGATTTTGTTAATGGGCAAGGCTGTGGAATTAGCTCGTCCCTAGATTCCCTTTGACAAAACTCTTCCTCAGCCAATACTGCCACAATTTTCTGGCTTTCTTTAATACACTGGCCTCTTGTGGCTGCTGGTGCTAAGGAAGTGGCTGTGGTTGTTCTGTGTAGCTGTAACCTCTCCCTGGAGGAATTTCTCCCTTGAGGTTGCACCACCCTAATTTATTCTGATGAGTGTTGGTGTAAACCCTACGTGGATTTGGCCCAGGGATTTTAATTTGATGTAACTGAAAATGTGATTTACCAGACCAATTAAAATCTCATGCCTAGATCTACAGTCATTGTCATAAGCTGAATGCTTAGGGTCAGCTGGGTTTCTCTTACAAGGTGGGAAATGGGGTTTGCCTCATGCAGATCCTGTACATTACATCAGTGAAAGTGTGTCTTCTCTTCTGTTTGGGATGACTTTCTTCCCTCCAAAATAGGCTTATCAGGACACTGTGTACATGTCTTGGAGATCACAGCCAGATGCAGGATACTGGGGGTTGCGACTGATCATTCATGTTGTTTGTCAAACTTCCATCCCCCACATTTCCTGTTAGCTGTACAGGTTTCAGGCCTCTGCATTATACCAACCTTTGGGCTCTTTCTCTCTCTGGAGCCTCCTAAAAGATTCCTTATTCAGGCAAACACTTTTTGGTTTCATTTTTCCAGCTGCTCCTTCTCTTAAACACAGCAGAATGGCTGCTGGGACTCCACCTCCAGTCTTCTGTCATTTCCATCATTTGGACCTCTATACTCTTTTGCCTATTGCATTTTAAACTAAACATAAAATCCTATTTTCACCTTATGAATCACATGCTTTTTAACTAATCTGGTTGTAAAGTTTTCTTATGAGTCCTTAAAAAGCTGACCAGTAGCAGTATTATTTCTGAAAGGACTTGTGTGATTACCTTGGGAAATAAATTGTAATTTATAATTCAGAACATACAATTTGTAAATCATTCTGGCAGTGCATTATGTCTGTTTTCTACAGTGTAGGGGAATAACTGGCCTTATTAAGTTTAGTTGTTTTGGAATTAGTATCCTTAACCTGAAACCAGAGCTAAGCAAATAATCCATAATGAATTATTTATTTTACATAATATACCTATTTTCCTGCTTCTGGAATATCTACAAGCAGATCGTAATCTCCTCGAATTTATTCATTATTCACATTTATTGGATGCATGTCTTTTAGAATTTTGTACTTTATAGATTGACAGAGTTCGAACTCTGTAGCTTATTTGCAGTTGTTCAGGAAAGGCATGTGATATTGCTTCTATTCTTCGATAACATGGGTGTGCCAGTACCTTCAATGTCAAAACTTGCATGTACATATAGAAAAGTTCTGTTCTTTGTTCATACTCATGGATGCATCTTCAGTGTTCAGTTTCTATCAACTTTATTTACAGTAAAACTTGATTACTTGAGTTTTTGTAGTTTGCAGAATGTTGAACACAAAACTGACATGGCTGCAAAACAAATTATTTAAAAAAACTGAATTAATATTTGCAGAAATTTCTTTTTGCATTATTAACCAAGAAAGAAATGTGGTGGAGGTACAGACATATGGCTGCAATGATACTTTTCTAAATTAAAAAATGGCCACAAACGTCTCAAACTGGCAGCAAGTTGGCAAGATGAATTAAAAAGTTGTGGTGGATATTAATGCACAACATGCCATCAAGCATGCAGAAGAAAAAATAGGTGACAACTAACAGCACATGTGCTGACACAAGAGGCGTGGTTAGCTCCATAATAGCAAGAATACACCATACAAGCTGCATAGCAATGGAAGCAAAACCAGAAATATCTGTTACCCACTGCTTGGACAATAATGGGAATGGCTAGGGATATCACATTTGTAAGCCCTTTGTAAGCTCTTGTTATTACAAGTTTTTTCTATGTACCTGGGCTTCCACATTTGAATCAGAGTTGTTTTAAGTCTTAGGATATATGAGACATGTCAAGATGAAGACTCCTGATTTCTGAGGAGACCAGACTCATGCCATATTCCTCTGATACAAATTGTTTCAATCTCCATGCTTACTTGGGCCAGATATAAAATGGGGATAATAATGCTTACCCACATTTTTATGATGCTTTTAGATCTACAGAGAAGAAAGTGTTGGGCAAGTGTAAATTATTATTAGCTACATTTTTCAAATAGGAGTAATCGAGGCACAGATAAGATGAAGCACTAATTCCTGGTTTAATTTAAATATCATTCATTGCATCATTGGTTGGTCCCAGTTTCAGTACGATAGACTGAGTTAAAAGCAAATGTCATATAAAAACACATCAAAACAAGACAAAACTGGACCAATCACTAATTTAAAAAATAAAATGAAATTATTTAGGAGCCCCTAAACATTTTCATAGCATGGACTGCATCTAAATGGCGACATTAGGCCACCTTCCCTATAGTTTATAATCACATGGCCCATCTTCCTTCCCCCTTGCCATCAGATTACATTCCTACTGCAGCTACAGAACTTGATTACATGGGAAATGAACATGGAAAGTGTTTGATACCCTTTTAGCTGTTTTTAATGTAATTTATCAGATAAAAACAGAGGAGCCAGCAGCATTTGACCAGTCAGCTCTCTAAAGACTACAATATGGGAACCACTGCTTTAAATAGTTGGGCTACTTAAAGGGTAAACTTCCCTGCTACAATTCTGTCTACTTCTCACTAAGATCACCTACAAGGCTACTATATAGACCCAGATTCTGCCACCGTTACTCATGCTGAGAAGAACCTTTCTCCTCAAATAGTCCCCTGTGGGATTACTTGTGTAAGTGCTCACCAGTGTGAATAAAGGTTACACAGTCTCACCCATAGTGAATAATAATGACAAAGAGCTATTAACAGTAGAGAGTGACAAAGTGTGGAGAGATCCATCAACTCATCTTGAGTTTAATGAAACAGAAATGAACATCGTATTGCCCTTGTTTTCTGTCAGATTTTCCAGGTCTCTGTGAGGTTTATTAATGTTAGGATGTAATGGAAAAATGTGTTGCTATGTTACATACTATAGCACCCATTCCGTACGCAAAGGATTGTAGACATTATTAGTCTTTGTCTTATTTACATACTGTACTTTGGTGTATGCCATGATAGCTGCACTTAGAGCACAATGGAGAGTGGAGTTATAAAATGTTTGTAGATTTCAGAAGTGTGTATTAATGCATGTGACCAGATGGTTATCTGCAAGCCACTTAACCAGAAGTTACAGTTGAAAACACTCTTGTGAGGAACACACGGAGCACATATTAAAGACCTTGGAAACTGCTTGGATTCTTAAGAAATACATGGTACAAGGGAAGTGTAGCTTCATACCTGTATTGTGTGGTCGTCCAGAATATCTGCATTTGTGAACACATTTTGTTCCTGCTGTGTGTGTGGAACCTGATTTCATAGTTAGGATACTACTTTATTCTTTACTCCACTGTCATATTTACACCATCACTGTATTCTGTGTCTTAACCATGGTACCATATGTTTAAAAAGAGGACTTACAATTTTTTAAAAACAAGAGGAAGCAAACTGTTAGGGGAGATACCACAGTATCAAATATTGGATTCAGTAAATATATCATAAGGTTTGTATTCTGCTTGCATTTTTAAAGTTTTAAGGGCCATCTGTGGACAAGCCTAATAACATCAGTGCCATCGTATTTTCACTCAAGGTCTTATTATTTTTCTGCTAATGTAAACAGATGAAAAGTCGAGGTCAGACATCAGAGATATCCTCTTCTACCAAACACCTGTACAGTGAGATTGTCAAGCCCTGTTTGTTAGGCTATATGGCTCATTACAGGTAGCAAGGTCTTTGTGCAGATAAAGCTATGACGGGGGATTAGAAGAGCTTATTAAATGGTGCTCTTGATACATCTGATGAGCTATCAGGTCTGTGAGTAGTGTTTTTAAATGATGATAAAAGTCCTTATATTGTGTTTAAAAAAGATAACATTCTTGTAACAATGCCGCTTTTTTTAACATGTTAAGCATTGACAATTTCAGAGATTAAATATCAAAATCGTGTATGTGATAGTGTCACTGGAAATATTTGCCTAGGGTTTATACATTTTGTAAACTGTGATTTTTCTCATTTTTATCCTTTTACTTTACAGAAAGCTTTGTTTAAGAACCAAGCCTGTTTTGATACAGCTTTAATGACGTATTAGCCATCTATATACATTTCAGTGATAGTGTTCAGAAACTTCGATAATTATAGATTCCTCTCAAAGAATGAAAAATTTCTCTTTTAAACTATATTTTTTCAGACAGCAATCCTGTCAGTTTCTTGTTGTACACAGTATGACTGGAAGCATTTTGCATAACATCTACACTGCCAAATTTTGAAAATTGCCATGTTTGAAAAGGAACTGCTGCTGTTCTCTGCACCACACTGATTAATCATAGTCTTAGACTAGATATAACATTTTGTATTAAACTTCCAGTGAGCAGGAAAATTAGCACTTCCTGAAATAACTGTACTAATTCCATTAGTGAAAGTTCCCATTTAAAATGCTCTATGTTCCTATTGTGCTTCCTTTATCCTTTTCAAACTAAAGAAAAAGATCTGATAGCTATGTGCAAGCTCACCTAAAACTGCCTTGCTGTTAGATATACAAATTGACCACATGCTCTTTGTGGTTAATTGTATGTTCTTACATGAAGTTCCAGAGTAGATAAGTGTTTACATACTGCAGTTTAATATATGTACCCACCCAACATGTTGTGATGAGGGGAAACACACTGGGCCAACTCTCAGGCCTAAGAATCCCCTGCATAGAACCCTCAGGACTTCATGAACTGCAGTTGCACTGATCCTGACCAGAAGGTCTCTCACTGGCGGCTGCCATGAGAGTGGCTCAATTCTCTCTTTCCCCAGAGGCACAGTCTACTCAGCCAGCACAGCTAGTTTGCCATCTGTAAATGGTCCTGGCATTGACTGGAGCTACTGTTACCATGTAGCTGCTATTGTACTGGCTGTGCAATATCAACAACCTATTAAAAACACAAGATTTTGTCTAACTATGTTACAAAAAAAACTTATTAAAAATTATACTAGCGGAATTCTACTGAGTTGTGTCCCATCTCCACAACTTCCCAAGCGCATCCCTCTCCTCATCGCTGTCTTTATCCTAATAAATCATCAGAAGTAAGTTCCCCCACAGACCAGACTCACCAACTTCAAGTGGCACTAGAGCCTGCCATAACAGATGCAAATCCTGCAGACGTATCTTCACTGCTACAGTCATCAGTACCCCCCATAACACACCTTTCCAGATCCATGGGTCCTACACATACCTAAGGCCTTGTCCACTTTACAGCACTGAAACTTTCATCGCTCAGGGGTGTGAAAAAACACCCCCCTGAGTGATGCACGTTTCAGCACTGTAAAGTGGCAGTGTAGACAGTGCACCAGCGCTGGGAGTCCAGAGCTGATAACTACTCCCATCATGGGGGTGGGTTTTTTTACAGCGCTGGGAGAGCTCTCTCAACTACACAGCCACATTAAAGTGCTGTTGGTAGTGAAGACGTACCCTTACACAACAGGTGGTGTACCTCATCCAGTGCTTCAACTGCCCCAACAACTGTGAGTGGAATCAGACAATCACTACGCTTTTGAATTAACTCACACAGAAACATGATAAAAGTAAAAACACCTATCACCCACGAGTGAACAGTTTTCACAAAATGATCACTTCACTGTGGATGTCTGTCCTCATCCTCCAAGGAAACCTGCACAACACCTTCAAAAGACAACTTAAACTTAAATTCATAACTCTACTAGACTATAAAAATCATGGATTCCACAGACACTGTTTTTGTGACTCATTACAACAATGTGTAACTATTAGTCCTCCTTTGTCCTATGATTGCAGAGGTGTTAATTGCCCTCTTCATTTCCACTGGTCTCCTGCAATATGCTCCTCCCTTATGCTTAACAGACTGTTCCACCTTGTACTTAGCTGTGACACTGATTACTTTAGACACAAAGAAGAGCTCTGTGCAGCTCAAAAGCTTGTCTCTTCCACCAACCGAAGTTGGTCCAATAAAAGATATCACATCACCCACTTTGTCTCTTTTATCTTAATAAATATTTAAAAAATGTACTTTTTCTCCCCTTTTCTTAAGAAGAAACCAGATTATCCGAATTTGTTTGGGAAATCAATGTGTTTATCAATATGTGATACTTTGGTGCACTCATAAAAGTATGATTCCTAAATACAGATAGAAATATTTTTAAATGTGCAAAAAATCAATTTTCGTAAGGTTACATCTTTTTACCTCTCTTTATTTACAACAGACTGTATTAAAAGAGAGATTACATTTTACTCTGCAAAATAATATGCAAACACAATTATTATTATTATTATTATTAATAATAATATTTTGCTTTTCAGGATAGGCAATGGATTATCATTTATTTATGAGACTTTGTTTTAATCTAGAATATATGGAAATCTTTTCTTGAAGCACAATATAATATTGAATTGGGAATGTTGTCTGACAGTTTGCTTCTTACAGTTGCATAGAATGATTCTACTGTATGAATTTTTAAAAAAGGCTTCAATATACACTGCATTTGAAAGGAAGGAAGTAATCAGTGTAATCTTGAAGAACCTCATAAATGCACTTCCTTCTATCTGCATTTCCAACAAACTCTTCTGCAGGAAAGGCTGCCTTAGTGATTTTTAACGTCTGAATAAATGTCCAGTTATTTTGCAGTCACCCACAATATCCATCTGTGTGCAGTAGTTCATTACTGCAGCCAAAGTACATATCCAGTCATCCATTTCTAATGCTCTTTTGTTCTACTGAGGTCATCACTCCAACACACCCAGTACTGAGGGACAGTTTCTGATCTCAGCTGTGCAAATCTGATGAAGACAGTGGAATTATTCCATGGTTTACGCAATCTGACAGAGATCAGCGTCTGGTCCAAAATGTCTTGGTCCATTTCATGGGGGCAAAATAATTCTTCACCCTAATGTTTTGGGACCATATTGTACTAGTAAAGTTGGGCAAGCTGCTTTACCTCAGAAGTACTCACCCACTGCTAGCCTTGGATGGGGCTGGGAGCATCTTCAGAGTGGGAGAGACCAATCTTGTTTGGGAACAGTAGAAGAAGTGTTCACTTTCCCTCTTCTTTCCACCGTCCCCTTCACCTCTGATGCATGGGGACTATTACTTCACTCTATTCACTTCCTTCTCCCATACCACCTTTCTCCTGATGTGGAGGAGGACAGGTCATATGCTGCTTCCAGGTCCAGGCTCTGGGATTCATCCCGCCCGCTGCTGCTGCCATTAGTTGGAGGGGATGGGGTGGAGCTTGATGATGGGTTCCCATCTGATGAGCATAGAGGGGAGAGCACTAAAGATTTCGCCCCCTGTGGAGTAGCCATCAACAGCTCCCTATTTCAGCCTCAGCCTTCTGCTAATATGCTGGATTTTTTTATGATGCTGGGAGGAGTTGCTGATGGCTAGTTTTAGGGAATGGAAAGTATTTTACCCATATGGCAAAACTGAGAAAATGGTGTGAGAGAGTTTTCACGTTCCACTCGGCATCCAGGAGTGGTATTTGTGTGAAAATTACAATTGTTGCAAGTTTGGCAGAAATACGTCACCAGAGCCATAGATCCCCTATGCTCACCTAGCTGTCTCAGCCCATCGCTTAATTATCAAGTCCTGTTAAAGAATATGTTGAGTAAGTGGAGCAGAGTAGTGTCCCACTTGAAACAGAAAGGCACCCTGTAAACCATGAGTGTTGTCAAAGTTCAGGATCCAGTCATTCTGATTAAGTTACCAAAGACCAAGTATGATACTGTCCTTTTAAAAAATGGGCAAATCGCCAAAATGAAGGACACAGCAAATGATGCAGAAGTAATTTCTTTAGTGTAAGTACATTTCTCTACAACATTAGTTTTATAATTTAGTAGTTCTGATGTTAGTAAATTACAGTAACAGTGTGACACCAACCCATGTCCATGGGATATAAAAAAGTTTACATTAAAACATTTGATACTTACCTGTAGTAGAGAAAGACCTTTGAGAAGTGTGAAGCCAAATAGGAGGAACTAAAGGGCCTCTTTGTGTGTGTACATACCTTCAACTAAATACAGGTATATAAAAGAGAAAAATATTGGACACCATATTCACCAATTTGCCATCTCCTTTTTGTTCTCTGAAAAATTTATCTGTGCATTAGTGATCACAGTATGAATCCATAGGAGAAAATATGTTATTTTCCTACTGCAGACCCATATGGTAAAAGAGAGCAGTTTCCTAAGGGGTCAGTCTTTTCAGTGCAAACCTCTGTGTTTGTTTAACATCCTGATCAGGACCTCTGAGAATACCTTCCTTCTGTGTTCTCCCTTTATCCCATTCAGGAATCATTCAACTCATGCTGCCCTCACTCACATTGAGTAGAATCTGCTTCTTATTTAGCATGTAGGAGCCTTAGTCATGGATTAGGACCCCACAGTATTAGGCACTGAATCAGTGATGCTATTTATGGAGTAAAAAACCATAGGAATTCCCACTATGGGGGTCTATTCAATCCAATATCCTATCTCTGACGCTGGTCAGCACCAGACGCTTCAGAGAGGAAGGTGGCAGCAGATCTGGTATGATCTGTTTCTCCACATAAGGTTTCATGTTGATCTGTAACAGCAGCAGGGCCGGCTCCAGCTTTTTTGCCGCCCCAAGCAGCGAAGGGAAAAAAAAAAGATCAAGCCGCGATTGGCAGCACTTCGACGGCTGCTCTACCATGTCACTTCATTCTTCAGCGGCAATTCCAAGAGGGACTGAGGGACCTGCCACCGAATTACCGCTGAAGACCCGGATGTGCCACTCCTTTCCCTTGGCCGCCCCAAGCACCTGCTTCCTGAACAGCAGTTGGCTTAAGCTCTGAAGTGTGAGGTGCTATGCAATATAAGTAAGGGTGTCAGAATCAGTCCTTCAGACTCCATTGTGTTTGCTAGGTACAGCCTTTCATTGGAGGGATATATAATGCCTGCTGAGGTTCCCCCACACCTACAGGAGCTCCCTTTGTGGGTTGCAGTCTGCTAGGCTGCTAGTCCCTCTCTTTGGTCAATGCTGGGGGAGCAGGGCTGAGTCCTCATTTCATCCCAACTGCTTTGAGGCACTGTGTCTTCCAGTGGGAGCAGAAACAAAGAATTCCATTGCCCCTTTGAGTACAGTTCTATCTGGTCGTTATTTGGTCCTTATCTGGGTGTTGCACCTCACCTCCACCCTCTATGGTCCACCCCCATAAGGATGAGACATGATTTTCAGCAACTGGCTTGTAATACAGTGGCTAGTTGACGATGATCTGCAATGTTTTGTAGGGCACGTGGGGCACTCAGGTTTTATATCTGCATGTAAGTCACAGTGGGCCCAGGTTTCAAATTTGAGTGCCCAAACCCACAACTGAATAAACACCTGTTTTTTACAACCCAATGCTATGCTCTGAATTGGGACTTCATTTCCTGAAATGAGTTAGGGATACCAAAATGTGGATTTTGGAACCCATGTTTTAAAATTGGGTCCACGAAAATTAGCCTTGCACAAGAAACATAAACCAGTTTAGGGGGAATAAATGTGATAGTGAGATCCATAGTATGGTAGACTTACGTAATTATAATTGGCTTTTTAAAAATGTTCAGTTTTTACTGTCGTAATAAAATATTTTGTGATATTTAGTATTCTGGCCATAGTAAGCAAAAGCTATTTGTAAAAAAGTTACATATGGTCATCTGAGTTAATTGCTAAAATGACACTACATTAATTAGACAATTAAGGACTGTGAACATGTGGCTATTGTATTCATTGGGCTTTAAGCCAACACCTTCTATAGCTGGGAAAATGTGTGTTAACATTCAAAATTCAATTGCTCTACCCTTTTTCACATGAAAAGGTACGTAGAATGGGTCTTAAATCTGGATTAGAAAAACCTGTAACCAATATTATTCTGAGTATTAAACACCTTTACACTATTCTACTATATTTATAGTTTAACCCTTTGCACTGATGCCAGCTTTGCTTTTCTAGCATCCATCTCTCAAATTAATAGTATTGATTTTTTTTAGATTTATTGTTAGCATTTTGGAAAGTGTTCTGTAAGTGTAGATGCTTTGTAACATGAAACCTAGTGCTTTCTTGTTTAATTTGAAGAGGATGAGTGTTGGCATGCAGTTTGAAGAAGTTTGTAATATCAGTAAATTGTCTATGTGCCTTACCTTTACTTATCAAGGTTATTTGTCAGCAAAATTATCTCTTGTAACTGTAGGTCTATATCTGGGGATGAGAGAATTTAATGGAAAGATTTTGCCCATACCAACTAGTAGTATAAGTTGATTTTATGTCCTTTATAAAATAAAAGTTTTGCTTATCATGTTTGTACTCAATTTGAAATTTAAATTTGTGGTCTCAAGATGACCTTAAAGTAACTGACCCCCAAATCTAATCACTCCAGGCTCCCAGGAAAACTGACAAATATGTCAGGTTTACCTTTGAGTATCAAAACATTGTTTTAAATATTTCATTTCCAGGCAGTGCAAGAATAACTCTCGGGTTGGTTCTGATGTTTCTAAGGCTAGACTGCTTTGTTGGTAGCAATGCTGTGTGTTTACTGTCATACAATCTTTGTACTGTTTCACTCTGCATAATTTGCTTTATAAGAGTAGAAAATATTCTGGGTGAGTGAGTTATTGATTGGTTTTGTCTGTGCAAAATGGTCACAAATGGTCAATACGTGGTCAAAGAGTGTCAGACATGCAAAAAACAAGATCAATTTTTTTATGTATGGATATTCTTTGATTTATTTTATGCTTAGCATCCTTTTTGCCTTTCTGTTTCTCTTGAAGTCAGTTGAAAGAGTTAGTTAATGACAGGAATGTAAAATGATTGAGGAAGAAAGTAATATGGAAATGCAATTTCTGACAAGCAACAAGTCACAGTTAGGCTTAATTTGCATGCATTGTTTTTATCCAGAAAGGATTGTCATATTTCAGGTTTTACTAGGTTTCTGGGGGAAATACTCACTGGAAGATATTATTAGCTATATTTTTTATTTTCCCTCTTTAAGATCTTCGATTTAATATTTTTCTTTTTAAAATGCTATTGCAACATATAGTGTACACATGTGTAAAACTATGGCCTAGAGATTGTACCCAGCTCAAGTGGGAAGGACACTCTGGGGGTATATATAAGATGCAAGCTCCTCCCTGTACAGGCCTGGCATAACTTGAGATGATCACTGATCATAAGCCCTCTTTTATAGCAATATCACAGGAGAGGAACAAATGCTAAACTGCTGTGATAGGCTTTACACTCCAGCAATACTCATTTTAGATGCATCGCTGTACCAGGGTGAAGAATGTTACTGTGAATGGCCTCATCAGGAGAAAGCAACAAAGAGTCCTGTGGTACCTTATAGGCTAACAGATGTATCGGAACTAAGCTTTCGTGGGTGAATACCCCCATGCCTCTGACGAAGTGGGTATTCACGCATGGAAGCTTATGCTCCAATACATCTGTTAGTCTATAAGGTGCCACAGGACTCTTTTTGTCACTTTTTACAGATCCAGATTATCACAGCTACTTCTCTAATACTCATCAGGAGAGAGACCTAGAAGTCTTTCTGAATGATCTGATAATACTGCATGCCATTCAGAAAGATCATCAAGAAAAAGAGGGTGGCACTGATGGAATTTGATCAAAATATCATTCAGGACTACCAAGGTGATGGCAAGATGCAGTTCTCAATTCTGAGGTGTACTCCCATGGGAGAGGCTGTTGGTTTAAAGTTCAGTTGGTTGGGGTAGGAGCATAATTTAGGGTGTAGCCCCATTACTTATGAAAGTTACAAAGAAATGTTAAGAAATAGAATTCTTTATTGTATATACATGGGCTTGTTTGAATAGCCAGTGTAGATTTTACTCTGATTATTTTAAACATTCTCCAGTATAAAGAAGTTAACGTGATTGAGACTCCTCAATAATATTGAAACAAAGAAGGCTGACCTGTTGGAAAAATGGCAAAATGTCATCAATGATCCTTCTGCCTGAGGAAAGGTAATAACAGACTTCAGGGTAATCCACACTCTCAAGGATGGTCTTCACACTGCAGGGCTTTGAGAATCAGAGGAGTAAGGTAGAAAACTGAGGATTGCCCTTGATGATCAAAGGACCCTGTAGAAGATAAGAGGGAGAGAAATCAGGTTTTGTTTCTGTCTGAGTTTGTCTCATTTTAAACACCAAATTGAATTGTGGTTTTAAAGCCATCATACATTGATAAATTCACTGTCCAAGTGAATATAGTGCCATTGGCTTCAAGGGGACCACTATACTGAGTGTTTAAACTTTGCAGAAGCCTACTTGTGTAAATTACTTTACCAGCTATTGAAATTAATTTCTTACCACCACTCAAATGTAGTTCAGCATGTGACCCACCAAGGGGAGCTGTAGATTAGTGTGGACAGCCCTGTGGTTTCATAAACCAGAAATTCTCAATCATTTTTTTTTTAATTTTCACAGTAATTTTTTGGGGGTCACATAAAAACATTTATTTGGGGGGTGAAGGCTGTTGGGTAGGAGGGTCCTACTTATCCTCTTCACGAAAAGAAAGACATCAGAATTTATAAAGCCTCTTCTGGTTCTGTGACAGAATTAAAACAGCATCAATATCTCCATGTGTGATGTCAGTACATCTGGTACTGGATAATCTGGTACAGAAGTCAATGAATTTAATGCAGTATTGGTAATCCAAAGGGTTTGGAGTTAAGTGCTTTTGACATGCAGAATCAAGAGTCAAGGACAAAGCAGACTTTAAATATTCTTTCTGCAGTGCCTGTTATAGATGTAATTGAATACCTCACGTGAAGCATCTTATCAGAAGTAAAGCTGGTTTAGTATCTCATCACCAAACAGAGAGGTTTAGGGTGTCTTCTCCACAGAAGTGTTTTTTTGACATTGTGGAAGGTCCTTTTAGATCCCAGATAGTCCCTAATGGAAATGCTGCTGGGAATACATCTGTACAATATAGGATGAACTCTGTATTATTCACATTACCCCATGATATAAGAGCTTATGGTCCTCCTAGTGTTTTAAGAGTTAATGCCAGAGCAGCTAAATTAAAAACAACAAGGAATTGACAGAAGTAGTATAAAAGGGAATCAGGAGAGAAAAAAATTGCATGAATGTTTGTATTATTGGAGAAATCCTAATGGTTAGGAACAGAAATATCTCAATTCAGACTAAGGTGACCAGCTGTCCTGATTTTATAGGGACAGTCCCGATTTTTAGGTCTTTTTCTTATATAAGCTCCTATTACCCCAACCTCCTGTCCCGATTTTTCACATTTGCTCTCTAGTCACCCTAATTTGAATGCACTTATATATGCCCTTACGGGATGTACTGAGATACTAAGATGCCACAGAGTTCATTTCTGAGACAATTGCTGATGTTGCAAGGAATTGTGGAGTCTTAATGTGAATAATGCTTTCAGATTACTATAATCAGTGTTCAGATATTCCTTCTGCAGTGTTGCCAGCCTGTAATTATATTGTTAGTCTCATGATTTTGGGTGTTTTTATTAAGCGCCAGTTCCAGTAGTCATATTATTGTGCGGGAATCTCAGCTTGCATTTAAAAAAAAATGAAGTTTCTAGTCCTCTTGGTTGTGGAGAAAAGCTTAAAAAATGAACCTGAAAGACTCAAAAGCAAAAGTCAAATAAAAGGGATACAAAATATATTAAATATAAAATGTAATGGTTTTAAGCAAATTGTATGATGGTTTTAGGATCTGACTTACAATTTTTGAATGCTTGGGGTTGGTAATATTGGTAGGTGACAGAATGATTATTTGATCCTTTAACCATAATTGTTTTCCTTAGTCAATTGAAGTCCTTAGGGTGGAAGTACATATACCTTATTTTGGGAGCTGTTGAGCCATTCTTTAATTTTACTAACCACACAGTGTATGTTCCTTAATTACCTGCTTTTGCAGTGTTTCTTTGTTTTGTTTTTTGTTTTTTTGGAGACTTACATGATTAGAAGTTGTAGGTTAGTTTTTATTCATCCCCTAAATAGATACATTGGACCAGATTCTAATCTCATTTACACCGATGTAATCCAGTGAAACACCATGGCCTTAGTGGAGTTAGTCTGGTTTTACACAGGTATGGTTGAGGTTCCGATCTAGTATGAAGCCATGGATCATCTAAATCGGCATCCTATCTTCGTGATGTGTATTTAAAGGGAAGGTGAAAAGTCTCCATCATATACCTTTAGTTGTGCATTACTATGTCTTTGGATCCACCTTAGTTAGGTGAGTTGCTTTCTGAACTCAACTGGTGATTAATTTGTGCCTTAAAACATGATCACTGTGAACTCTTGTCATTGTTTATTGTAGGTATATGAACTCCAGATGCCATGTATAAAATCCTTAGCAAAACCTAAAAGAGGTGACTCCCTTAGTAAAAAAGATCAGATAGTCTTAGAGGGACAGCTTTTCAGTCTGGTCTCAAATGAGCCTCCAATTTTGCAAGTGCAAATAATTGTGGGCAAAATTTAGATTACTTAAAATAGATAAGCTACTGATTTATGGGCAGAGTAAGAGTCACCAAAAGAGGTCATTTTCTGAAAATCTGCCTGATAGCTGCAAGTGTTAACAATATGCACTGTTGTTGTAGCCATGTTCGTCCGACAATATTAGGGAGACAAGTTGCGTGAGGTTGGTCCAATAAAAGATATTACCTCACGCACCTTATCTCAAGAATATTGATGTTCTTTCTGAGAGATCTAACCTTCCAATATCATGAGAACACTGGAGACTGAAGGAAGAAGACTCCCACAATAGTGTTGTACCATGGACTTGCATCTTAAATTGTCCAAAGTGGGTGAAAGGTATGCCTAATCCTGCATGTGTGCGTGCGTCTGTGTATGTGTGTGTGAGAGAGAGAGAGTGAATGTGAACTAGATGACCTCTTGAGGTCCCTTTCAGCACTACATTTGTATGATTCTATGAAAATAGTCCAGAATAGGGTCAAAGAAATTGTGTGATCTGATTCCCTTGGGACTAAAGGAAAATGTGAGCTATATAGCCAAATGTTGCCCAGACTTGGGGGAGTAAAGCCCGGGCCTAGGACTGATTAGTATGATTGTGTGGATTGCCTATTGCTTTCCATAAATTAAACTGTGAGGATCGAAGAAAGAAGCGGTATTTTGCTATTGCTTGATTTTATTTTTCTCTGTCCTTAATTGTATGTATTTTTCTTCATTTCATTTTAAAGGAAATGGGATCTGACTGCAAAAACAGGACTGTCCAACTAGTTTGTTAAAATGAAGACTTAGTTATTTATTGAATTTTAATTATTATGTTTGCTTGATGTTTATCTTCCAGAGCCTATTTCATGTGTGTGTAATAAATACTGAAATAATGTCATGTTTGGTAGTGTAAAACAAGCAAAACCAAATCTCTGGCCAGAGGACCTCCAACTAAAAGTAGTATAACAAACAGGATAACTTAAAAATTACAATATCCTTCAAATCTATACTCTCAGAGAACATGATCCAGGAGCGTTAGGAGTAAAAAATGTTCAGACTTCAGTACCATGATTGGTTTAACTGGATGAACAAAAATATTTACTACATAGTTTGATTGTGTTTCATCATTTGGAAAAATCTAGTAAGATGGAAAAAGCATAATTCTCATACAAACAAATCTTCACCCACTAACATACACCCTTTTTCATTATCTTTTCCATTCATAATTGATTCTAAATGTACATGAATCTTTCAAAATAAGTGTCTTATTGATTATACCGGAAGCAAGCTGTAAAATAACATTACAAGATTCATTCATTCTCTCTCTCTCTCTCTGATTACTGTAAACGGAGATGCTGATCAGATAAAATACTATTTCCCCCCTTTTCATATATTGTATAATTTGTAAACTATTATCTATGTAAAGTAGTCAGAGGAAAATGGCGCACATGCAGAAGGGCATTTATCATGGATAATATCTTGTCTTAATGTAGTTTGAGATGGACGATTTTATCTTCATGCAAAATGTGATGCTCTCCTAAGTATTGAATTGTGTTACAAAACTTGTGCTGCAGCCTTTTGCTAGTAAAAATGCAAAGTATCCTAATGAACAGCAAATTCATTGCTGTCAGGAGCCATTACATTTATTAAGTTATAGCCATTTTTGTACGTTTGCTTGCATGTAGTCTAAATCAAGTACAATTTCTCCTTAGAAAAACAATAGTGGTGGTTCTGAAAAAGTATTTTCCAGCAAATAGTCTAGTCTAGGTTAGTTAATGTAGATACAATGTTAATAAAAATAGAGTTCAATAAATAAGTATTAAAATTGTTGTTGTTATTTCCTATTTAATAATTATGCAATTGCTACATTCTTCACTTTTCAACAATTAAGCCCTCTTTTGCTGTGAAAAGTGTTTTTTAGTTTCTCTCTGAATGCAGGGAATTCAGAACTAGGAGCCCCTAAAATGTTTATAATGTTGATGATGGCCATAGGTGATATACTAACTGTACATCTTAGAGGTAGAAGTAAGTTTGGATTACTTGGGAAATTGTTACATATTCTCGCTCTCTCAGCAAACCATGTCTATGATCCATGTGTGGAAATATGTGAAAATCCACAGAAATTAACATAAAAGCGCTATTTAGGGAGCTGTTATTTTGAAGTCTGAGCCAGATCCCTGAATCTGGCTGAAGTGTATTTCTCACAGAACCTGGAATGATGGAGGAAAACGTAGCTTAATGCCACCTTTCTTCTCCCTTCATTCCAGCCCAGCTGGGTGTCAAATCCATCATCAATGAGAGCAGTCCTTAGGAATCAAACTTGGCCACTGCCCCAGCTTATTCAAAAATACTCTTGTTTGCCTACGGGATGGGCAGGGAGAGCAGTTGGCTTGGAGTTGGTTACTTCAGCTTTGTGCCATCAAGTGATTCCCATATGCCAAGCTGCACAGTGGGGAAGAGAACCATGCAACAGCATCTGACCCTATTTATATTTTTTTTGGTTGGTTGTGAGAGAGTTCAGAATGTGTCTGTTAGCAAGCAGCTGAGGGATGGCTGCCTAGAAGAGGCATCACTAATCGTCTTTATAATGAACTTTGTTGATCTCTTCTCAGGGAAGCATCCAGGAAATACCTTTGTTATAGCCTATTTTCTATGATAATAAATGTTGCTGTACATAAGGAATGATGATCATTGTGAGGGCCTAGTGAACTTTTGGTACGTACGCTAGGGAATTCTGGTGTCTGACGTTGATGCCAATGGATTTACTGCATTTACACTCTGGTCCAATCCAATTCTCAGAGAGGGTGTGACTGATACGGCAATTTCCTGTAGTATTGTAGGAAAAGCTGTGCGGTACCTTATGCTGTTGATAGCCTGTGAAGAGAAAGCAAAGCAGGCCTGCTTAGACAGTGTGACTTGCTTGGGAACTCTCAGTGGTGTAGTCAGGTGCAGCCTGGAAAAACCTTGATCAGAGGAGAGCGAGAGAGAGTCACACGTCTCCACCCAAGAGAGGTGATAGCTAAGGAGCTGAGAGCCTAGAGTGGGTGCCCTTGCTGGAACACAAGGGGCAAATACACTTCCCCTGAACTGTGACAGAGGGGAGCCCTCTTATTTTTGCCCCTCCGTTTGTCTTTCTCCACTGTCCATGATTCACTTACACTTTTTAATAATAAAGTCCAAAAGCTACAGCAATCTGTTGTAGACACTATGGAATCTTAGGGCAGAAGGAATGCAATCAAGGAGAAAAGTCATAATAGTCATAGCGAAGAACAGCTGCAGAGAAGGGGGGGTAGCAAAGGGAAGATAGGAGGGTGAGCTGGAGGGAGAGGGTAGCCATGTATTATGTGGAGTAAAAACGAGGACAACTGAGAGTTATGCTTTGAATGCTGTTCCTGGGTGTGCTTTATCATCTTCACATGAAGGTAAATCAAAGCAAGGGAAGATTACTCTGTAAATGAAGTGGGGATATTATTTCTTCATATGGTATATTTAAGCTGTTTTTGTCAGAGTGACAGATCAGGAGCTGTAAGGAATGGCATTTAGCAGTCACAATCCAACATTTTAGCAGATAGATTTGCCATACTCTCCAGGTCCCTGACACAAATTATTCCATGGGGGGCAGCTCTTGTGTAATAAAGGCTGCCAGGTTATACAACAACCTTGCCATAAATTGACAAGACATGAGGAAAGGTGCCTGGTCTCCTTTAAACATATTCAGACACCTGTTGTTTTTATCCCTCCCACATAGATTTGAAAACTAACCATCAGGAATTTGGAAGCCTTTAGCATTCGGTTCCGGCTTGACACAGGCAGTAATTGGAACTCACTTTTTATTAGAGATACTAGTAATGGAATCAACTGGGGTTGAGGGCAAAATGGAAAAACAGAAAAGCAAGAAGTGGAGAAATGCTCAGAGAATTATCGATTTTCTTGATTATGAGCACATGGGAACATTGACACTCAGGGTACCTAATTCTGATGTTACTGACTATCATTTCTGCCTTGTTTATTCTGCCAGAGGCTGTCAGTCCCTGCGATTGTTGGGCTTCATTCGTTCAAAGTCTTGCAATCCTGTCCATGTGGTCCTTTCAGTCTATTCACTCTTTCTTACTACAGCAGTCAATGCCAAGTTTCCTGTGTGCCTACTGTTAAAATGGTAAATAAAAGCCCTTTAACTAAGCCTTAGGCTCTGAGAGGACCTCCTTTTATTATGAACTTTGGTCATGGTTTCTCGGAAAATCTTCTGATAGTCACTTGCTGAAATCTCAGTTGATAGTCACAGCCAAATGGCAAAAGTTAATCAGATACCAGCTAATTTTAGATAATAAGTGTTGATTGCGGTAATCATATCTTTTTATCTTTCATTAATTTAAATATTTTAGCCATTGATTGATAGATGTTGTACAAGTTACTCTTCATGCCTGGGCCAAGCAGGTTTCCTTTATATTAAACGGTAATAAAAAAATGTGATTATGGAACTGGAGTATCTGTTCTGCAGGGGCGGAGAGAGTCATCAGTGTAATGATTCTCCTTACTTTATAAGCTTCAGAGGAGCAGAGTGAATTGCCAGGGCAAGAGGTCCTGCTTAGCTTCTAAGCTGCTTATGAGCCACACAAAACACTAGGGCTGGGAATCCTGTCAAGTGAGCTATGCAGAGTCAGGGAAGAGACACCTGGCACTGGGCCCACTGCAGAGGTTCAGACCATGGGCACCAATGCAATTGCCACAGAATGTTCACACGCACCTCTTGTCTGGGAAAACTCAGCATGTGCACGTATATAAAGGTTGGTTGTGAACCTTGTTTAAATGAAATTTGGTTGGGATGTTGAAGTCAGTTTGGCTTGTTCTGTTGAAGTCTTTTGTGACAAGGCTAATGAATGGGATGGTGAAATCAGTTTTGTTTCCTCTTCATCTCCATGCAGCACTCAGTCATATATAAACAAGCCTAGCATTTGTTACTTCTTCTTTTCCAAATTAGTTCAGTTGACAGCTGGAACAGAGATAGCAGAAAAGTCTCAGATGGAAAAGTTTGGGGAGAAAGAAATAATAGGAAACATTTCTGCTTATACAGCATATATATTTTCTGTTTTTTCTCTCGCCTTGTTCTTTATTTCCAGAGCAACTCGTTGTAATATCATAGAGAAAGGATTGCTATGATTTCAAGTGTGGTATCTGCAAGAAGTACAGATGAACTCTTAGGGAATTAAGTTCTTTGTTTAATTCCAGTGACCAAGTAATGACAACCAAGAGAAAAGGAATCTGTGATACGCCAACAGCACAGTTTATAAATTGGAAAGTTTTCCAAAGATTTCAGCAAGGTATCAGAAACAGTATCAGTAATAAATTCAGGTGCACTTTCAACTATGTTGGCAGAAGCAGCATAAATAGTTGCATGGTGATATGCAGCCATCATGGCAGCCGCTATAGATTCACGTTCAGATGCTGCAATGCCAACAGCAGCAAAAATAGATTTGGAAACAGACCTTGCAATTGTGGCAGAAGAAGGAGCAGTAGAGGAAAGGCCTATAGCAGCAAGTGCAACGGCAGCTGTAAATCAAGGCTGTTTTCTTTTCTTCAATAAAACAGGGCTAAACAGAAACAGCAGCTAGTGCTTCTAATTTACAAACAAGAAGATTCTTCACATTCCATTAATATCTCCTCCACCACCATCAGCTGTTGTACAGCCTCTTTCTCTGCTACAAACTATGTGGATGTATTGAGAGGCACATACATCTACCAGTTAAGGTTAACAATATCAAATGATTAGGAGTACTTATGGGATGTAGCAATGGCCAGCTTCATGCAACTTGGATATTCGTTATGGGATATGCATCCTTTTATCTTTATTATGGGACACGGTTTCATATCTTGCCTTGGTTACTATTGACAAAATGTCATTACAGTCTGATGGTTGTTCAGTTCCCTCCTGCATGTAAAGTTAGATTAGTCTCAATCCATTTGTTAGTGGACTCGGTGGATATGTCACAAAAATCACCACCAGGTTAGCAATGATTGATACTTTTCAGAGAGTCCATGGATTGAACAGACATAGAGACTGTATACTCTGTCTGAGTGACCAGCAGTTTGCTAGGTGCTTCCGCTGCACAAATAAAGAGAAATCTTCAATCTAAATTCAGACCTGGCACATACAAAATGAGGGAAGGAGAACAGAAGGACAAAGGCTATCAGAGTAAGTTTGCATAGTTACCCAATAAAGCATGTAATTAAAATTCTTTAATTATTTTATCTAAAGGTCCAGCTCCAATGATCCCGAGTCAGGATAACCCAACCATATGTCATTGTTACCTCATAATACACAGTCTTAACTTCCTGACCTGAACACTGTAGTATAGCACTGGTGGCAGTTAGACTGATTGCTACGTCCACCTCCATACGTGTCTGCATTGCAGTAGTGAACTCAGAGATCCCTATATAGAGGGATTTTGCAATTCTGTATACCGCCTTGATGCTTACAAAAGGCTTGATAAAAATTAATAGAGGATAGTATTTTTGAATTCTCCTGATCGGATAAACGTAGATATAAAAAATAAGCTGTAACAGTGAGCAAAGGAAACATTAAATGAGAACTGAATCGATGCTGAATCCATGATGATTATGGTCAGCATCATTGTATTACTGATGTAATTTTAGTGGAACAATGAACTATTAAACCTCTTCTTTCTCCTTCCCCTTCTCCCCTCCACCCCCATATGTGATATTTAGTTGTCACTGTTTTGCTGTGGTAGTCACCAGTAAAAATAGTTACAACATAGTGGGTTTTTAATTCTGTGTACAAACTCTCAGCTAGTGCAAATTGGTGTATCTCCATTGACATCAATGATGAATTAATTTGCACCAACTGAGGACCAAGCGGTTTTGTGCTCCTCTTTTACTTATAATTGAAGATAATGCTGGTGAATGTGTAATAATATCTGTTGGCAAGTGCTAGATTCTTAGTTAAAACAAAACTCAGAGGCATCATTCTTCTACCAACAGGATATAAGTAACTCCCATTTGCTTCAGTGGAAGTTACTTGAGTGGGTTTGGATCACCCCCTCCTACGGTAAAAACCCTTGCAGAGATTGCCCCATATCTCACCATTGAGACAGAGCCTGTTTGCACAGAGTAGGCCATTGAACCAGCTGTTCACATCGTAGGGGATTGGTGGGAGCTCTGTGCACTTCTACTGGAGCTGTGCTTCCAGAACTTCTCCTGTTGCAGCCGTCATGGGGATCCCCACCACACAGGTGTGACAGAGTGGAAGGTGGACATAGAGGAGGACAATGTGGCACCTCCCCCACACAGTGCAGGGTCATTCCGTCTTTGCCTCCTTCCCCTGCACAGATTCTGACCCTATAAAATGCTCCTGTGGGAAGTGGAGAGATCTTGCCACGGAGGAGACGGACACTGCCCACCTTCTGTGTGAGAGGGGAGATCTGTGTGTGAAAGATGATGATTCCCACCCCAACCCACAAATCCTGCAGTGGGGAGACTAAAGCCCCAGGGTGTTTAAAAAAAAAGAAAAGTCCTTGTTACTACAGAGCAACTGTATAACATATGCTTATGGGGAAATGTGCAATGAACAAATTCCTGTTAAAATAAAACAAACAAACATAGCAGCCAGAAATATTCATGTCCCTTCTGCACATTTTCCTGGTGTAGTATATGGCATGATGTCATTTAGAATTTTATGGCAATGGTTACGTTAGCCTTGTAGACTATTTTTACTAGCATTTTTTACTGTTACATTTGCTTACATGTCTAATTTTCTGTTGTTGCAATGATGTTGCATGTTGTGTTCAAATAATCGATACTAGTACAAGGGCTGTTCCATAGGGATCACGTTATATGAGTTTATAATATACAGTATGTTCTTTGATGAATACACAGAGCATTTGCTGGGTTTTTTTCTCTTTTAAATACAGAAATTTCTAGTTGTGTTTATTCCACTCGTCAGCATACTTTATCATATCAAAGCCTTTACAGACAGTGTAGAACTACTGAGTTATGTTTGGGTCATGTTTTGCAGCGTGCCCTTTAATACTGTAGCTTTAGAAATGCAATTTTCAGCCTCTGCTTATTAGAATATGATAAAGTATTCCTGGTCTATGTCCAGCTCCACTAATCTCCAGACTACACTTCATGAATTAGGCATGAAGATTTTAGTCAATGTGCTTTCAAAGACCAATGTTTAGGGAATCATGGATTTTCTACAAGCTGAGGGAGAAATCTATAATAGGAGGAACTGATTTTCAAACATCATATTCTCTGGAAGAAATGACCAGTTCTGGCTTGGAAACAGAAAACATTTCCTTATTAGAATGCTCAAGAACGGATTTAAAATGCTGTATTTCTTTTAAAAGCACTAGTTTTTAAAAAAAAATGTAAATTCAGCATAGTATATAGTGTCTTATTCATATATTAGGTACTTTGTATAGACCTCCTGAAGGGTAACAACATAAGAATGGCTAGACTGGGTCAGATCAATGGTCCATCTAGACAGTATTCTGTCTTCGGACAGTGGCTAGTGCCAGATGCTTAAGAGGGAATGAACAGAGCAGGGCAATTTAGCGAGTGATCTATTGCCTGTCGTCCAGTCCTAGGGTGGGTTAAAAACTGGAACAAGTTGAATCAGTTTAGCAATATTAACGTACTCGCTAGTGGGCATTTGTGCGCTTTACCTCTGCACAGTTCACACAGCTGATAGTTTCTACATTTGTGAGGTCTATCACAGCAATGCTACCATGTTTGTTTTTTTAACCAATTTACATTTTTACTAATTGTTGCGTATTGGAACACCGATACATGAATAGATCTGGGTGAGAGAGGTTGATTCCCCAGTTAGCTTTCTCAGAAGGCTAAATGCAACATAAAATAATAATAAAAAAATACACAAAACTAAGCAAGCATGCAAAGTGCCATGCAGTGTGACCTCCAAGTACCAGTTGATGACCTTAATTATCTCTTGTTTCTGCAGCTAGACACATCATCTTGACTTCTGTGAAACATAGGCTCAAAGATGATTCATGAGCTAATCATCTTCAGAAAGATCTGAAGCCATCAGTCAGGCTTCATGGAACTATAAACAATTTCCTACTCACTGAAAAAGTCACCTGTTGGTATCCCACTCATCTTTTGCTTCAGCCATGATACTTTCTGAAAACACAGATTATATGTAATGTAGTCCTGCTCCAAGGCCCATAAGATTGGTGTATTTTTGCTTAGAAGGGTCAAAGCTAGATAAATCAGTGTGTTTACAGCACTGATACCAGTCATGTGAAATTACGGTAGCGTTACATTGTCCCTTTTATTGAGAAGCATTTTTGGAAAACAGTTATGGTATATGATGTACAGAGTGTCTTCTAAGCATTTTGACATCAGTCTATAGTCTTCCTATGTGTATTGATAGTGTCTTGCATGTACTGGGCACTACTGGAAGAATAATGAACAATGATATTGACACATCAGGGCATAGGAGGAAAGTTATTGCCTGTCTGAATGTGGATGAGAACACCTTTGTTTTAAAAAAAAAAGAGAGTATTGCATAATTCATAGAATGATAATTGAAATAATAAATACTCTTTTGGAGGGCAATTATTTTTGTGTGTATTTGCCTGCATTTCTTCCTGATACCACCCGATATTCAGATATTTTACTAAAAGCAGGAACATTTATTCTCAGCTGTTTGCTAAAGATCAAACATGGAATCCGGGCACCATCAAAGTCAATGGGAGTTTTACCATTGATTTAAGTGGGGCTGGGATTTCACACAACATGTAATATCAGTTTAATAATCAGAATAGAGTATGTCTGCTCTAGGAGGATGGGATCTGGTGCTAACCTGGGGGAAGTGTAATGATGGTCTTTGCCATCTCTTCACATTCTAGTATCAATGTTATGCCTTCATTGGGCAAATGGCTATGAAAAGCATAAGGTCTGGCGACCCAGGTCTTTGAACCAGCTCATCTATTGACATTTTAAATGTGTTTCCAATAAGTTAAGTTTAAAGCCATGCTTAACAATACATTTCCTTTGCCACTTTGGATGATCCCAGGAAACACACAGATGTGTGCTTGGGATCTATAGGTAGCTGGCTACAATTCCATTAATTCTTGAACCCAGACTTAAAGTAACACCCAGCTCAGCACAAACATGTACATATCATGATGCAATCCATAAGAGGGTGACCCTTCTTCCCCCCCCCCCTTGCCTTGCCTCAAACCCCTTCAGACAAACCTCCTGTCATGAAAATTTGGCTTACCTGGGACATAGGCACAAAGTCCCCCTCAAGTGGCCTCTATCTGGAGGAGACAGAGTAGAGCTGCTCCTTTCCCATGTTTAGGAACCACAGGGAGGCGGGAAGCACAAAGAGATAAAGGCAGAGAGACAGACTGAACTTTGGATGGGATGGACAGAGATAGAGGACGCAGCAAGAGAAGTTAGAGGTAGAGTTAGGATAGCGTGTGTGAATTTTTGTGGGGAGGAGACAGTGAGTGAGAAAGTTTTGGGATGGAGGTAGCTGTAGATTTTGTGTGTGTGTGTCTGACATTTGGGTGGTAGGTACAGGAGACATGGTGTGAGAGATGTCGGGGAAGGCAGGAGAATGCGTGAGATGAAGATGAGATGAGTACAGAGAGAGTGGGAAAGGGGAAGGTGAGAGAAAAATAGAGTGATAGAGGATGAGGGGGGAGTGTGAAGATAGGGGAGAAGGAAGGAGAAAACATAGGAAGGAAAGAGGCAGGTAATGGAGGAGAAGGGGAGAAAAAAGAGGGAGCAGGCACTACAGAATGTAGCAAAAAAATGGAAGGGGCAATAGCCTGTAAAACACTCAGGAAAAGAACAATGTGTGCATTAGAAGGAAGAAAAAATAAAATGAGGGACGTGAAAAGAATGAGAGTAGGAGAACCAAAGTTAACTTGCAGTGAATTTTAGTTTCATTACTCCACAGAAGTTTTTAAATATACAAAATGTTACAAGAAATAAGAGTGTTTTGTTTTTCTTTTAAGGGATGAGATAAAATG
Source organism: Mauremys reevesii (assembly GCF_016161935.1). NCBI lineage: Eukaryota > Metazoa > Chordata > Testudines > Geoemydidae > Mauremys > Mauremys reevesii. Next base: position 32,260,171 of record NC_052638.1, read on the forward strand.
TGCCAAGAGATAGGAATAGAAACTATTATCGTAACTCCTACATGCAGCCTTTTCCCTAGTTTCCACTCCAGAAACTCAGAAACTTTTTTTTATGTGGTTATGCCTGTAGCTGTAGGGACATGTGACTAGCATCTGAGCCAATTTTAATGTTCAACCCCTTGTCCATTTTCTTTTTCCTGTACTTCAGCCACGCCAGCTCCTATATCCATACCCAGGTTTGGGGAAGAAGAGGCTAAGAAAACCCAACCTTACCACTAGGGTCTCCTGCTAAAGTTACCACAAAGAAAGTAGAAGAATTGTGACTGAAAGTTAATGCTGCCAAATACTGGACCCCACCAGAGGTCCTACAGCATTCTTGGTCAAGCAATGAGGAACAATAGCTAACAAGCAGTGAACAGCAGACCAACAGACAGTGAGCAGTAGCTTTCTGACCCCTGCATGTGGTGATCACTGCACACTAGCAAGCATCACAAGAATCAAAGTGAAATTTACCCTACTGACTCATTTGCAAGGAAGGGCATTGGTAGGTGAAGCTTGCTGCTGTTGGAATGAGTGGTATTGCACCCCCACTGGCATATATGCCCTACCTAGTTCAGGAACCAAATCTGATCCTCAGCTGATTTGGAAACCCATCAGTCTCCTGAACACTACTCTCACATCAGCCAATCTGGAGGTCACAGAGCAGGCCCCAGCCTTGATGTCCACACATCTAGAGAACAGGTGAGGTTCCATGTGAAGGCAAAGTTTTAAATAGGAATCTTCTTTTCAGTACAAAGACTTTATAAGCCAAAAGTGTGTAATAAATATAAATTCTAATGAAAAGAATGGGGACACATTAATACTGCAGTAAGAATAACGTAAAAAAATCCTGATAAATTGTAAATTGGAAGAATAATAATAAGCAGCAGCAGCTCTTTCTTTGGAAAGAACAAAGGACTGAAATAGGTAGACAGTAATGGTTTTGTTAACAGTCTATTTAAGTTATTTTCTCAGTGGAAGAGTTGGGAAAGGTGAGATTACTACTGGGAATATAAGACTATGCAGATCTCAGCTCTCAAGTATATTGCTCTGTTTAAATTGCTGTGCTGTGCTGTGCTTTGCTATATGAGCCAAATGTTTTATTAGAAAACTCATTGCATATTTCACTATGCTATATTAAAAATGCACTGTCTTTTAATAAATTACAGAATTAGCCAGACATTGGGTATGTATTTGAGATGCATTGAGAGAACCTTTTAAAACTCTGTCTTTGAGGTTGTGAAATTTAGAAACTTACTTCTGAAGTGTACCATTGAGGGCAGTACTGTTTTATAAAAATCACTATTAATTTGGTAGCATTTCCGTAATTTATACCAAAAACTCTAACACTTTGACAACAAAGGTAAGGCTACGGTGGTTTTCTGTGATGTACTTGTTTCTTGAACAACAGTGCACAACATTGTGCTTACAAAACCCTAATTATCAAACAGCAGTCTGACAGTCTTTCCCTTATTTTTGCACTGTTTGCAGTGTTCTTTCAAGGAATACATGGAGCAAAATTTTCAAATGTGCCTAAGTGGCTTGAGGCCAGACATTCAGAGGTAGGCACCAAAAATGTAGGTAGATGAGATTTTCAAAAACACCTAAGCAGATTATGTGCCTAACTGCCATTGATTTCAGTGTGACTTAGGCTCCTGTGTGCCTAGGTCACTTAGGTCACTTTTGAAAATGAGATTTAGGCTCCTAAATCAGTGAAACATTGCAGTGCTGAAAAGAGTAATACCTAAATGCCTTTACAAATCTGGGCTACCTCACTTTTGAAAATGGGACAGAGCTTCCTGAATCACTTAGGTCCAGATTTCTAAAGGTTATTGCTGCATTCAGCATTCCAACACCTATCTGATTTTCTGAGTCAGATAAGTGTAGCCCCTCTAAGCACAGCAACTCCTAAATACCTTTAAAAATCTGGGCCTTAAGGATTTTTGAAAATGTTGTTGAAGGTGTTTTAAAGGGACATCCTCTTTGCTACGTCTTGTACTTTGCCCTCGTGAGAGGAGACTACAATTAAACTATCTCAGATTTTCAGAATTGCATGTGCATTTGCACACATAACTTGTGCATTCACATCCCTAATTTACTACTTCAGTTCCTGAGACTGAACATGCAACCAAATGAAGTATACCAGCAAATGACAAGTTAAATGTTGTTGAATGACCAAATAGAGCAGTATTATGCATACAGTTTAGATGTGCAAATGTTCACATGCAGTTCTTATAATCTGGGTTTAAAACTGCACACTTTTTCTGTTTGTTTGTGCTACATTTTTTGCTCTTATTTTCTCCCCAGTCTTTATCTTTTGTTCAGGCATAAAGTAGATGCCGTTAATAAAACAGCATTTGTCGACAGTTAAAGCAGATTAATATCTCAGATAATTACCGTTTTCTTTATATTTATTACAGGGAATATCTATGGTAAATGGTTGGCAAAAGATATCTTTTTAATGTCTTGTCCTGCATCTGTGGGCTATAATGGATTGAAGAGCAGCTTGTATTTTCATTTTGTCAAAATCCATACCGGTTATACACGTGTATATTTCATAGTGTTATAACTATAGCATTAGAACTCATGCTGATGATTGATAGGACTGTGATTTATAGGACTGTCTCTGAAGGCAGTGCTAGTATAGAAGGTGTTCCAGAAGAAAAAAATACATTGTTAACATTATAATTATGCCAAAATATGTTAAACTTCTGAGCATTCTCTGAGTGACATTGGGTGATACTAAAGAAGGACTGAACTTTTGTATGGAGAATATGCAGGCTAAGGCATGATGTAAGTCCTGACCCCATTGAAGGTAAATGGGATTTTTGCTATTAAGTTCCATGGGCCAGGATTTTGCTGATGGCTTCAATGATGGATTCTTTGGCTTCAATAGAAGGGGTGGATTCAAAAGCCCTGGAGATCAGGGCAATCACTTCTTTTTTTTTTTTTTTCTTTTTTTTTTATTACTGGCACAAAAATCACTGCTCTGAACATTACCCATCTTGTGAAAAGGAGGATTCATTTGCCAGTTACTTTACTGTAATGAGGGCGAACATTTATACAGACTCCTCTGATCCTGGCAAATAATATAGTAGGAATAGCCAAAGTTCAGGGTCCTACCGGTTATTTATGTTAGGAGGAGAAGTCGATGGTGGGGTCAGGTATCTTTGATGCAATCCTGTGTGCTGAGAGAGAATGTAGAGTCCTGTTTCCCAGAACACAGGAGCAATCAGACAGTGACAGTTTATTTGCTCACAATTCCAGACCACTTTCAGCCAGCACTCAGCCCCAAAAAAAGCTCTTTGCAATGCTTTTCTCAAGGTCATACTCTTGGAGCTTTGTTGAAGTTGTTGGGCTTTTTTCTCCTTTTCTGTGTCAGTTGATGCTTTTTTTTTTTCTGCCTTTCTCTGTCTACACACGCACCTCTAATGAGAAAATCCCCAGGAACTCATTGCCTTGGGATGTTGTGAAGGCCAAAACTATAACTGGGTTAAAAAAAAGAAAGTTCATGGAGGGATAGGTCTATTAATAGCTATTAGCCAAGATGGTCAGGGACACAACCCCATGCTCTGGATGTCCCTAAGCCTCTGACTGCCAGATGCTGGGACTGGACATCATGGGATGGATCACTTGATAATTGCCCTGTTTTGTTCAGTCTCTCAGAAGCATCTGGCATTGGCCACTATGGGGAAGACAAGGTACTGGGCTAGATGGGCCATTGGTCTGACCCAGTATGGCCATTCTTATGTTCTTATGTAGGAAAACCCACTCTGCCCACATATACCTTTGTTTTGGATGGTTATGTACCTGTGTTTCAGGTGGAGGCTGCTATTGTTTCAAATTTCTGGTGCCATAAAAGAGCTCAATGGTTTCTTATAGTTATCTTAAATGAACATTGGTGGTTACACCCTCCTGCTTCAATGGTTTTGCCCAATCCACAACAGTAGCATTACAGTGTTTTTACAACATCTTTCTATTTAGGCTTGAGGTTTCTATTGTACCCTTTGTAGTGCTGTAAAGGAATTACATCTTGCCAGATCCTGTCCCAAACCAGTGTTTCTCTTCAAAAGTCCGGAACCAAACATTCTTAATCATTCTTAATTATTTTTCACACCAGGATTTCAGTCCCCTCATGGTTAAAACTATTTTTTTCTCCTTGGCTTGTAAAAACCAAACTGACTCTCAAACCAATATCCAAGCACAGATTTAGCTTAGTGGCAGAAGAAGCAGAGGCAAGAAAACTTGCAACAGAATATCAAAATTAGAATGGAAACAATGGTTTCTAGTATTGCAGTTATTCAAACTTTTGTCAAAATGTATCCTTGTTGAGAAATATATTCTTAAACTTGAGTTTTAATGCTTAACTGTGAGATATAGTAAGGTTTGATTCGACTCAAAACTAATATGGTAGTGGGAGGCGTGGATGACCGAACTATAGAAGATTTGGCTTCAAATTATTCACTAAACTTGTGATTATTTGTCAAGTTAAAAACCCATTTGTCTGGTTGAGTCCATTATGTGTAAAATTATGTGGAAATTGCAGTCAGTTAACATTACAGAATAAAGCTACATGGAAATAAATAAAAGGTCATTTTTATATATTAAACTTCATCTAACTATGGCACTTTTTATATTCTGTCTTCCACTATATTGAGTTGTCCCTTTTAATCTCTGATAAAATGTAACCAATGATGCAAAAGAGCAATTATTTCTACAGTGCTATTCCAATAGTGCCATTATAGTTAAGGTTCGTTTTTTTATGAAAGCCACTCCTAGAAGGGTGAGCCTATTACTTCTTAATTAAACACACACACTTTTCTGATCTAATAGCTGGCATGCTAAGGATTGGCTGAAAGATTTTTTTTTTAACTTTATGTTGGAAAAAATGCAGCTTTTTTAAAAGAAATTCTCAATAAAAAAGATGAATTTTTGCTGCTCTTAAGCATTTTTATGCTTGTAGATGATGAACTGTGTTTTATAAAAAGAGTGTTGGCAAGAATAGCTTGGACTTATTTGCCAACTCCATCAAGACAATGCCATACTTGGACTTCCACGTCACAAAGATCTGATTAAAATTTTTGCTTCCTCTTTTTTTTTTTTTTTTGGTTGTTTGTTTAAGTAGATACTTCTTGTCATCAGTCCTGCTTTATTTGGTCCTGCACAAGTTTATCAAGTCACATATCCTCTTTCTAGAAGCAATTTTATACATGGCATATAGATTGAAATTTCTGTGTGTGTCAATTTGATAAAGAGAACATGGGCTATATCTTTGCTGGAACTGTACTACAGTTGACAGATTCTCCCCTCCCTCTCCTCCTTCAACTATTGACTGAACATGTGTTTTGGTTATCATGAATTGCATCAGTTACAGTAGTCCATCTTTGCAGCAGAATTACTAGAGTGTATTAGTCTCATTGTAACCCATGGTTAAGGTTCTCAATTTTAAGAAGCTCTCAACCATGTGCGCTTGTACACGCAGACATGCACGTGTGCACACATATATTATTTGGAAAAAAATTAAATAGAATGTAATTTTATGAGGAGGAGCTAGGGATCAGAGTACAGCTGTCAAGGGAAGCTGGTTATTAGGGCCAGAAGCACATCAGTTGTGTAGCTCAGGAAAGCGCCAAAGGGTCATATTTCTGTCCTGTGGGCTATTTTTTCTGGTTCCATTCCTCTCTGGCTTCCCCCCTCCCAACCCGCCCACCCCGTATCTCCCATCCCTGCACACATAGTGGGGGCATCAGCTGTGGGAACAGCCCACAGCAGCACCTGGACCTCTCCGGTATTTGGATCCCCCTGTGAAAAAGGTAGTTCTGCCTAGCTGCTGCAAATCACACACCTGTAAGCTGCCACCTCCAGCTTCTTTGTCAAACAGAATCCAGCCTCAGTGTCAGGGATCTTCCACCAGGAAATCTGAACTTCTGGAAGAAGGGGGATGGGGGAGGGAGGGTTAAGTAACATTAACTTTGGGAATAAAGACAAAAAACAATAATTGTTCCAGAGCTTCCAAATTTGAAAAGTTAATTTAAGGTAAAAACAAACAAATATAAAACGTGAAGACTGGAACATTGTGACCACAGCATCATAGTTTCACATGTCTAAAACCAACCATCTGAGTTCTCTCTTCTAGTGAACAATCACCAAAGAGCAATTGTTCCTCTTATTTTCCAAACATAGATGGTGATTCTTGTAATTTGTTTACTCTCTTTCCCTCTCTGCTTATTTATTTAATTGTTGTATGTAGTGCCACAGATGTGCACAACATTTTACACAGGGAATGAAGATATGATCCCTATCTGGAGGTGTGAGATATTTGAAACCTGTGTTGGAACTGTAGGTTCTCTCTTTAATTGATAAGTATTTTCCTGATCCTGCTGGTTGAAAAACTTGTGATCAGAGTCAGCGTGGAAAAAGGCAGCTAAAACTAGGTGGGATGACTTGGGCCTCTCTGCCTTATAGAGCAAGCTGCTTTTTCTCTCTTTTTGGTTCTTGTGTGTTAAAAGTTTGGATTTTAAGGTATTAAATGTTATCCCATTGCAGCCTTCCTAAAAGTGTATTTTATTGTTTTATTTAATTTCTCTGTTTATATGTGGTGAACATAACAGGAAGGGTTTAAAATCTAGCTGACTGATAGGCAGTACTAAAGCGTACTAACAGCAACCTTTGGTGCACATGCACACCAGATGGGCACAGATGGGCCTGTTAGTACACAACACGTTGGTGCACTTTAGAATTCACACCCCACTAGTGCTGACTGCTGCATTGTGTAGACAAGCCCTTATGTAATCAGGGAGCAGGATTAGCAAATGACTCCTAAAGACAGTGAGAGCATACATCCTAATATGGGAAAAATCTATATTATTTTCAGCCCAGAAAGGAATCCAGGTCAGTTGATAGTGTCAACTCTACAGTACAGGCAGGTGAAATAGGGTTGTGAATGCTTCATGAACCACGTCTATGCTGAATGTACTGACAGAACTAAACAAACATGAAGTCATCCTAATTACTGATGAGCAAAGGGACATTTTCCACTGCATTCCTTTCCTTTTTTTTTTTTTTAATACAGGATGCTCTTGTAATTCAGAGAGCCCCAGGCATCTTAGAAAACAGGCAAAAAATCAATAGCCCACTTGTTGAGGATAAGTGAATTAGCTTGTGTTGAATGTAACTGAGTACCTGAACACTTCAGTGAGCAGCCTTTGTTTTGTGAGAGAGGAGAATTGTAAGGATTCCTTTCCAGTGGCTGTGATGGTGCAGATCTTTAATCATGCCAAATAAGAAGGAGCAGGACATTTCTGGTGGGTATTAATGTGTGAATTTTCTTTCTTTTTTTGTTGGTCTATCAGTCCGTAGCATACCACAGTGAAAAGAGCTACACGTAGTTCAAAGCCAATTATGAAACTCACAGAAAAATCTTAAAGACCTATACATAAAGGAAAATAAAGTAAAAATGTTTTGTACAGTACATCAGCATGGTTCAGATTCTACAGTTCTTATCCATTCTTTTCAATGTAGTGAGATTTTGGCTAGATAAGGACTCTAGATTTGGCCTTATCTTTACATCTAAAATGCAACGAATGAAATATTTTCCTAGATTTCAATAAACTGTGCAGCCTCTCTTGTGAAACATTAGGTGCTTTGCAGAAATACTGTGCATGGTGACAGTATTAAAGGTTTGCTGAAGTTGCCTCACAATTTTCAAAGCGGTGTGAGTTTACCGCTGTGACACAACTATTAGCGTAGCATGACTCCAATTGAGTTTAAATCCAGGCAGCACTTCGGAATTTTAAGGACGGCAGTCACATTAATTGTTCCTGCAAATGTTTGCTTTGAGCTAAATACAATCATTTATTTCAAATGAAAGTGGTTACACCAGATACTTTGATGAATCTTTGAGCCAAAGCTTTCAAGCTACGTCCCACAGAGTCAACTTGCTCCCTATCTTCAGTTCCCTCACCACCTCTCTTCTTCTCTCTTTCCACACGCCACAGCTCTTTTCTTACCTCACCCCCATTACCTGCCCAGATGTGCCTGCTATTTCTTCAAAAATTCTCCAGACAAATCTCTGGTCCTGCTATTTTGATTATCAAAATCTATGCAGTTGGATAAGCAACCAAAAGTCTGGAGGTCCCTCAAGGAACCCTGTGATCTATTTTCCCCAAACCACCATTCTCCAAGAAACTGCCCCTACCTACATTTATGTCCCAGACAATGAGGGCCTGTCAGAGGGAGAGTCCACCAGTGTATTTAACACTTAGCATTTGGGCCAGTTCTAACTCCAGTTTCTGTAGAGGAAAGCGCCTCATCTTCTTCATTGTCCATTCCTCAGGAGGGAAGGGAAGGGACAGATGTTTTTATGCCACAGTTGCAGCTTCCTGGCTCTTTAGCCAGTTGCAGGCCAGTTCAGCTCCTCGAGTAACCTAGAGCAGCCTCAGAGTTCATCTATGGCTCCAAAGGGCCATTTGAGCAGCCGGAGAGTGCCATAGTGTAGTGCAGTGTTACCAACTCTTGCAATTTCTTTGCGAGTAGCGTGTATTTGGTTGGGCTTGGAGTCAGTCTCATGGGAGAAGCTCCAGCCTTACTCATGAATTTCAGCCTTACATGAGGAGTGGGGCAGAATTGATGTGGGTGCTGAGGCAGGTGGGGATGGGGGGGGGGCAACACAGATTTGGGGAGAAGCTGGAAGCTCTGCACCATGTGGCTGCCAGTGAGAGCTCCTATATTGGGGACCAAAATCACCTTGCTTTATAATTTTGGGAGAGTTGGAAACATTTATCACACATACACACATAGAGGTGAACAGGGGGAGTTGAAAAAACAAAAACAGACCAAAACACCACAATATCACCATACCCTCCCCCCAACAAAAACATGA